>NC_133766.1:15892727-16195757 GCF_036562045.2 Rhinolophus sinicus | reverse complement strand
GGCTGCTGTTCACCTGGGCTAAAGGGACAGAAACGGATGATCATTGTATTTGGGGGGAAACAAAATGAACATGGGAACATAGACTAATTTTTTTTTAAGGCTCCAACAAAATGTTTTCCAGGTCACAAAGCACGGAGCAAAATGAGCTCCATATCCAGTTTATGTTGTATATTATAAGGGAAGCTGGTCTCGGTGACTCTGTTAAGGTGCCATGGACATTTTTTGAGAGAAAGCCTTTATTTCAAGAGGCCAGGGTTGAGCTATTTCCCTTCTCATCAAGCCAAAACCTGGCATCCCGTTTGTCTGTCCAGATGTAGTTTTGTTTGGGTTTTTACACTGTTTGATTGAGATCAAGTCATGAATTTCTGTCTCTGGATGGGCAGAGAAGTGACAATTTATGAAGTCAGAGGATGCCTGTTGTTTAGCTCAAAAGCACAGCCAGATGAATTTGAGGGGGAGGAAAAGCTGCACGGCACGGCCACCACGGCCAATACCGAGGCAATTTCTCTTTTACAAACTTTTGAACACCAGAGCAACAGGGTATAGTTTTAATACTCTGCTATCCAAGGCTGGATCAGATGGAAAAGAATCCCAATAATTGAAAAGGGACTTTGTCCTAATAAGACTTACAATGTGATATTCTTGTGTTGTGCAAAGGCTGTTGCAATGATTGGACTGTCCATACACTTTCTTGTTAATGCTGGGAGTAGGGGACACGTACATGCTTCTGCCCACACGTCTCTGCCTTGGGGCCCTTGATGAACTTCCAACGGCTCAGTGCCCCCTTTGTTCACCCAACCATCCTCTCCAGGTCTGGTCAGGTGCCTGGGTTTTTCAAATGAGTTTTTCAAGTGTGTAGAAAAAAAATGCTGCCCGTGGCAGGGATGAAGGCAAGAATGATGGGTCCAGGCAGTTCCCTGGGGAGACCAAGTGGGAGGAAGGGGTGTCTCAGAGCTGATCATAGTGGGGTGGGAATGTCGGCTCCCAGCATCTGGCTGCTGTACATCCTCCCTTCTCAGCATGGGGGGAATGAAACCATGCCTGCGAGAGATGCCTGACGTTTAGATATTTGATTCCAGATATATCTGGATTGGCATGTGATCAAATTATTGTTAGTGTCGTGAGGATGAAGGAGAGGGAGGGAACGAAGAGGAAAATGGTGGCAGAGAGAAAGAGAGAGGGAAAGGGGAGGAGAGAAAGAAGGGGCAAAGGAGGAAAGGAAGAGAGGGAGAGAAGCAGGGGCGAGGATGAAGAAAACCGAGCCTGGTCCTCAAACCCAGGGCTGCGTGGTCTCAGCCAGGACGCTGTGCCTTTGCACAGGAATGGCCCTCCCTGTAATGTCCTTTTTCCCTTTTGTACACGGCAACCTCCTACTCACCTTCTGAGCCTCAGGCCAAGCCTGCCCGGCCCTCAGCTCTGACCTGAGTGCACTCTTCCCCATCTGCTTCATTTCTTTCATAGCTGCCCCAGCATCCTGCCCCATCCTAGGCGCTTACAAATGTTTGCCGAATGAATGAATGAATGAATGAATGAATGAATGAATGAATGAATATGAGAGACTTGAGGAATAAGTAGAGATTTATCAAATACTACTAGTGTAAGTCCAGGAATTCTCCTATGATAAGGAAATTTAATCAGATGCTATTATAGCCGTTTGCTAATAACAAACGGTATTGATGGTCACTCTTGAGAGATTTCTTTCTATTCTAAGAGTCGTTTATAATGCCATTTTAAAAACAGAATATACCTGTCATTAATATTAAAATATAAAAGGAATCATATTGTATGAATAATTAGGTTATGTAGAAACTGAGTGAGGTCCTTTTTTAAACAAATACACATATAAGTATTTAAGATAGCCCAGATTGAACTATTCAGGGAACTAGACGAATGTAAACTCTGAGAGACCCTGGCTTCAAGGCAGTCTTGGTTTTCCTTTCTAATCTCAGTGACTCAGCTGTCCCTGGGAGTTCTTTGCACCTGGGATCAGGTCAGCTCAGAAAACAGGAGCCGAATAACTAAATACGTGGGTCCCGCCCTTTCTATCAAACTTTCACTTCCTGCCACTCTTATCACCTGACTTTATTCCCAGGAGACCCACGTAAGATGAGGAAGGCACTGACTTCCCCCTTCCCTGATGGGGGCACAGGAGCCCGGAGAGCTGACGGCAAGCAACATCCAAAGCAGCTGGGCAGTGGCCTGACCATTCCTCCAGTCTGCTCCTGCCAGGAAAAGAGTAACGGGGGTCCACGGTCAGTGTGGGGCAGGAAGAGTTCTCTCAGTGGGGCCTGGTCCTTGCCTTCCACTTCTAGGACACAGAAAGCTGTGTAAAGGAGGATGTTGACCTGCTTTCCTGATTGTCTCCAGAGAAATAATGAAGAGAGGGGATTAAACGGAAGGATTGAAATTAGACACCAACAAGAACTTCCGTTTGCTGGGATGATTTTAAAGCTAAAATAAACTAGTAATATTATTAGTGAGTTTAACTCTGCTGCTACGATGTCTTCCATACAATTACAAATGTCTTAGGCTCCTTAGTGTGGATTTTCACTTTTTTTTTTTTTAAGTAACAGGCATACAAAACAATGTAATAGTTAGATATTTACACCCCTCACAAAGTGACAATCCCTCTCCCCCAATCTACTACCCCTCTGACATCTATATAGCTGTTACAATTCCATTGACTTTATTCCCGGTGCTGTACTCCACATCCTGTGACTATATGTATATATAATTATAGTTGACATTCATTTTTATTCAGCTTCAGCTTCAGGTGTACACTGCAGTGGTCAGGCATCTACCCTGTCCATGAAGTGTATTTCCTAATGCCCATCAGTAGACAACTGGATTAGGAAACTGCGGTACATTTATACAATGGAGTATTACTCGGCCATAAAGAAGAATGAAATCTTACCATTTGTAACGATATGGATGGACCTAGAGAACATTATGCTAAGTGAAATAAGTCAGATGGAGAAAGATACCATATGATCTCACTTATATGTGGAATCTAAAAAATAGAATAAATGGCATCAAATATATGGTGATGGAAAGAGAATTGACTGGGTGGTGATATATATAGATGACGTCTTACAGAATTGTACACCTGAAATCTATGTAACTTTACTAACAATTGTCACCCCAATAAAGTTAAAAAAAAAAAGGATAAATGAGCAAACTAGTTAGAAACAGTCTCAGAGATACAGAGAAAAACCTGAGGGTTGCTAGGTGGGAGGGGGGGTGGGATGAGGGAGAAGGTGAGGGGATTAGAAAGCACAGATTGGTAATCACAAGATTGCCACGGGGATACGAAAGACAGTTTGGGGAATATAATCAATAACATTGTAAAGATTTTGTAGGGTGTCCGATGGACACTTGTCTTATTAGGGAGACCACTTCATGGGCGGTGTGGATTCTTACTTCTTAATGCTTGACTCCAGGCAGATGAAGGGCAAGCAGGCCCTGTAGCTTTCACTCTGAATTCCCAGCCTCCCTCCAGCTTAAGCCCCATGCTTTATTTATGTGAATTTTTTTTTTTCATGTAGACATTTTACTCTCCTCACCGCAGAAGGCGGTTTCCCCAAACTGCTGTGAATGTTCCTTGTCTGTATATTTTATTCATATGGATTCGTTATTGGCCCATCCCTTCCTGAAAGAGCTGAAATTTGCCCTTGAGGCATCAGATGGAGTAGTCAGATTGTCAAGTGTGTCTCCTAATTGAAGTGAACGTTGGCACAATATTTGTCGACTGGAAATAAACAGCCCCAGTGAAGCAGCAGGTTTATAACCTTCATGAGCTTGTTTGGGTCTTGCTGAGAGTTGAAGGAAACATGCAGAGAGAAGCTCTTTTTCTTGAAAATGAAAACTTTGTGGGGCAGTGAGGGAGGGAGACATGGGGGGGAAGTTCTTTGGACTTGGACTTGGAATCTCCTAGAGTCAAGAAAGGCTGACCTGGGGCCATCGCGATGCGTGAGCCAGGTTTGTTTCCAGCACTCTTCCCTCACTAGTTTTTCTCCCTCCCGTTCTGGGGTGCCTTCTCCTCCAACATTCAAGCGTCCAGGGTCGCCTGCTTGCTGTCTCCTTTTAAACCCTCTTATTGCCAAGTCTCTGCTCATCAGAGTTTGAGAAATAGAAAGCAAAAGTGTGATCAATTCACAAGAGGCTCAGTGGCCCTTTCTACCTTTTCGCAATGTCTCATGAGCCCCAGCAAACTCGGGAGCTCTGGGTCTACCATGCTCTGCAAGCTCACCTTAGCCTCCAGTGTCCGCCTGCATGGGTCCCTCTGATAGCTTTGCAGTGAACATTCTTGAGGGGCAGGCTGTCTGGGGAGTCAATGCATAGCCTTGCAAGTTGCAACCCTAGGTACATGCTAGAGTTTTGATTCCTCCCAAGGTCACACACCAGAGCAAGCAAGTGGATGGGACCCAAGTCAAGCCACGAGCTGAAAACCCTGCCTCTCCAATAAGGCTGGGGAAAATCACAGGTGCGGTGAGTGAGTTCCTGGTAAAGACAAGCTTGCCATTTCCACCGCTTTGGTGCTTTCCTGAAGACCAATCGGAAGGAGGCCATTTGCTTCTGTGAAAGCTCCCTGTGGGCAGGGTCCCTCTTATTCCTTGCTTTCCATTGTCCTTCTCTGAGCCACCAGTCCTTGGATACCCTACTCTCCTGCCTCCCTGTGGAAGCTGTCATTCTGATGCACCAGGCTCGTGCTACAGAGTTGGTGGATCCCAACCCCTGGAAGGTCCTAATCTGTCCTCTGTGTAGTCTAGATGGGAGAGGTGGCCTCTCTGATAGTGACTGGGTTTTTCCACTCTTCCTCAGAGAAGACAGAATGGGGGTGGGGAGAGACCAAAACAGAGCATTCCTGCTGTGACCCTGAGAAGGCATTTCAGCCCAAATCCTTCTTCAGGATAGAAGAGAGGTATCTCATCTCTAAGGTCCCTTTAACTCACCTGCAAAACGTCTCTGTGACATTCCCCCGCTCTGGTCAGAGTTAGGGATTCCTCCTAGCACATCCATTCCCCCTGAATGCGTCGCCAGCTCTTCTCTTTCCTAGCACTTGGCTCTGTTCTGTAATGATCAACCTATGAGTCTGCCCAAGCCACTGACCTAGAGTCTCTTGAGTGCAGAGGTATTGCTCTCACCACTGTGTCTCTAGCCTCCAGTACAAGCCTGTCATAGATTCTTACTGTTTGTTGAATTGAAGAAACTTAACTAAACAAGCAAATGAACCTTAAGCACTTAACCCCAACCTTCAACCCCCAACCCCCAGTCCTGACCTTTATCAGAACAGGTAACCCAAGTCAGCTATGCTAAGAGAACTTGAAACTGGTCCCTATCACCAGATTTTCAGGATACTATGATAAATCTTATAAAGTGAAATTGTTTCTTATTCTTTGTTGTAAGTTATTTGCTCTTTAGGATTAATTTAAAACAAGATACGGGGACAGTATAAGTTCTCTATTTTAAGCTTGACTTCTCCTTGTAGATTCATGGCTTTGTCCCTTTAAAGGAATTACATGCCTAAATGGACAGATTGGGAAAAATATCTTAGAGATGGGAACATTTTAAAATGCAACCCCAAATGTTAGCAAGTCACCAGCCAGCAACCTCGCATATGTGTTAGATCAGCTCTGTAGCTAATGGAACCCAACTTCCCAACATGTCTTTCTGGAATGAAAGTAAATTTGTAGAAGCCCAACACTTGACCAAGGCTTGTTTAATCTTTTATTACTTCCTGCTGCTCTCCCCACCCCCACCCCCACCAGTCTTGAAAGCATGCTATTTGCAAGAGCTTGGTTCCAGAAGAAGGCAAAACCAAGAAGTGGTGATGGCAGGTGTCAGGGATAAAAAATCGGTCACTTCTCTTATAGTGGGTGAAATTAATCAGTAACTGTTGACCTGGAGAACACAAACTGGGCTGCTATCACATGGCTTATAAAGACTTCCCCATGTGACATTCCTTGTGGATTGGAGATGATAAGGGAACATAGGATTTTCCAGCATGTGCTCTGATGGAAAGGCTGAAAATGTGTAAAATTACCTTTGGAAGTAAGTCCCATGTAGGAAAATCTTTTCTTCTCTCTCCTGCTCTTTTCGGTGACCTCCTAATGGGCAGAACCAATGTCATTTTCTAATTTTTCGTTTTCCTTGACATCTTCTCTGTAGCACTTGATGTGCTTGACCATTCTCTTCCACTTAAGGATTTTCATCACAACGATCCCTATACTAATTGTATATGGCGACCTGGGCATAGTGATATGCATTTCAACTGTCCCATCTCATTTGTTTGAAATGACTCGGAGTCTTCCCTCTCTGGTCATCCTTCTGTCCCATCCTGAGAACTCCTGTTCTGCCTCTAATCTTCTTCCTCTTATCCCTAACTGACTCATTCACTCAGGTTCTGCCCTCGGGCCTCTGCTCTTCTCTTCTTCAAAGAAGCCATCTCCTCCCTTTGGTTTTCTCTGTCACCTCCAAGGGAATGACTTCTACATCTGTTATCTTTGGCTCTCACCCATGTTCCTTTCTCTGGCCCCACATTTTTTGCTGCCTGCTGGACATTTCCACTTGGGCAAAATAACTGAAAACGCTTTCACTATATTTCTCTCAAAAATGGCCTCCCCTTCCCATTTCCCTATTTCTATTAATTCTGCCAGAACTCTAGTCTTCATACCTTAAATACTTTCTTCTCCTGCATCTCATCATAACACCTCAGTGACCCAGTTCCACTGACTTTTGCTTTGTCAGAACTTCTAATTCTCCCTTGCTTTAGATTCCTATTTCCATGATTCTAATTCAGGTCTTGTCACCTGGTGACTTCCTATAACATCACTATCTTCCAGTAATACCCCTGATCCAAACTCTTCACTATCTCTCCATTGGCTAATCCTGGCATCCAAGGCCTTCTAAAATCTGGCCCAAATATGCTTTTCTCAGAGCACTCCATTACTCCTGTGTGCAAACTGGTCTCTTCAGTATCTTCGAAACAGAACTTACTTTACCCCATTTTGTTCCCTCTGCTGCTGTCTTTTTGAAATACACATCCCTTCCTCTTCCGGATGGAAATCCTACGAAGCCTACACACCCAGATCAAGGTCAGCAGTTCACTCTTCATGAAGATTTCTTAAGCTATAACACATGTGTCCATTCAGCAACTATTTATTGAGTATCTGCTCTAAGTGAACCGCTGTTATAGCCACTGGGGATATGGAGGTAAAGAACCAGCCAAGGTCCCTGCTCTCATGGAGCTTATTTGGGGGAACAGGGGAGGCTTAAAATGACAAATAAATAATGAGTACCTTCAGATAGTAATAAATGCTACTTGATCTCAGCAACCCCGTCCACGGAAGAGAAACAGAGTCTCAGAGAAGCGAGTGAATCATGTAGTTAGTGAATGACCATGCCTGGATCACAGATCATGTGCTCTGGGTTCTTTTCATTACTTCTTGTTTCTTTGGCTAAATGTTCAACTTCTCAAGGTCAAGTCATAATACTCTCAAACTTGTCCTAGCTCTTAGCTACTACCGGGCATGTTGCAAGTACTCAACAGTGACTTGCAGGAGGAAGAAAGGATTAAGGAAAGCAGAAGACAGACAAGCCAGAAGGCAGCAAGGAGATGGGATGGCCCTATTAGGTCACAGACACATAGCATTAAATTTCCTTATTTGAGCCCATGTATCTCATTAGTATCACATGCATTATCCATATCACTTAGCCTACCAGAGAGTCTAGGGGTTAATAAAGATGCTGTCAGGGAGTGCCGGCTTTTATTTTCCACTAAATTTCCTTTGCAAGTAGCAAATTCTATCATTTGGACTGTGAGTCTGACCCAGGGGGCACTCTGTGTCCAGCCGGCTTCTTACTCCTGACAATGACAAGTCAGAGCAAGATATAGCTCAGCAGAACCAAGATTGGGAAGAGTCAAGACAATTTATTTAAAGCAATCTGTAACAAATGATTGGTCACTGAAATAATGGATTCCTTTTACCCTCTCTTACTCCTTTGTCCACTACTTTTGAGGAAGAAAAAAGTATAGAGAGGAAGAGAATAGAGAAGTGAGGGAAGAAAGAAGAAGTGATCACAAGATTCTATTTATGGAATCACAAAGCTGCACAATAAAGTATTTTCAAGGAAAAGGGTGTATTTAAATTGCATTTAAAACAGAATTTGAAATATTCCCTTATATGTAAATGATAATTCTTGTTCGTTCACACCAACTTTTAATGGATTCCATATTGATGATTATGGTGTAACTAACAAAACCTTTAGAGAGAAATGGCATCCCCAATGCTGATCTCCCTTTAAATTATTTTCCATTTAGCATAAATCCTATAGCATGGAATAAAACTTTATTGAATAGCTCATTTGAGCAGAGAATACTTTTGAAAGAATATTAGTAAACTCTTTCAATGGAGTCAAAACACCAAAATGGAAAATTCAAGTTTTGAAGAGAGCCATTAAGTGTGATTAAACCTTTAAAAAGAAGAGAACAACGCCTGCAGAACTCTATTTAGCCATTTCATATCTTTAATTGTCCAAAGATTTACTTTAAAAGCACAGACATGAAAGGATGCTGAATGTTACAGTATTTAGAGGGGAGAGTGAAGATAACGCCGTTCACCAGCAAATGGAGCTCAGCCCAGAAGTAGGGACAACAAAAGCCCAGGGACCTGCTTCCTTCTACAATATATATAGAGAGGGAAATAAAAAGGCAGCAATTCTTGACTTAGCTTTGAGGAGCACAATGAGCATGATTAGGGATCCAGAGTGGGAGCACATTTAAGTAGCGTGACATCCACCAGTTAGCTGGCAATTAGGATGAAAACTGAGGGGAATGAAGCTGAGAAGCAAGAAATGGGGGAAAACTGAGGATAGGGATTTGAAAGGTTTTCAAAATTTAAGGAGGTGAAAATTCACTTTGGGAGCTAATTTTACCGCATACTCTCCTAACCTCAAATCTCGGACCTTTTGATTCAGTCGATATGGGATGTCACCTAGAAATCTGCATTTTTCAAGAGCCTCCAAGGTAATGCTGTTGCCACTGGTCCTCAGACCCATTTAGAGGATGTCTGGAGGAAGAAGAGCTTGGGACAGAAATCTGTTAGAGAAGCACAACCTGGGAGAAAGAGAGAAAAATGTTCCCAAATGGCAAGCGTCCTGCTCCTTTCCTCACTCTCAAATATACAAGGCAATTCAGGGAAGGAAGTCGGCTGTGGCATTCAGTAATGGAGGGTATCAGTAAGATAAGGAATTCCTTCTGGAAAACGGGCAGGAATGAAAGAAAGTAAAGAAAGAAGAAAAAAACAGAAAAATAAAAAGGAGGAAGAAAAAGAAAATGTCAGACATCAGGAAAGCAAAATAATGAGTTGAATATTCTTAAATGTCCCAACATGGAGGTGAACAGAGCAATATGATAATATGCTTATTAATATATATTAATAATATTAAAAAAATAGAGTTATGTCTTGTGACTAGGTATCGATAATGTAGAAGAGAAATAGGTAAAATTATGGACTGCTGGTTTGCAAGTGGCTCAGGGGAGTATAACAGTCTGTGGTTTCCAGCTCTGCTCTGTGGCCTTGAAGATGGGCCTTATGGTTAACCACCGGGGAGTGAGTGCCACCAAGTTGGGAGGGGTCACTGAGCACCGCCCCTGCCATAACCAGAGTATCTCTGTTATGGGTAAGACTCAACATGAACAGAAAAGTACTCATTAAATGTGTTCTTAAATTCCTGCTTCTGACCATGTCCCCCCATTTTACAGATGAGAAAACTGAGGTCCTAAGAAGCAGCATCTTGCCAAAAATCACTCAATGTGTTTGTGGCAATTTGGACCTACGCTTGGAACCCCTTGTTCCTAGTCTAGCGAGTATGCCTCCAGAGCACCTCAACACCCCCCTTAGACACTGGAACTTGTCAAGCAAGTGTGTTTTACAAGACTTTGTTATTATATGTGGAAATAACATTTTAAGGGTCATGATTTAATCCCTGGCATATCTAACCACATGTAATAATGAGTAAGTTCACCCTAGAGTGTTAGTCTACATTCTTTTGAAGTAGAAGACGTCCAATGAAATGATAAGGAATGTATAGGACTCCTCAGGTCAGAAGGAAGTGGGAACTACATCTGTTTACTACTTAAAATGATCAGAGCACGTTGCACATACACGTTACAAACTCTACACCCTCTCATTCTCATAGCAACCCAACGAAGCCAGATAAATTACCCTCATTCAAATCCATGGAGATGACTGAGGCCCAGCAGGGTTAACTCAATTGTCAGATGGGGATGACAACTCAAGCCTGGGTGACTATAGAGCCCGAGCTTTTTGTAATTAATTACATCGTCCTCCCAACAATGGGATGCAGTTGGCTCTTCGTGTCATCCTTTTGGAGGACCAGACTCACTTCTTCACTTCCTTTGCATGTTACCAATTCCAATACACGTGCTGCCATGGGGGGTGGCTGTACATTAAACAGGTCCTCTGGGATGAGCACATCCCTACATAAGGCTCTGCACTGGCTTCCATTTTTCTTCAGTTCACCCTTGAGGAGCACTGGGCTACGTGTGGAGGCAGCAGGAGACACCCGTGTGAGGGTACAGCTTCAGACTTCCTTTCCCTGCTCCCAGGCTGTGGACGCCAACCCAACACTGGTTTTGGTTGGGGGTGGGGTGGGCTTGGAAGGGGCAGCTGTGTTGTGGCCTGTGCCAAACCCCCTCCTTAACACCTCATTTCTTCCACTTTTCTGTTATGAAGATGGTGCATAATTGCAAGTCTAGAAAATAGAGAAAATACTACTTATGATTCTGCCAACCTAACATACATCTATTTTCATTTTGGTGAATTCTATTCTCATTCTGTCTTTATGAATATAGATTTTATATAGTTACAGTCATAATGGGCACATACTTTGTATCTTGCCTCCCCCCACCCACACACACACTTAACTCCAGGTCACAGATTTTGTCCAGGAGGTACATGGTTAGCCTCTCCTGTTTACTTCCCCAGTGTTTCGTCCCTTTTTTAAATTCAATCCCCAGTTCTTCCTATGTCACTTAGTCTCTTTATCTCTCCCCTCTGTTTTCCTCCCTAATTGAATCTAAAACTTGTTCCTAGGATTCCTGGGAATAAGGGCGCTGCTAAGTTCTGACTAAGTCTCACATGCTTTCTTTTCCAGACGTGCATGAATCAAGTTCCAAGTGGTCTCCTGTCTTGGGTAAGTCTCACACCGGGTGTTCCCTAGAAGTAAATCAGGGTAGGTGAGTGCAATGAAGGAAGCAGTGGTCACAACAATGGATCAGAATCCAGGGCAAGCAAAAAGGTGACAGAGTGGCTGAGTGATTGTGGGCGCGAGATATGAAGTGAGCAGGTTGTGCATTTCCACAGTGTCAGGTGAAGCGTTTCACTTTCTGTCAACAATCATAAATAATAATGATAATAATAACCCAGATGGTTCCAAGCAAGGCCTCCTGAGACGGGAGAGATGGCTTCTTGTTTTGTTCTGCTCTAAGTCCTGGATTAGTTCAGTGGTGTGATAATACAATCTATGTAAAGATTGTTTCATTTTAAGAAAACGTGTAGAATCACAGGAACAGCAACTGATACTCACACACTCCTTTAAATATACAAAGCACCATTATATCACTTAAACCCACAAAAGCAAAGAAAACGTTCTAGGTAGAATGGAAGGAAGCTGACATTTGACAGTGAAGAGTTTAGCTGAAGTTTACAGTAGGAAGCTTTCACCAGAACAATTAATGTAAACACTTTGCAATGATAAACATTTTAAGAGGGGCCAAATACACCAATTGGAAATCTAAGAAGCAGTGAAGGTATTGCTGAAAAGGGCAGCGTAAGTGAGGACGAACATTTCGAAAGATGGGAGGGGAGCTATGAGGGGGGGTGGCGGCTTTCTTGATGAGAAAACGTTACCAGCTCTAAGTACTCCAATAAAGGTAAATTGCGATGGATGGTACTTCTTTGTGGTTCAATTTCCTTGGCAATTATTATATTAGAGTGACACTTCTATTGAATTATATGTTTCAATTACTATTAACAAATCGAAGTCCTTACGTTCGAGGAAATTATGAATGCGGCTTCTGGAGAGTTCTACCTCTGACACTCCAAGGATCGTATCGTTTATCTCCTTAGCTCTCAGAGGCCCATTATGCAGCACAGGCCAGGAAGGAGGCCGTCTGCACAATAGTGTCCAATGTTATCAAAGCACTTCTGGTGGATTCCACCATCTCCGAGCTGTGTTGTGGTAACCCCAGGTGACCGGCTGCCTTTCTTTGCACAGGACACAATGGCAAATAGAAACATTAACTCTCACAATGTCGCAAGAATCCGACTGCATTATTCCCTGACCTCCGGAAAGATAATGTGTCATGTGCTGTACAGAAATAAAAGTTTTCAAAGCAGTTGGAAATATAATTGTGTACACTTCACTTGCTGCATCGCCTTTCTAAGGTTCATTTGTTTGGCCCTTTGGCACGAGAGAATGGGCGACTTTCAGAGAGGTGACCACGGAGGGAGGTTTCCTTCCTTCCCCCCACTTTTCCCCTCCCAGAAGGAAGATGGTGTGGTTTCTGAGCTCCGGATGGTTGTGGGCGGGAGGAGCCTCTCCTGGATGACAAAGCCAGGGATGCAGGAGCAAGAAGGCCCTGTCTGGTGTCTGAACACCCCTGAGGCCCGGCTGGGGGAAATCTTCTTGGTGGGTGGATATTTGCTAGAAGTCAATAGCGCAGTGAGCTTTGGTTGGATGCTAATGAGGCCAAGGTTATACAAGGGCCAACTGGTTTCCTTCTGTTCCCTCTGCTATAAACCGCCTCCCATCAGTGGCCAGGCTTCTCACAATGCAGGAAGGGGGGTGAGGAAACAGTCCCGAGGCTTCTCCCAGACAGATGGCACCCCAGCTGTTTGTGCCGATGGGTAACTTTTGTAGCCACCACTCCATGTCCCCTTGAAAAGACTGTCCTCTAAAGCCTTTTCCCTTTCGTTCGCCTGTGAGACGTCTCCTCGTCCCCAGGGCCTCTCTTCAGGACTGTTCTCAAGTAGATAACTTTGACTGTGCAGGATGTCTTTTATCTGTATGGGGAGCCGTCTCAGCCAGGGAGGGTGCAGAACAGGTCGGCCCCAGTCTCCCGATTGGCCTCAGCTTGACTGGGCTCAAAACACCGTTGTCTGAATATTCAAGGTGAAACCTCCTGGAGCCCCCAACCTTGTGGCTCTTTATTTTCTGATCTGTGAAACAGACATGTTAACCCTGGCCCTTGCCAACTTGCAGGGTTGGTGTGGGAACCAAACAAGAAAACACAGGGACAGCTTTGGGAAGTGTAAAGCACCTCCGGTGGGCCTTACTGGTCAGTCTACCTTGACACAGGGCATGAGGGAATGTCTTTGAATCCCTTCCCCTTTTTCCTCGGCACACTGTCCCCACATTATTCTCCTTCTTCTGAGCAGATCGTGTTTCCCAACTGTATCGGTCAGAGTTCTCCAGAGAAACAGAACCTATAAGAGTCATTTACAATTGTGAGGACTGGCAAGTCCAAAATTCATAGAGTAGGCTGGCAGGCTGGCAGCTCAGACAGGAGATAGAATTTCCTGTAATCATAAGGTAGAATTTCCTCTTCTCTAGAAAATCTCAAAAAAAAAAAAAAAAAAAAAAATCTGTTTTGCTCTTAAAACCTTCAACTGATTGGACCAGGCCCACCCACATTATTGAGGGTCATTTCCTTTACTTAAAGTCCGCTGATGGTAGATGTTGACCACATTGTAAAAATACCTTCACAGCAACACTTATATTGACATTTGATTAAGTAACTGGGTAGTATAGCTTAGCCAAGTTGACACATAAAGCCAACCAGCACACCAACTTTCTTTGGACGATTCCCTAAGCCCATTTCTTGGGTAAAGTTTTGTGAGCAGCTGCTCATTCCATGATATCAGGAGATGTATGGTTTTCTCCCTTTTCTCTTGTTTTGTATTTACTTTCATGCTCTTCCTCCAGATGCACACATCTTGGCTTTCAAATACCTCTCCCTCTCCCCCCGCCCCCCCCCCCCCCCCCCCCCCCGCTCACTGTGTCCTATGGAGGTGACATCAAGATCTCATCTCCTGGAAACAATTCATAATTAATATTTTATTTTTACTTTTTTAAGAATTGTTTTATTTTTCAATTACAGTTGACATACAATAGTATGTTAGTTTCAGATGTACAACATAGTGACTAGACATTTATATAACTTAAGAAGTGATCACCCCAATAAATGTAGTACCCACTTGACACCATACATAGTTATTACTATATTATTGACTATATTCCTTATGCTATACTTTACATCCCCATGACTATTTTGTAACTACCAATTTGCACATCTTAATTCCTTCCCCTTTTTCACCTCCCCAAAGCAACTCCCCTCCCACGCTGGCAGCCATCAAAATGTTCTCTGCATCCACGAGTTTGCTTCTTTTCTGCCTGTTTGTCTCTTCTGTTCTCTAGATTCCACATATACGTGAAATAATGCGGCACCTATCATCTGTCTGACCCACTCCACGCAGCACAATACCCTCCGGGTCCATCCGTGTTGCTGCAGATGGTAAGTGTTCATTCTTTTTTATGGCTGAGCAATATGCTACCGTACACATGCACCATTCCTTCTCCATTCACTCATCCATTGATGGACACCCAGGCTGACTCTATATCCCGGCTACTGCAAATAGTAAAATAGCAGTAATACTGATACCAAGGACCAGCTGGTAGATGCCAGGTGCCAGGTACTGTTTCAGGTGCTTTGCGGGCATTATCTTAATCCTCACACAGCACCAGAGGCAGGTGCTAATGCTATCATTACTGCCATCTTTCTTCTACAGCTGAGGAAGCTGAGGTATGCGAGGTTAAGATTGCCCAAGGCCACTCGGCTAGTGGGTAGTGGAGCCAACGTTGCTCCCTGGCAGTCTGGATCCATAGTTCTGCCTGTAACGCTGTGCCATGTCTGCCTCTTTGGAAGGCCAAGGTAACCTCTTCATTTTCAGTTAATTTTCAGAGGTGGAAAGCAGAAGAAGTCATCAATGTATTATCAAGAGAATAACCTCAATAACATATCTGTCTCTGCTATTGATCTAGCAAAGACCAAATGGAACCAGAAGGAAAGTATTTGATCTGCCCACCTCCCTAGTGGCTAGTTTATTCCAGACCAGGTGGAATGCAGATTTTCATACCAATTTTGACTGCTGTGATGAATTGCAATAAATCAAATAGGAGCAAGGCCAGGTCTTGGTATGAGTGGACACAGCTCACACAGGCTGTGTTTAAATGCACCACTCTCCCTTCTGCTCCCTTCACACCCTGCTTCTCCACCCCTGTGTGAATTTCCTTTCCAGAAGACACTAAAGATTGGATTCAATCAGAATGCTAGAGGAAGATTTAGACTGGTTTTGACTTTATGTGACTATGTGATCTGATTCATTTTTCTCCCCCTTTATATTCCTTTGGTTGTTTGGGTGACAGGTAAACACAAACTTCCTGGTTGTCCATGAATCAAAGGAGCACAAAACCTACACATGCTAGAGACACAGAGTGAGGTGAGTGCTACCAGCAATCATTAGGGAGCTCCAAGAAGTGTGGCTCAGGCTAAAGCAGACCCAGTGCTGGCCAGCTATGAGAAGGCCAAGTAGTATCCATGATCCCTTTGCTATGGCTTGGTCTTCTGAGCAAAGGGGTCATTGTCCTGAGGGGAGATACCAGGGTGACTCCATTTGTAGTATCTGAGATGCCCACAGTGAGAGCATCCATGTGGGGCTACCCCATTCATTCTGCATGAGCTTTAGCACCTTATCGAGAGTTCTGGAGGCTTCAGGAACTTTCTCAAGTTCGGGTCCTTGGAAGAGTTGAGGGAGAAGTGATCTCCATTCTTTTCTTGATCCACCTTCCTTGGGGTCTGAGAAGCCTTACTCTGAACATCTGAGGAAGGAATGTGGAGGAGAGAGAGTAGGGATATGATCAATTGCCCCTAAAATCCCAATAAATGGTCCCCATTTCAGGAGCACAATGGAGGGATGAGAAGTTGTAACCGAAGCCCAGAGATGTGGTTACATCAGACTTTCATTACACTGTGACACTGAGTGCCCTAAGGAGGCACAATAGCAGAGCAGCTAGGAGAAGGCAATAGTCTTTGGATGGAAAGACCCAAAGGGCCCTTTAAATCTTTAATGAACTCAATGTGTAGATGTCTCCTATCTCTGAACGAGTCTCCCATACCACGCTCCCAGGGCTCAGCGCTGACACACCCAGTCAGGTAAGCAAAGTCACATGTTATATGGCATTTTCTTTGGCTGGACCATGGATTTGTGGTATTTTTCCTTCTTTCTTTTTTAATGGTCTGCGACTTCACCTTTCCCAGGCTATAAACTTACTGCCTTTGCTGTCTGTTGTGGATGAAAAACTTGGTTCATGCTTGAAAATAACTCACAACATAAGAATCAAAGCTGAATTGTCATCACGGCTGGGAGGCTGGGAGGAAGTCACAAAATCAATGTGTATCTGCATGTAACCCATGTTACCATTTGGACTATGAGAAGCAATCAGTTTATGACTCGGTTTACCAGACTAGCAATTTCAGTCAAAAGGGTTCAACTAGTTGCCACATGGAGATGTCCAGGGAAGTTCAGCTTCTGAGAAAACCAACATGCTTTCTTTACTTTCAAGGATAAAGGCATTGGATCATCCTTGTAGTAAAGAAGTTTTTCTCCTACACA
This sequence comes from Rhinolophus sinicus, assembly GCF_036562045.2. Classification (NCBI taxonomy): domain Eukaryota; kingdom Metazoa; phylum Chordata; class Mammalia; order Chiroptera; family Rhinolophidae; genus Rhinolophus; species Rhinolophus sinicus. The sequence goes on along the minus strand of NC_133766.1, from coordinate 16,179,000 downwards.
GCAGGAAGGAGAAAGTTGAGGAGGAAACTCTCCCTGTGTCTTTATTCAGCATAAGTGTGGGTATATGTCCATAAGTGTGGGTGTCTGGGAATGGGAGTGTCAGAGCTACAAGGAACAAAGATGCTGGAGTTTACAGTCAAACCGAAGCCCAAAATTCACACATAAAATTACGAACTAACGCTAATAAGCATTGAGATGTAGTGGAGTAAAGGATTTTTCTGTTGGAAAGATATAAAGCAGATAGAAGAGTCAGGCAAGATTGTCTTTAAGATGCATCTCTGGAAGAAAGCAAAAGAAGGTATATAGTTTTACCTCTCGCAGAATGCCTTGAGCTTGAACCCCAGATAGACATTAGAGTCCACAAGTTCACAGGTGAACAAGTGCATTTTCGAATGCATTAGGGCAAGAAGCAGCAGCCAGTTGCTCAACTGTCCATCTAGCCCCAGCTCTACTCCTGTAACCATTGGACAGCAAAAGGGAAGTCTCTTACAAACCTAAGAGACTTCTTCTGTAGAAGCTCTGTACAGACGCCCAGCACCGTAAAAACAGGGGGCAATCCTTTCCTTGGTGTAATCTGAGTCATTTCTGTTTCAAGACTATACAACCCAATTGTATTGGGGGAACTTACTACTCCATCATGAAGCCACAATTTAGGTCAAGAAGATTCCGCTTTTAATAAATAGACGATTTTGAGTTTTTGACCAGGTTCTTTTCCAGATTCCAACCACCACCATAAAGGCTATTTCAAAAACCATGAGTCGGAAAAGAAAAGGGCCACAATTGGAGCTTGACAGATGGCATTCAGGGGAGGGATGGTGTCCAAAGGGGCAGGAGTCTAGCAAAAGAGATCGAAAAGGAGATGCCAGCAAAGAGAGTAACAAGCCAGGAGAAAATAACATCATGGAAACAAAGTTTGGAGAAAGAGGTGAGAAGGTAGCAGTTAAAAGTCTACATGGTACAGACAGGTGCAGGCAAGATGACGATCAAAATGTGTCTGTGCAATAACATGGAGGTCGGCGGCGGCCTTTGCCAGAGCGGTTTAAATAGAGAAGACAGGAGGCAGATTGTGATGGGTCAAGTAAGAGCTGGGGAATGAGAAAAAGGAAACGCCAGTGTAGGCCATTCTGTCCAAAGGCCTACAGAGAGCGCTTGGGTTATGTGCTGGGAAGATGGAGCCATTGATGATGGAAATTCTAGGAATAAAAGAGGTGATTTATAGAGCAAAGCTCTAGGAGGTAAGTTCCAGAAGACAGATATGTGGCCTATCCTTGGATGAGAGGAGGACTCCTTTGAGACAGGGGAAAGAGGCACAGAAAAGATTGTGGGATATGTATGGTATTTTAAGGGAACCATGTCAGTTATCTTATTGCTTCACTGTGAAATTGAAAGTAATATAATCTTCTAAGAAGATGGTAGAAGAAGGACATGTGATGGAATTTCCAATTGGTAGTGAGGGGCAGCTGAGGCTAGACACCAAAAATCAGCAGCGGCCCTCATCAGCATGGTTGATTTAGTTCCTGTAAGTTACTCACTAGCCTGGGTTCAAGAATGAAAGAGGCAGATGGTGGTTAATTCTTAGACAAGGTGTTGATAGGCGGTTGCAACTAAAGGACAATTTGGCAAGGGACTTGAAGATGGGATGGGCATACATGAAGAGGTAACATCTCAGTATGACAGCCTATTCATGGTCGAGGACTCAGAAAATTGGCTAAATGGAAAACAAACCATTTTTTGTGTTGTTGTGTTTCCATTTGTCATCTTGCTATATTTACATAGGTTAGCTCAGCTGCTAGAAAATGCTCTATGCCTACCCACAATTTCTAACCTACCCCCTTTTTGATGAGTGCCTAATCGGGATACTTCTAGCTAAATTCGGTTTATCAGACAGGATTGGTGAAACTCTAGTTCAGTGGTTTAACCCAATAAAGTTTTATTTCTTGCTCATGCAAAATCCAGTGGGGTCAGATGTCTCTCCAGAGTAGCTTGCCTTCACTCAGAGATAGAGGTTACTTCTATCTCAGCTCTTGGCCATCTCAACACATCGCCTCTAAAGGGTCAGAAAGGATGGACTAGTTATATACTGATCGTTAGTACCTCAAAAGAGGTATAACACTTTGTTCACATTCTTATGAGCTCAAACTCTTCCCCAGACCGCAATCCAACTGCAAAGAAAGCTGAGAAATGAAGGAACGTGCATGGACGTTCGGGAAGCATCACTCACAGCTATTAAACGGAGTCAACCACCAAGTAGCCCAACACCTGTACTTAGTAATATTATTTCAGGGAGCGTGACTCTCGTGGCAAAGGAAGAAAAGAGTTGGAAAGTGGGAAGTGTAACGATGCTTGGGACTGACTGTCCATACACGGTGCCAGACCAGCAGTTGAAAAGGAAAAACACAAGCCAAGCTGTAATTCTGTCATTGAATATTGTGTAGAACAACAAAGGCAAGACAAAGAACGAAGAGGAGGAGGAGAAAAACAGATGAAGAAGGAGGAAAGGGGAAGACGAAGGGAAAGGATGAGGAGAGGGAGACAGAAGGAAAGATGAAGAAAAAGAGCCACGAGAGCAACAAGGCCATTTGGTGAAACTTAAATGCTGCTGTAATCATTTCCCGCCCCACGAAATTTGGCCAAACTACAGTCTGCTCACAGGAAATAGACACATAAATCAAGGTAAGGCACAAAGGGAGCTGGTTTAAACTTTCTGCTGTGAAACCACGTGGGACACAAGCAGGCTAGAATGAAGCTGGAGGAAAAACGCTGCAAAGCAAGCTGCCCCCTCCGACAGCTCACCACGGGTCTCCTCCGGCTTCCTTTCTGTCTTGCTCTAACTCACCATTTCAAAACCACTGCATATTTATTGTTATTACTGAAAATGTTTTCAACACCAAGAGATGCTAACAGGCCTTTTCCACCACTGGCATCGCTGTTGCAGGGAACGTGTTATTTCTTTTTAATTTGTTCGCTCAGTCCTGAATAACTTTTCAGAGGGCTCCAGACACCGCAGTATGACAGCTAAACCAAGGCATATCCGATGCAATGGAATTGCTCTACAAGCAACCTTGCCAAAGGCCCTTTTCGATGCACAAAGCTGGCTCTATCTTTGTATATTGAGGGAGCTAAATCAATGTTAAATGCTTGGCTCTTTTCACAGGACAATGACCAGGACCTAAGCTGCGTCCTTCCTTTTTGATTGACACTTGAAACGCAGCGCAGGAATCAGCCAGAGGCAGTGCTACAAGCCGAACCCTCTGCTGGGATAACCACTGGTGACATCTGCAGAAAGGCCGACAAAAGGCAGTTGAAAGCTGTGTTTGTTGCTTTCCCCCCTCAGATCTCTTGGCTTTCATGGAGCTCCTTACTTGCTTTAATATTATGATTCAGCACCTGGCTTTTTTGAACCTTGCTTTAAACTTCAAAAGGCGAGGTGGTATTAACAAACATGAAACGAAAAAGTGGCGGTAGTTTGATTTACTGTTGTCGTCTTATCAAGGGGTTTTTTTGTCACCAGCTGCCACTTTCTGTCATCTTTGGAACCATTATCATTTCTCTAAAATCTAAAAGACTCCACTTAATAACAGCTTTGAATACAGGCAGGATCAGTAACATACACAGTTCTGGGGATGACAGGACCATCAAATGAAAAGAAAGATGTTGCACAAAAAAAAAAAAGAAACACAAAAAAACACAAAAAAACAAAACCACACAAATAAGAGCTGTGGTACTTTCTAGTGACCTTGATTTCAGAATTAAACAAATCAAATCCAATTCTATTGTTCCTTTGGAATGCCACTGTAGAGTTTCCTTGAGAAGTTCCTTTTTGCTGTGAGAGCTGGTGGGAAGTTAAAAACCTCAGGCTACAAGGCTCCACAACTCCAGGTACAAGAGGAAACTCTGTTATAATATCATGAAACGGCTGAAATGACCTCTGCTATGAAGCACAGCCGCTCTGCTAATTAACAGCTCACTTTCACCGACTTTCTAATACTTTGAGCTCCCACTTGATGCTGACAGCCAGATAAACATTTGGAACTCTTACCAAGGAGATTGCTCCATGGTTTGCTTTTTCTTAAGGACCCGTAGCTCTGAGCTGTCCAGCCAAACCCTCAGGACCCAACAGGACCCTACGTGTGTATGTTAAAGCTGAGTGCACCCAGTAAAGCTCCCGCTTAACCCTTCTGTCGGCTTGGAAACTCAGAGACACGAAGTTGGTCAGAGCCACAAGGGACCTTAAGATCACCCAGTCCGGTGGTTTTGATTCTCTCCTGAGGACCTCTGTCAAAATATTGATGCCTCGCTCAGGTCGTTTCCACATCATCTGAATCAGGGTGGGCTAGGGGCACCTCTATTTTAAAAAGTCCTCTGGATGATTCTGATTTCCAAAGAGGGTTGAGGATCAACCCTTTCCAGGTGAAAATCAGAGGACTTCAACCACTTGTTGGAGACAGCATATCAGGTATGTGGCGGAGCTGGACTGAGGTGCAGGGAGGGGAGCCCGGAGCAGTGCTCAGGCCTCTGTGACAGACCCATAGATGAAATCTGGAAAGTGATGGCTCGACAGTGATTTTCAACCGGGAGACAGCTGAGCAATGTCTGCCAATGATGGGGTCAGAGTCACAGACATTCCTGCTATGGCCTCACTTTCCTTTTTCCCATCTGCTTCCCCATCCTAATTCAGCACAACTCTTCACAAACTTTCTGCTACAATCTGTGATGGATTTCTCCCATCCTCCTTTTTTCTGATCCCCTCAAGGGCCTTGAGATACTAAGTGTGGAGGAAATAATTGACAATCCCTGACACACTTCGTGGAAGTGAACAATATGAAAAAGGTGAAGCTGTTCATTTAGATGTTATCAAGTGCAAAATATTTCATTTGTGGCTTGATCTGATATGCCACCTCTTTGAAACCAGTCAAACATATTTGACCATCTGTTTCTCTTTTATGATCTAGTGGCATAAAAACTTGCTACTTTATTATGTAGCATTGTCAGGTGTAGCATCCAAAATCCTATGCATTATAGCTCTTTTTACAAAGGCAGTTATGTCAAATTAGCCATATGGATGATTGCCAAATAGCCTGGAGTTTCAACCCTTGGACGCCAAGTGTTCTGCTTACATACCACCGAAGAGGGTGGCTCCTGGGAACCTCACAGATCTTCAAAATAGAAAGGTAGCGTGAGTCTGAAAATAAAGAAGAGCATCTTTGGAGTTGTCAGTGGGTCTGTTCTTGAAATATTGAGTCTATGATGACATTATAAAACAAGAAAATAAACCCAAAGCAAAATCATGAGATCTCTAGTCTTACAGATCAGAACTAGGTGGATGATATGAAATAAGGCAGTGATGGCAAACAGTTTTATCTCCATGCCAACGCTAAACAAGTATTACTGGTGGCCTGAAAGGCTGGACTAAGAAAGATTCTGGGCTCAGTAAAGTTGCCATGAATGACTAGCAATGTCTGAGATAGATGGGGATAAATATATGTGTGTAATTTCAACACCTGGTAAGTGGTTTAAACAAGCTTTGACTATATTCCCCTTCAGACCATCCATGAGTTTATTATCTAGTTCTGTCAATTACTAGATGTATGAGCTTGGACAAATTACTTAGATTTAGTTTTCTTATCCGTAAAATGGATATAATACTTTATTCTGTATTTTGAGATTTGAATGACATAATAAATGTAAAGCCATCAGCACACTGCATGCCATATAGTAGGTGCTAAATAAAACGGAAGCTCTTAGCATTATTAGGGAAGGAACAAACCTGGTACTAGCCTGAGGTTGAGTCTCTATGGACTGGCAACGCAAGTAATTGGGATCATTCTCCAAGAGATGAGACCGAAGAACTTTGAGCCAAGAAAATATTTCTACCTTTGTCTCCACTTTAGCCCAACAATTTAAAAAGGAAGGAAAAAAAGAAGGGAGGAAAGGAAGGAAGAGAAGGAAGGAGGAGCAGTGAGGAGGAGGGAAGGAGAATAGGAGTGAGGGAGGGAGGAACAAAAGACTCCACAACAAAATAGAAGTTGCACAGAGATAGCAGGGAGTTCAGCGGGGGACACTAAGACTGGGGAAAACTATCAGAAATTCTGAAGCATAAAAAGTTCTTTCTTTTCTTTTCTTTTAACCATAGCACCAGCATTCAAGTCTATAACAAAATTGTTCTATTGTGGATAAAAAAATGATTCTCACCGCCCACCCCCCAATAAACTACATGTCATAGTTGTTCCCCTTTGCTAATATATAATTCCCTGTCTCCATGCTTCACCCTGGTAAAGGGACAAGATGGAAACGGAATTCTGTCACAATACAGTGAGTAGAGACCTTCTGACTAGGACTCGGAAGATACAGACATCTCCTGCTCTGTCATGCTGGCCAGACGTCCTTGGACAAAGTCACGTGCCCATTCTGAGACTCCTTTTGTGAAGTAGGAATAAGGAATCTCACATACTAATTTTGAAGGTTATTTTGAGAATGGAAAGGAGATCATATACATGAAACATCTTTGTCAACTGTATATTTGATGTACGTGTGAGGGGATGATGATATTAGTCTGGCCTTTGCATAGACGGATCCACCTTCCTAATCTGATTTGATGGAAGCATATTCTTTGTTGTCCCCATGTCTCCCTGCCCCAAAGCCCTCTAAAATCTGTCCCAATTCTTCCTCCTTAGTGATTGGGATTCTAACTGGAGTTAGAATTTATCCTTCTGGATTACCAAGTTACCATCCTCAGGCATCCTTTTAAAAGAGGTCTGCCATCCTATAAGAAGTAAAACATTACTTACAGAGAATTAAACTAGACACCGGATTTCTTGAGAAATCAGAATGAAGGGGCCAGGATGCAAGGGAGTTTTGATGAGGAGGAAAAAAGAGTGCCATTTAGTGTAGCATAACAATTAAGAGAGAATGACAAAGGCTCCAGTCCTGGCCCCACCAAGTGCGAGCTGTGTAATCTTGGGCAAGTGACTTCATTTCTGCTGGCTTGTGTTTCCTTGTTGGTTTATTCATTCATAAGTATTACGAAGTGTCTACTCTGTGTCAGGTCCTGTTCTGGGCAATGAGACGGTCAGATTTCTTACCCTCATGAAGCTTACATTTTACCAGGGATGGTAGAATGTAAACAGAAAAACATAGTAGCATGAGCACTAAGAAAAAGTAGCAAAAGCTACCATAAAAATAATTAAATGAAGACAAAGAGATAGTGAGAAGAGATACGGTAGGCACAGAAAGAGCTTTGAGGAGGTGAACATTTTACCTAAATCTTAATGAAGAGATGGCATGAGCCAGGGGAGAGTCTGAGAGAGGACTAGTCAAGGGAGAGGAACTAGCCATGCAAAGTCGCCCTTAAATTTAGGGAATAACAATGGAGGTCCTAAGAAATGGTCAGGTTTGAGTCAGATATTAAAAGTGGAGTTGGCAGAGCTTCTTATTGGACTGGATGTGGCAACGAGGGAAGGAGAAGAGTCACAGATGACTCTGGGGGGTTGGTTTGAGAACAAGGTGGATAAGGAATATGAGGTTTGGGGGCGTTGCAAGAGTTCTGCTTTCTACGTAATGCATTTGTAAAATGTTTGTAACATTTAGAAAATCTGACAAATAGAGGTCACAGTACCTACCTAATGGTGTTTGAGACAGTCACAGAAAGGGTCTAGTAGAGGATCTGACAGGGAGCGAGTGTTCAGTAAATTGTACTTGCATAGGACAATGAGCAGAAATGTCCGATCACGTTGTGGGGCAAGGGTAGTCTGTGTCCAGCCAAGAAACTAGACAATGATGACAGAGTGGAGGCCAGAAGACCAGTGGAAGGGCTTCAGGTTTAGGAGGGAGAAGCAAGAGGAGACTGCAGACATGGCTTGCATGCTTCACAGCTCTGCATTCCATCTGTCCTATGTGGCATGGTGAAAAACAGGGGGCTATTTGCAAGGGGCTACCAGATCAATTGGTCCATTCTGTAAAAAGATTGGTTTTTATTTTCTTTTTGAATTGAATGACTTAATGGCACTGTAGGGGTCATGTAAACATTGCCTTGACTCAGGATGTAGAAAAGATGTGTAGCAGCCACCAAACTTGCCCTGATTTGATGCTGTTCAGACAGCCTGGGGGATGTGCCTGTTGTAAACAAGGGCACAATGCATCTTACCGAGAGAGAAATGGATTCTATTCTACTGGGATGAAGTAAATCTATGCCCAAAATTTCTTTTATCAACCAGCCATGCCAATGAACAATTTTAGAAGCAACTGTTTACCATCTACTTAGATGAATGTCAAAGGCCACTGCTTTCCAAGTCCACTAGAAAGTTTTGCTAAAATCGACCTGCTTCCTAGTGTACATTTCTTCTGAGCTTGAAAACAGTCAAGCAAACCAAATCTAAAGCCATGGAAATTCCATTCCTCTCCTTGACTCCCTTCCCACACCTCTGTGCATACACTTATCAGAGCCATACAGCAGCTGTGATGGGAATGAGAACTATAGGAAACTTAGAGTTAATCATGTTAAATGGTGACAAATACTCAGGAGAGGATGATGCTGGTCATTCATCTGACACCACACAGATGGCCTAAGCTACAAACTCTCTCTTATATTGCTGGGTCTGACACCCTAACTAATCTGCTAAAGAACCTTCTGAGTTTGGGGATGTAGGTATTTTGGCTATAGTTGGACAATTGAAGTGCCTAAATTTGGAAAATAGAGTTTGTACAGATAATCTGTAAGATTCCCATTCTCCATATACAGTCACGTGCCACATCATGACCGTTTGGTCAATGGCAGACCACATATATGACAGGAGTCCCACAAAATTATAATGGAGTTGAAAGATTCCTATCGCCCAGTGACATGGGAGCCATCGGAGCCATCGGAAAGTCCTAGCACAAGGCATTACTCACGTGTTTGTGGTGATGCTGGTGTAAAGAAACCTATTGTGCTGCCTGTCGTATAAAAGCATAGCACACACACTTACAGCAGTAGTCTCTGCCATCTAGGTTTGTGTCAGTGCACTCTATGATGGAGATGATGATGAAATCGCCTAATGACGCATTTTGCAAAACGTGTCCCCATCGTTAAGCGGTGCATGACTGTGTTGACCTACAGACACACAAAGATTTCCTTTTGTGGGGTAGATGTTAAAACTTTCTCTGTCTCAAATAACTTTTTGGAGTTGAGGGGAAGAAAGTAGTAGGGGTTGACAAGCACCGTTTTAGGGAAGCTGGGAGGCTGAGGCTCGGCCAGTCTCCTTTGGGATAGTTACTGGGACGTTACTATAGCTCCCATGCAAAGGAATGATGGAGTGGGAGGTAAACTAGACAATGAAGAAAGAAAAGTAGAATTCAGTTGAACTCATTTACTTGAGAAAGGAAGGTTTGAATTTAGTCAATACCAATTATGTATTTTTTCTTCCATTGCACATTATTAATCATGTCTTCCTTCCTTTCTAGACAAGAAGAACCAAAAAGGGCAGATACTGTGTTTCTATTGTTCAACCCCCCATCTCCAGCACCTATGATAGTGCCTGGCACTATTCTAATCTGATGCAAAATATGTGTTGAATTAACAAAAACATTTGTGCACATAGGCACAGCTTCTGAAAGAATTCAGTGTTACAGAATTCTCCAGAAGTAAGTCTGAGCGATTTCATGAAATGCCGAGGTAACTCAAATTGAACCAAAGGCCATCAGCATGGTTTGACAGTTGTAGCTCAGGTGAGCTGTCTTGACTAGTAACTATGTCACCATGTGCTGAGCACACAGCCTGCTGTGCTGGTCCTGCCTTTCCTAATCCTGCACATATTTGTTCACAAATCACAGAAGCTTTGGAAAACCATCCTGACCCAGGTGATGGGATAAAAATGTTTCCCATAAAATGATAAACTATTCTGTCAAGTCTGTTTGATCGTGCCGTGTGACCGATGATTTTTTTAAGTCTTATATCTACCAGCACAGTGAGAAGAAACCAGTGACAAGAAAAATGAGGAAAGAATTCATGATAATGTTTTCACAAATTTGCCTTATGCCATCCACATCAGCCTCCTGCACCATTTCCTACAGGGAAATTTTTGAACAAGTCAAATTTCGATAGGCTTTCGTTACTGGTGATGATTAAATGAATTTATCTTTGTTCAAGGTCAGAAAAAAAATATTTTCTCTTAAATTAACAGCTGTTAATTATCTGGAATGTAACGAGAACTTGATGATATGTATGATCCAGAGCATAATAACCTGAAAGGTCTGGACTGGGTTCCTTCTTCGGGCAACCAACCTAATCACTTTTCCTTAGGATACCAAGCGGAGAAGAGGACATTTTCTAGGAAGGGGTGAATTGGCCCAGCATTCCAAAGTCACCACAGATTATTTACATAACAGTGAGCCCCCAAATGGATAATGGGGGGAAGTGGGGAGGTTTGGGTGGGAGTACAAACCACATTCCAAATTGGCTTATCCTAGATCCCTGTTCAGCTCAAATGCCTAATTCTAAGTATTTACCTCAGTTTATAATTTATCCCATGGTCACTTGATCAGTTGGGGGATCTTTATCGTAACAGAGCCTGTCATCGATGGTATTTATGACTTTCTCTTCATCATCTTTAGCGAGCAAGGTATAGGGAGATGAAATAGAGGCCTGAAAGAAAAGACAAAGTTGTTTTTCTTAGGGAAAAAGCAGTCAGAAAGGAGCATGCTATTTTGAATTACAGATATTTTGTGTGCAACAGGAAATGCTAAGTTTAGAAGGGTTGTCAATATAACCTCAGCTGAAAATGAAAGGAAGCACTCCATAAGCATTTTTGAGAAGGGAGGGAAGGAGGAAGGGAGGAGAGAGGGAGAAGGAGAGGGAGAGGGGAAGGGATGAGAGAGAGAGAGAGAGAGAGAGAGAGAGAGAGAGAGAGAGAGAGAATGAATATAGGCTTGCTATACATCCACTATCCAGGGTTCATTCATGAAACACACCCTGCCATCCGGAGAACAGAGCAGCAGCTGTAAAGATTGGCTTCTGAGTCACCATCACTGAAGTGGAACTATTTGTACAAGTTCAAAGGCACCAAAGACCTTGGTGAATGTCAAGACATAAGATGACATCACTGTAAGCTGGTAAAGCTGAGGAAGATTTCCTATTTGGAATAGGAAATCTCTGGGGATAAAGAAAGCTTTATTCCTTCTTTGAGATAGTGTGTGCATCCAGGAGTGTCTCTGACCCATGACTCTTGATGAGACATCATCTGTCTAATTTAGCAAATTGTGAGCTCTCCAGAGAGAGATGGTGGTTTCTGTAATAATTATAAGGTGGTAAAACATCTTATAAAAGTGGCAGTTGGCTTTCTTCAGGAAAAAGAAAGAGATGAAAACAGGCTAAAAAGATTAGGACTCCTTAGTTGGGAAAGGCAAGGCCTTGGAGTACCACGGTGGTACATCTATAAAATGCAAAGATCTGGATAGGATAAGGTCACACCTATTTAATAATCCCAGGAAGACATGGTTCATTGTCCCTCATAGAAGCATGAAGCAGCTTTTCCAGGACAGATAAAAAGAAAACGGCTAAATGAAAGCCAGAACTTGAAATCCAAGAAATGATGTAGGCTGATAATATAAAGAAATAGAAAAAGAGTTTTAAAATAATTATGTACCAGTGTCAGATGGGTAATAAGTCTATTACCCATAGTGGGTTTATCACTTTGTGAACTATAGAAATGTCTACTCACTATGTTGTTTTGTATACCTGCAACTAATAATAATAATAATAATAAAAACTCATACAATCTTGTTTAAAGGGCTTTGGAGTAGTCAGTCTTATGTTCTTCACCTCTAAGGGCAAGACCTTGAGCAGAAAAGTGACGTAGTCTTTGCTCACCAACTCCTTGTGTTCCAGACACCGACAAAACATTAGCTTCAATGATTTGCATTAAATCTAACAACTATTTGCATGTGGGTCCCTGTGCTAGGTACTATTTCTAAAGAGTCATTAGTCTATTCCAGTGGAAGAAATTTCTTATATTCCTATGGGAATTTCAACAGGAGGCTGATACACTCGGTAACGAAAAGATAAGGATGCAAGATGGAACGTAGAGGGAAGGAAGGATCCCTACCATCCTAATTTGTCAGTAAATAATATTACCTTATTTTATTTTTACAAATTGTTTGATGACGATAAACTTACTTTAGTTCCATAACATCTCTGTCAGGTTTGAAGGCAAGACCTATAATCTCCTTTCTCAGATGAGGAGTCAGACCAAGAACAGTTCGTTAAGCTCAAGGTCACCTAAGGAATGAGTGGTCAGTTGAGATCTAGGTCTCCCCTTGCCTGTTGGCCATCTCTGACTTTACTTCTTCCCTGTGCACAGTGTCCAAGATGGCTGTGCTTTCTAACAACTGCACTTAGTATGCCATGTTCTAGTGAAGTGCAGTGCCATTTTGATGAACCTATGAGATGCATTGAAGCTGTTAGGAACAGCTGAGAGATCACAGACAAGAGCACCTGTTTTGGCCACTAACTCTTCAATTCCCCAACACTGTGCCCTGGTCCTCCCACCCTTTCCTCCTGCTCTACCTCCCACGGTGCATCTCAAAGAACATTCACACATACAAAAGAGAATCACAGAGCCCTATGAAGAAGGCTCGGGCAAGTCCAAAACTCCAGGCTCTGTAACCGTTTTGAACACGAACTTTTGATAGTCTCTCCAGCTTAATTGGAAGAGTGAGATTTAGAACCAAGCAAAGTCATGTGAACATAGCACTGGAACTCAAAATGAGTATGGTCCTTCTCTCTATTTCTTCTCTTTCTGTCCGTCACGGTCACCTGGTCTATAGGCAGGCCAGCTCTCATCTCAGCTGGCCAGCTCTACCTGAAGTATATGTAGGTCTGACAAAAACCTGGGTGAAAGCTTCAAATGCAAGTTTACCTTCCCCCAAACTCTCCCTCCGCCTTTCAAATGGAGACATTTGTTTAAACCCAACCCTTCCTTCAAGTAGATAGAGATACTGTGGGTTCTTATTTGGATTCCAGGAAAGAGACAACATTGTGTGGACTCATATGTTCTGGAATTTTCTCTCACAATTACACAACTAGCATACATATAATTAAAAATGAATGTGAATACTATAACACAGCATTCACAAAGGAGAAAGAGACCAAGTCCAGGTTTAATACTGTAAAGCAGTCCTTTTATCATCTGGATAGTCTGCAAAAGCAGAGTTTTCATAGCATCTCAGCGGTTCATGTGGGGCTGAGTTACTCAAGGGAATTCCCCCAACCACCACCACCGCCTTCCACACAAAGGTCATCTGCTCCCTGTCACCTGAGAAACATTTGTGCATCCTGGATAGACAGCCACTCCTTTCATCTGACCAGGCAGCAATCTTACGTAACACCCCTAATGCACTTGGTTGTCATTTTAAAGATGGGAAAAATAGCTAAACAACAGCACGTAAAGAAACAAAGTTCACACTTTTCCCCAGAAAGCAGATGCGATGCAACTAAGGAGGCTTATTCTCCGTACGATGTCTCCCTCCTCCAAGAGAAACCAATTCCCAATCTCTTCATATGGAATTATAGGTTCAGTCATGGGGTTGGTGAGCCTTTTTGAATGGTTTGCCCAAGGTAGCAATTTTGTAATCCACCATAGCTGAAGTAAGTATAGACCTAAGCTTGCTCCAACCTTCTTTCTCCTCCATCCAGCCTCACGTCCCCACTTAGGTGAAAACACTGCATATAAACAAACTCCTCTCAAAGACACCTCAACCTTGACATTTCTTTCTCCCTATTCCAAACTTGCTTCCTTTTAAAACACCTCGCGCTCTGCCAGGCTCCCACATGAGGCCCAATTATCAGAATAATAATTAACAGGCTCTCATTATTTCGGATCAAACAATGTCCCCCCCTCAATGAAGCCAAGAATAGCCAATGTGATCCCTTAAAACGGGGTGTGAGTTTCCTTACACCTTGGGGCGTCTAATCCACTGCAACCATTAGGCACTGAGCTGCCCGTAACAGCCTGGATAACATTGAGTCAAGGACAGTTAATGGATGCCAGAGCACAGACCAAAGTGCTCCAAGCATGTCAGTCAAGACTAACCGGAGGCAAAAACATCAAAATGCAGGTTGGAGTTTTGACATTCCTGCAGGCTCTGAACGCCTCGCCAGTAAATTTTTAAAGTCAATATCCCCCTTCTGCTCATGAACACTTTTCTGTCTGATGAGTAGGACTAATGTGGATCTGATTGAACTGTGACTAAAGTAGGACTTTAAAGGCAGCTTTGAATGTGTAGGGGGCGGAAAGGGTTGGGTGTGTGTGTGTCTGTGTGTGTGTGTGTGTCTGTGTGTGTGTTTTTTATGGGTGTATGTTTTCTTTTTTTTTTTCTAGAAATGTCTGTGATAATAATGAAGACAGTGTACACAGATTATCACAGGCTGTGTCTTTCGACTTCAAGGTTATGTGATTAGAAAATTAGAAAAGCGGCGAGATTAGAAAAACCACAGAACATTTTGAAAGAAAGCTTTTTTTATAAATTATCTGTGTGCTGGATTTACACAGAATCTGAAAGATGGATCTTCTAATGTTTGGAAATGGATAAATGCAACAATACAAATAGGAAGACTGGCTTTGGAGCCGACTCCTGGCAGAAGTTCAAAACCCATATTAAGGATTCTAATTCGCTTAACGCCTGTTACTTATTATTTTTTTTAAATTGCCACCTATATACATAAAACAAAATATAACGATTTCATAAATAAAAATGGAAGAATAACAATGAGATGGTTGTTTCTCATGATGCATGACTTTCCCCCAGAACTGGAATCAAACCTACACCTTTCTGCCCTTTCTCTTCTCAAAAGCTCAGACCAATAAGCAGAAGGACGTGTGTCAGGAAGTCCAAGCAGAATTGGGTTTGGATGGTGGTCAACCTCCTGCTGGGGGTAGCTAAGGAGTGATAGCCATTTTGGAACTCAAGTCACAGTTTTACTCCTCCTTAAATAAGGAGGTGAGATAAAATTTTCCTGTATCGAAACCCAGGCTGGTCTAAATAAAAATCCCATTACAAAAGTCACTCCTTTTGCTTGTCTGCTGACAATGGTGGGGTTCTGAAATGTATTAGCAGGTGGCTCTGTCAGTAAAAAGTCTTGGTAGAGGCTAACCTGTGTCTGATGACACCTTCTCAGGGTATTTTCAACACCTGGAAGATGACATTCGATTGTTTTGCCCGGGAAGAACAGATCTGGAAGCCTCTAAAGTGTCCACGTCCATATATAAAGGTATAAAGAACAGTCATGCCCTAGTGAACTTTCACCTATTTAGTGGAAACCTGTGAGTAAGGAGCATCCTGAAATTCTTAGGATTGAAATCACTGACACCTGATTTTGACCTCCCAGATATAAAAATGTAACTAGGTGATAAATGCACTTCAGGATCAGACTGGATCTTCAGACCTCTGGTGGCGAGATCAACAAGGTTTGGGCATGACGGGCATCATAGTTAAAGTTTAGGGGTGCCCCCAAAGCACACGAGCTGTCCTCAGTATCTGATATTCTGATTTTTAAAATCTTTTACTTAGAACATTACCTAAATTTTTGAAATTATTTTGATATTCAACTCAATATACGTATATATACATGTATATACATATATACATAGATACAGTATAATTTCATATATGTACATATATATGAAATTATATATATATATATATATATATATATATAGTCTCAGATCGTGAATCTCACAAGTTTTCTGTTTTCTTGGGTGTTCATAGAATCACCTCCATGAGGCTTGGAACCGTGTGTTCTACTTATTCATTCAACCAATATTATGCACCTATTCTGCCACAAAAGCAATTTCAAATGCTTGGGCTCTATCAATGAACGAAACAGAGTAAGATCCTTGACCTTATGAAGTTTAGATTTTAGTAGAAGAGACAGACAACAACAAAAATAACAAAGTTAACTACATAGTACGCTAGAAGATGGGAAGTGCTGCGGAAAGAATACTAGAATAAGAGGAATCAGAGATGCCCAGAGGAGAGGGGAGACCGGGCAGACTACACCGAGAAACTGACATCGCGCACAGCCTTACAAGAGGAGTCTAAGTTAGCCACACGGGTATGTGGCAGAGGTGCCTCTGCAAAGTAGAACAGGCGTGCAAAAGCCTGAGAATGTCTGGAGTGTTTCCAGAATAGACAAGAGGCTCAGGTGGCTGGAGTGGAGAGATGATGGATGCAGGGTGGGGACGGAGGAGGTGACCAGGACTGGGAGGAGAGACACAAGATGAGATCTTACTTATCTCGGTATCTCCAATCCCTAGCTCAGAGGCTGGCACCTGGAAAATTCTCAGAGATTCTTTCTTGTTTGGTGAATAAATGAATAAAAAGGCAAAGTTTGGAAGATCCTCTGACACAACTCGCATGTGATGTTTTGGCATACTACGCTGCAGGATTTTCTTATTGTGTTCTTTGGAACGTTAGTTCCTGAAGGTGTTTCAGGAGAAAAGGGTTCCAAAGTCAAATAAGCCCTCATTTAGTAGATTTACAAATCACAGTGACTGTTTGAAAGTCTCAGAGAAATTCTCCAGGAAATGACGTTGTAACTTAGCATTTTGTGAACCTACTCAACCACACCGCCCCTTTCTTCTTCCCATTCCCATTTCCCCCTTGCACCTTTGTCACTCCTCAAACAGAACTTTCTATAGAATGTACATTGAGAAATGATGACCCATGCTGAGCTGGCATCCGACAGCCTCGGGAAAGACAACCCTCCACCCCAGCCCCCAACCCTGCCATTTCTGGGCTACTTGGAAATTCAGAATAGCCTCTTTCTTTTGAGTGGAATAAAATCCACTTCTTTGTCATTTCTGTCTGTAGACCCTAGTTTTACCTGTGGGACCATATAGAACAATCATGGGCTATGAAAGGACTTCAGGATTTTCAGTCATATATAATTCAGTTTGGTCTTGTCAATTACTAGCTGGGCAATTACTAAAACTCTGATTTTTCATTTCCGTATCTAACTGTTCTGCCTCATAAGGTTGTTGTGAAGATTATGTAAGGTATGACAAAATGCCTAGCAGAGTGCCTGTTAAGTTATAGGTAGCAGAAGTTCGCTCTTTTTTCTGTCCTTTTCCACAATTCCTTTCACAAGTGGAAATACTGACCATGTCTCCCTGGAATCCTCTCTTCTCCAGGCTAAATATCCCCAGTTCTTTCCACCATAAATGTCGACTGTGAACTGCAGGTATTGTACCAGTGACCAGAGGATGGGTCACCTCCCACACTGCAAGCATCACAGGAGACAGAGGCCAGGGCGGGCCAACTAGCACTTTCAATCTTCTGTGTATCTGAGAGTCAATCCTGTTTTCAAAGTGGAAGTTTCATAATAACCAATGAGATGTTTTTAAGGCCTTCCGAGGGAAAGTATCACATTACCATGAATAACGCGGAAATGCCGTATTTTCCTAGGTCATCATGACAAAGATTTGCATCTAAAAAATGTCAAATAATAATCCATACAAAAACGCAAAAATCTGTACCATAAAAATGAGATACAGATCTGCCAGCCAGGAAGGTGAGTGTTCACATGTTCCCCGTGAGTGAATTCATTTTTTCAATTTCAATGCTAGTGGAGGTCTTCCTGGCACAGATAATCTTCAGCAGTCAATAGTTTAAAAATCATTTATTTTTAGCTTCGCAAAGCAGCCATAGCAAATTGGAATTCTTAGCACTCTCATTCTAAGTTCATTGGATTGACTTTTTCCAGTAGGAGATGATTAAAAAATATGTAAAGAGTGACAGCAGTTAAATGGAGTTAAATTCATTTGGTGGTTCCTGGCCCATAGCTGGTGTACTCAATTCCATTAGTAATGTTCCTTCTGCAGTTGGCACACAGCTGGTCTCTCCCATTCATTTGCCTATTTATATTTCTTAGCATATGTTAGAGAGGCATAACAGGTCCTTCTTTACAGTTTAAGAATTGTCATAAACTGTAAATTAAACAGCACCCTTACTTATTCTGTATTCAAATTCCCAGTTTGTGGCATGTCACTGACTGGTTCAATAACTGGGGCTCCCAGTATCACAAAAGGTGCTGGACACATGGCATTTTCATTCATGGCATATACCTTGGTCTTGTTTGAAAACCGAATTTGGGATATATAATCTAGTGGGAAGTTGTCTCCAGTACACACTTTCTTACACAAGGTGCTTTAGCCATTTGACCTTTCACCAGCCACGGCCCCTCTCCAATCTGTACCATTCTCTTCCTGAAGGCTCAGCTCAGAGAAGACTGTCCCACATAAGGATGGGCTCTGAAATCCCAAATGCACAGCAGCAAACCCCCTGCCTCTGCCGTCTCCTTCTCCTCAACAAAGCAAGTTATTTCTAGTGCGTTTCATCTTTTCATTTTTCTTTCTTCCTCTGTATTTACATATGTTCAGTTTGTAACATATATCATCATAAATTGATATGTGTACACATAGTCATAAATTTATCCAAGTTTCATTTAAACGATTACCTGGAAAAAGAACCGGAAACAATTAAGTGTTGGAAAAGAGGTAAAGGGGAAAGGAACTGAAATTTAAAAAATTTGCTTCGTATGTGTGAGTGAGTATGTGTGTATCACTTTAAGAGGAAGACTGCCCTTCTTTCTCTCCTGGATGTGATTGGACCTCTTGGAAGAGTATCAGAAGCACATCACTGGCACCAGTCCATACAGATGGGGCTGCATTAAGACGTCACTAAAATAACAAAATGACAGCAATTTCAAGAGAGAAACCAGGTGATGAAGAGAGATCCAGCTCAGCAGAAGTCCCTCTGCACCCCACATTAGCTCCTCAGGACACGAGAGTGGAGATTGAGGCTGCTGGGACCCCAGACCCATGAGGGGAAGAGCCCTGGGCAACAGTAGCCAGGCTGAGCTTGCCACCTTCTCTTAGAAAGTTTTCTATGTGAGTTTCATGAAACCATCATGTCCCATCAGCTGAGGTTGACTCTCCCTGGTGTAAAAGGAAATTAGCTCAATTCTAATCAAAATGAGAGGCTCAACAAGTAACACTTTAATAAAAGTTGAAATCACTTCAGCCCATCATAGGTACTGAATTTTTGAAATAGCTGCAGCTTCCCGATGAGAAGACGAAAGGATGAAGACTATGAAATTGCCTAGTGTCTGATAAGACTGATGACACTTCTGACCAGGGCAGTGCTATTTCCAGGCTTGTGGCTCCTCTCTTCTTGCCTCGTTCGAGTACATCAGGAAACTCTTCTTTGCTCACAGTAACCCGAGGACCCACCTGTGGAGAGCACAGTGAGACTGTGATTCCCGTTCCCATCAACAGATTTGTCCAATGTATCTACTACTCTTGACCATGAATTGACCATGTTAGCAAACCCCCACCAATAACTCAACCTGAATTCTTGGCTCCTACTTTTCCCACGTCTATACTGAATCACAGAATAATTAAGGGAACATTAGTTTAGGAAAAGAACTTGGAGGTAAACCATTCTAAATTCCTATTCAATGTGTGAATTTCTTCTACGACAGCCGTGTTTTTCCGGTCTCTTCTTGGACACGACCAATGATGTGGAATTCTTATTGCAGGAGCACCTCCTTCTGCCCTTTGGTAGCCCATCTGTTATTATAGAAAAGGCATCTTTCAATGGAGCAAAAGCTCCCCTCACTGTGTCTTTCACTCCTTCTTCCTGGTTCTCTTCCTTGGAACCACAGCAAAACAATTTTTATCCTGTTCTCTCAAACTGCTCTCCCCCCACCATTTATTTCTTCGCAGCTGCTGAGCAGATCTGAAGGTGCCCTTAAGTCATCTGTGGATTCCAGCTTCTGGAAGTTTCTTCTCCTTCTCTCAACAACTTGAGTGCACCATAAAGTTTAGCAAGACAGCTCCTCTTTGTTTTCTTTTTTAAATAAAAACGTTCAATTATGACCACATCCATCAAGTATAGTTTTCTAATGATCAGGTCTTAGGTGGTGGTCAGCCCATTACCAGCATGTTAATGGGACATTCGGGCTGGGGTGGTCTTGAAGCCCAACAACTTAAGTCACCATTAGCTGCTGCTGCTTTAAAGAGTCCACAAAACACCCTCCCTAATGATTTAACAGCTTGTTTCTGAAAACACATTAACCAAGGGAGCTTTTAAATATTAAGAAATAATTACACCAACTCAGTGTTGTCCTTCTTCAAAATTGCATCACATCAGGGCTCCACTAGATAAATTAATTTAGTAAAAGAACACAGGTCTTCTAAAAATAAAAAACTGTACCCAATGAAAGGTTATTTCTAGTTGATGGCAGGAGGGTGGACAGAGGGAAAGGAAGAACTAATGAAAATATTCTGACTACTTTCTCAGATGAATGCTTAGAGCGGCTTTACTCCAGCCAAATGAATTCACCATTATTTGCATTTCTAACTTTTTTTTTTCTTTTTCTTTTTCTTTCGTTTTTTTTTTTTTTACCATCTTCAAACCAGTTGGGGTCAGATTAGAATTGGGAGAGACTGGAAGATGCCTTTGAAACCAATATGCTCTGGTCCAACCATAAGAGTCTGTTATAAGCCTAGAACATAGAAGCCCAAAGAATCACCCGGTGCTGTGGGTCTGTTACATCAGGGCAGATAGGAATGGTTTTACCTCTACTTGAATAGGAAATATGATTTGGGACAAGAAAAAACAGCCTTCTAAGAGTCTATAACATTATCCCCACATCAAGGCCACAGAGGCCTAAAATTCCACCATTAAATATCATTCTCTTTTTGGAGAACTGATGAAAATTCAAATAAACCTAGATAAGGATATGTGGGTCATTTATATTTGAATGTCAGTGAGTTTAATTGATTCTCCTCCCCTGCCCAAACAAGACCCTGGGTAATTAGAGGTCGCAGGGCACGTACGTGGGGAGGGCTTTGAAGGAAGGAAACGGAGAGGCCTACTTGCAGCAACCAAGGCCAGAGGGCAGGCTCTGGGACTCCCAGGTCTGCTGGCCTCCTGGGGCCAAACCTGTCCATCTCCATGTCCTGCTATGATATGGGGCAGAACAGACCTCAGCGACAGCCTAACGCTGCGTGGATTCTGAGAGCACAGACCAAGCAAATGGGGAAGCCACGTGGCCTGCTGGGGCTGGAGCAGATTTTTGTGGAATAAACTCCTACCCCAGTCGTCTGTGGGTGTCATGAGACTTCATTTTTTCCATTGCTGTTTCCTTTGCGACAAAGCATCTCTGCCTTTTGGTCACCTTTTGAAGTTAACGGCAGGGCGTAGCTGCATATCCGTACTTTTATAGGCTTCCTAATGACCTGCTTAATTATTTGCTTTCTTTGGGGCCAGCTTTGCAGCTGACAGGCACCGAGAGTCTGGGCACTGATGCAGTCTGGTCTCCCTGATGCATCTAGTAGAGTTCCAGGCATCTTCATTACTGAATTCCAAGAGACTATCTCCCTGGGGCACCAAGGCTTGAACGTGAGGCTTTATTTGTGTTTTATTTATTCATTAGATTGGCAGAGGCCTTCTCTCCAGAGAGCTGTAGGTGACGAATATGAAATTAGCATCTGCATTTCCCAACAAAGTCAACTGCTCTGGAATTGTTTGCAGCCTTTCTTGTGTTCTGAGGTTTAAACAGATTGGGATCAAGAACATTTAGGTCTAAGCTCAGGGTGACAAAAGCATACCAACTTTTCCACCCATACTGTTGGCAGAAGTTGCTGTTTCGGTATAGATTTTTTTTTTTCCTTCTGAGTCTGGACAGAGTCTCGGAATTCTTCCTAATATAGCGTTCAAGGCAGCGATTATGATCTATCCAAGATATTGTTTGAGTTGGGTTCTCTTTGCCATCCTTCATCTCAATCCTTCCTATTTCCAAAGGTACTGGGAAGTGGTAACAAACCCTTTCTTAGACCTTTCTTGTGGAGTATAAACTTGGCCAGGGTCTACTTTGGATGTTCTTACTCTAGTGAGTGTCTTGAGAGTGTATTTGATAAAGTGCACCCGAAAGTTAAATCTGTGAATATGTTTCTTAGACTTTCTTGTAACCCTCCCGTGTTTGCATGTAAAATGTCTAGTGCAGCATCTGACATATAATAGACACTAAATAAATTAGGTGTAAATTAGCTGTGATGAGCATGGGTTTCATTCGCCATTTTTTTTTATTCCCCTAGTTATAACCCACCTACATTCTTTATCATGAAAGTAGGTCCTCCTTGCCATTGAAATCCATATCTACATAAAAACAGAGCTTCCCCGGAATCTTGAATATTTCATTCTTATTTTATCAGAAACTCCGAGAGAGTAAATCTTATTGAATGTGGTACTTTATGTCTCCCTCCCCGCTTCCTCCTCTTTCCCTCTGTCTCTGTGCATCGTCATGGATTCTGGTGACTATTTTCTGGTAGGCTTTGACACCTAATAGCCATCAGCTGATTGCATCCAATTAACAGCCATTATATCCTTCAGTTACTTTCTGTTTATTGATCTGCTAAGATTTTATTCTTCAGAAACATAAACAACATGCCATTTAATTCGGCCTCAGGACTGTTGCTAAGCTCCACAAGAGAAGCGTTTAAAGCGGCAGGGCCTGGGAGGGGCAGAAAGGTTATCTATTACTCTTTGGAAGACGTGGGGGAAGACATCGGGTTAAACTTTGATCACTATCATTTCACCTTTGGACTTTTATTAAAACTGTTTGACACAGCTGTGTTGGCAGATTGAGTAGGAAGATAAATGGGCCTGTGTGAATAGGTTTAATATCAAAACTGGATATGAGACATGGCACGTTATTCCATCCAGAAATTGTTCACGTCTGCAAGATTTGCAGGTTGCTGTTGGTGATCCTTTCTGGCTCAGGGGGCCAAAAGGTGAACATGATTGAGGTACCTTTCGCTATGAATATTTCACAGCCTGAGTATCCCTTTTTCACTTGGGGCTGTGTGCTGACTGAGGGCTTCTTCAGGATGAGTCCTCAGTTGACTGATGAATACAAAACGCCTCTCTGAACAAAAGGCATTCAAGATTCGCTGAAGACAAGACAACCTACTTTGGTTTCTGTGTCTGGTACCGGGGTATCAACGGAGATAAAACACTGAGTGACAGGGAAGCGAAATACAGAATAACACAATCTATTGTTCTCCCATTGACTGTAAGTATAATGGGAAAGTTAGCGAGTCACCGTAATGTCATGGACCGCTGTGAACTTGGGAGAACTCAAGGATCAGAAAGTAACATGAAACAAGGAGGGAAATGAAGATAATATTGGGTTACTGAACATTCTCAAATTGTACTGAAACGCATCCCATCCCTTTGGAGGGGGCATGTTTTTGACAACGAAGACAATGGGAAGAAACTGGCAGCTGTAACAATATCACCATTTTCTTTTACTATGGGCCGTAATGTGAACTTCTTAGAAGACACCTTCTTTCACCACAGCTTTGTTGTACAGTCTATTGAGGAGCCCAGAGACCAAAGTCATTGCCTTGTTCTGGGGCTGTCTAAAACCAAGGAACCTGGTTCTGCCAGCCAACGCCAGCTGCTCTGTTGTGAATTGCAGAGCAGGTTTGCAGCCAAGGGCAGACGAAAGGAACTGAGAGGGAATGAGAGAAGCAAAGAGAGGGAACAGGCAGGGTGAAGAATTTGGAGCAAAAGAGTGAAAGAGTAGGAAAGGAAAAATTAAGGTGGTGGAAGAAATAAACGAGAAAAAGAATTTTCATGGGAGGGGATGGGGAGAGACTGTGACTACCATTCCTGGGTCCAAGCGGGGCTCCATTCAAACAAAACAAAACAAAACAAAACAAAACAAAACAACAACAACAAAAAACTGAATCACCTTCAGAGCGATTTTCTTAGAGCCAGAAATTCAGTCCTGGATTAACTATTTTCTGGGAGAAATTTAGCTGATGCCTGGTAACATTTTAAAAATCTGTGATACCCTCACACGAAAGCATCCTTTACCAAGCACATGCCATGGAGAAACACCTGTTCATCAAGGGTCCTTACCTAAGGTCTAATTGCAACTCACAAGAGAGCTAATGAATCCTATGGACTCTCTGTTGTAGAAAAATGAACATAAATATACAGATACCAAATTTTGCACACAAACTCAGTGGGTCCACACATTCCCAAAGTCCATTCATAAACCTCTCAGAATTCCACAGACGTGGGTTAAGAATTGCTACCCCAGAATGTCTAACAAAGAGTTGGCACAGAATAGGTGCTCAATAAACTCTTACTGTGTTGACTTATGCAAGTATTCTTCTCCAATGAATATTCTAGTTGGCTAAAATTTACCATATATGCCTTCACAAATAACTGATTGTCAAGGAACTGGAGATAAGTACAATATTTTCAATATGAAAACTATATTCATTGCAATATAACCTTTTGTGCTTTTTGATGATTCAGAAGGCACCTAGGAAATCTTTCAATAATAAGATAGGAATCTGTACATCAGCGATCATGGTGCAGTAAAGCTGTAAACAGAGAGGGAAAACAAGATGGGTTTGAATCTGCTGTCACCCTAACACATTCTCTAGGAGTAATTTTTCTTAAGTAAGATAGGGTACTGGTATAATCCCTTGTCTCTTCCATCTCCCTTAATAAAAGGAGAGTGGAGAGTAGTTTTACGTTTTAGCTGCTAGCTTAACTGAAGATAGTTACATTATGAGTATTGGTGTGAGGAGAATGTAAATACACTGCAGTCAGCCTCTGTGCTCTTTCCCCCATGCAAACCAAGCACTTCCATCTCCTACCCTCACTATTTGATTTATTATAGTTGGAACTGAGAAAAAACTTGGGTGGCCTGGCTGATTAAGGATCAAGATAAAATGAGTCAGGTTGTTCCCCGGAGCAGTTAACTGAGGCCCAGAATGAGTATGAAGAAAGAGGAGGGCCTGAATTAGCAAAGCAATAATGGCAGTTCACCTTGAGGAATCAGTGAGAAGATGTGGCCAGTAATCGGGAGAGGAGGACTAGCTTCCGGGGATACTGGGAGCCTGTAGAAAAAGACAGGTTAGGTAGGATGGAGTGAGAGGCGTCAAAATTATTCATATTATAGGAGCATCACTTTTATTCCTTACTGCATGCTTGGCCTTGCAATGGATCACCTGGGTCTAAAGAAAGAGAGCGTGGCTGAATAGAAAATAGAAGAGCCAGAAAACTAAGAGGAAATGAATTTCTTTCTGACATACCAAAATACTACAAAGGGTTGGTTGATAAATATGGGAGTGGGAACTCTGGACGTTAAAAATGCAGACACTTCCCAAAACACTAAGGAATTAAGCTAACAAATGACTGCTTCAGGATATAAGCACCATTCATAGAAAATTCGTTCTAACTTGCACATGTATTTGACCTACACCATCTACTCCCACTCACCATCACCACCACTGTTACCAACACTTACCAGAGTGCAGAATCTGAATTCATTTTCTTCTCGTGTGTTAATTTAACTCAATATTAATGTAATCTTCATAATGATTCTATGAAATAAATAGCACTCTCTTCATTTCATAGACAAGGAAAGTGATGTTCAGAAATACTAAGTATCTCATCCCAGGGAATCCAGCTGGCAAGTGGCTGATGTACAATTCAAACTCAGGTTCTACTGGGGCTCCACAGGGCACCGTATAGAAAATGGTGTTTATTTCCAATGGCAATAATGGACTAATGGTGATCAAGGACCACTCTGGATTTTAGGGCGAAAACGAACAAACAAACAAACAGTCCCCAAGTCTGATCTTCCCATCTGGACTTTTCCCAGTTTGGTCCATGGTTATTTATACCACTCTACTTATAACTCTGGAGTAGTGGCTGATCTTGGCTATGTTTAACTTGCTCAAGCCTGAATTTCCTCTTTTGCTAGATGAAGCAATTACATTTAACACTCTGATATTTTTACCTTTAACACTCTTTGACTTTATTAGCATCTATATCTGGTATTCACGAGACATTTTAGACACTGCTGGAGATATAGAATTAACCATGGTGGGGCTTGCAAACTCAAGGCTCCCCATGGGGCCATGAGTATTTCCAGAGCAAACACCGTGTCATTCATCCCTGTACCTCTGCCCAGCCCCTCCCCATGCCCAGCTCACTGCCCGCATATTATAGATACTTAATGAATGTTTATCAAAAATATAGGAAAGAAGGCAGCTAGTCATTTTAAGTAGTTAACACACACAAAAAAATTTGGCAAATACCCTAGAAGCAATAGGGCATAACGAGACAGGTCACAGAAAGGAAGAAATACCAGCTGGAATGATCAGGAGGGCCCCATGGAAGAGTTGGCTTCTGAGCTTCATTGATGGGCAGGGCCTTGATAGACAGAAATGTGGCAGGAAATTTGAGAGACATGAAAGTTCCCAGTAATCTGGTTTTATCTGAGCAGCGATGTGTATTAAGAGATGGTAGTGGTAGATAAGACGAGAAAGGAGAGTGAGGTTGAATTAGTAAGAGCCTTCAGTTTTTGAGCTTTACAGTTTAGACTGATCTATAAGAAACGAGGGTTTTTGAAATAAAAAAGTGGCAGCAATGATTATGTCATATTTATAATTCGATCAACATTGAGCATTGTACGAAGGCACTTCCACATGTGTTCTTTTAATCTTATTTAACTAATGACTCAAAAGAACTCTGTAAATTAAGTAGTTTTATGGTATGTTAATTATATCTTAATAAAGTATATGATAAAACCACCTCCGTTTGTTTGTTGTTTTTTTTTAGATGAGGTTGTGTAAGTTCTCACCCAAAAAAGAAGCAACCAAAAATCGTCCTCTTCTAAAGCTATGTTTTAACTATTGTGGGATGCCCTTTTTACCCTCAAGATATAGAAAGACGGGAAGACAGAAAAAGGAAGGAAGGAAGGAAGGAAGGAAGGAAGGAAGGAAGGAAGGAAGGAAAGAAAGAAGGGAGGAAGGAAGGGAGGAAAAAAAGGAAAAAAACAACCCTCAGATTTTCAGGGTTTTCTGGCCCTGTGGGAAGGAATTATAGTGAACAAAAAGTCCAATTGTTGTCCAAATTAATCTCAGGTCAGATAGACCATTATTGAGCTCTTAACTTATATAACAAAAAATCTGTTTCTTTCCAATACCGTCTCCTTAACCAGGTCCAAGAAGATGTGTTTTTAGGTGCCTGGATTCAACTTGGCAGCTTCTTAAACTCCGGTCTATCACTGATATATACATATACTTTTTTTCCTGAAGGTGGAAATTCCAGAATTGACAACGCTGCTGTTAAGACCTTTCTTGAGACAGTTCATTTAGGAAGATTGGTTCCCATGGGACACACCTCTTGGAGTTCCTTGAGTGTGTAAACGAGATTTATTTCCAGGCAAATTGGCTTATAAATATGAACTAGCCCATGAAAGGCAGTCCATAGGACAAGTCTTGAGGGAAATCTTCTTTCTACTTTATTTTGTGAAAGACCTACTGGGTAGCTCCTTTTCCCTGACTAGTTTAGCTCACACTTAATGCGACTATTCCTCTTAATTTACTTAATACAGCAGTTCCCAAGGGCTTGTACACCCGTAATTGGACAGTTGAGATTAGGAAGTTAATAAAACTGACACACAGGGAGGTTTTATAACTCTGTAAGCAACTTTTTATTGGCTGAGGCTTTCTGAAAGCTCACTTTAATTGTCTCTTGAGCAGCTTCGCTGGTCCTATCAGCCACCAAGAGATAACAGACAAGATGAAGAGTCACCCACGTTGGGTAAGCTCTTCATTCAACTCTTCATTAAAGGACTTGTTGGCAGTGAGTGGAGAAGATAAAGTTGTTTGTCGTCAGGTTAACTTGAAATAAAAATATAAAAAGCCACTCAAGGACTTTAATTTAAATCTTAATGTAAGCCTCTTGTTTTGAATGCATTGTTTAAATTGTCCTGAAACATTGCAAGTTTCTCGTTATTTCTGGAAATTGTAGTTACTGTTAGCTGCTGACTGCTACCATGTTTCCCCCAAAATAAGACCTAGCCAGACCATCAGCTCTAATGCATCTTTTGGAGCAAAAATTAATATAAGACCTGGTCTTATTTTACTATAATAT
Organism: Rhinolophus sinicus; assembly: GCF_036562045.2. NCBI lineage: Eukaryota > Metazoa > Chordata > Mammalia > Chiroptera > Rhinolophidae > Rhinolophus > Rhinolophus sinicus. The sequence continues at coordinate 16,150,992 of NC_133766.1, read as the reverse complement.
AAGACTGGGTCTTATCTAACATAATATAATATAAGACCAGGTCTTATATTAATTTTTGCTCCAAAAGATGCATTAGAGTTGATTGTCTGGCTAGGTTTTATTTTGGGGGAAACACGGTACTTATACTAAGATCCTTTAGAAATCCCCCAAAGGCGATGTTCTTTAGAGGTATAGGGGCAGGGAATCTGTTCTGTGGTGTTTGTGGGAGATGGAACCATTGGTGGGGCTGGAAGCAGGCAAACAGAAATGTCAATCCTAGGGGACAAGGGTTGGTGTGCGACCAGCAAGTTTATCGCTAAACATCTACAGTAAACAATGCTCCAGCTCACCACAGTTTCCTACTCTCTCCATGGTGATCACTTCTCCCCACTTCCAAGTCCTAGATCGGAAGCTGTCTACAGACCGATGAACCTCAAATTCGCCCAGCAGCTGCTGTCAGGGCAGAAATCTGGGGTTGGAGCCACCTGAGATTCCTATTAAATTGATAAAACCTCCCCAAAGGGTTCAAGGTCTTTACAGCAAGGACATCTTGCTCCAGGATTTCATACAGAATTAGAACATGGGGGTGTCATACTCAAGGGCTGTCAAGGAACCCAGAGCCAAGAGGCTCTTAGGTGAGTCCCAGCCCAGTCTTCTTTCCCACAGGGTGCCCAGGGGAAGCTAACTCTGTGCTACCTGACTCCTTTCAGTACCTTCCTCTCTATAACACTCCTGCTTGTATTGACTGTGGTTCCAGAAGGCTCTAGAATCCCTCCTTGGAGCAAAGACCCCCTGAGGGATTAAGGAGACTTCTGGAGGACCCTCGAGAGATGGACAGGGTTGATGGCAGCCAGGGCCAACTAGCAGGGCTTCTTCCAGCTACCAGGGAGATGTGCCATCGTCCTTCTCCCATGCTGGCTGGGGAAATGGAAAGGGTGGGTCCAGATAGGAGGATAGAATCATAGAACATTAGTAACAGAAGCAGATATATCTCCTCAGCCACATCTGGTTGTTGGTAAGGACGTAACATAGTTTCCATCACGGGTCCCAATACATGGGCTTTGGAACCAACTAGGCCCAAGCTGTCATGCCAGCTCCTCCGCTCATGTCCTTAAACCTCCGTCTCCTTATCTTCCTTCATCCCACCTTGCTAACCGACATTTACCGAGTGGTTACTCGGGGTCAAGCCTGTTATAAGAACTTTATATGCATTAACTCACGTCATCCTCACAACTACCCTATGACTTAGACTAGAGTCTGTGAGCTCCGTTCCACAAATGAAGACACGGAGACCCAGAAGAGCTGAGTAATTTATCCCAAGTCACACCACTAGCACTTGACCAAGCAGGGATTTGAATCCAGGTGGTCTGGCTCTACCATCCATGCTCTGGACACCACTTTACCTTGCTTCTTCAGGATTAAATGAGAGATTGATTTGTATATACTTTAGACGACTGTCCTATTGTATAATGCCCATTATAAAACATAGAAATCAGAAATTAAAAAGAAGAAATGATGAAAAACAACAACAGAAGTCCAAATAATTACTGCTGCTCTTAAGGAAATGGTCTTGCTCCCTCTCCTTTGAAGACCACTGAGAACCCCACGTTGTCGCATCTGGCCCACAAAGATTGAAGAGAGAGCCGTGACCATCAGATGACCACACCTGACTGACTTCTCATCTGTTCAGTCCAGTTTTTAAGCTAGATAGATCCCTTGTGGGGCAGCAGGACCCATCACAGGCAAATCTGGGAGCACAGCAAAGCAGCTTCTTCAGTCTCTCGTTTCTATGTCCTCCCTTCATCAGCCCCCTGCTCCTGGCCTTCTCAGATGCTCGGTGGTGACCACCCCTTCTTCTGCCTCCCCCACTTGAACAAAAATACCTAATTTCCATCAGTCTATCTGTGCTTATTCTCTCACACCATCATTTTCACTTTAAGCCTTATGTCTGATTAAATTTTCAAAGGTTTGGTTTCCTCAACAGCCAAATGGGGATACTTCCCCGTGTATACAAGTGCTGTGACGTTTCAATGGGGAATCTCTTTATGGCCATGCCTAGCATGGTACCTAGAGAGTGCTGGCATGCGACAAGGCCATGGAGTCTGAATCTAGAAGGAAAGACACTGCTCCCCCTTACAGGGGAGTAAATGACAAGAGATATTAACCTAAAACTACACCACATCCTGCTACACCCCATCCAAGCTGAATGGCACTAGGCTGGCTGGCTGTTAACTTCCAGGACCTTCTGCCCCCAAGAGGCTCTGGGTGAGTGGTACCAAGATGGGGATGCCGCCTTTGACTTCTTCACTCGAAGATGGGCCCTGACAGGGACTCCCTGTAGCTCAGTCTTCCAAACCCCATAGCACATACAGGCATTAGCTCCCCTCCTCCCCCAAGCCCCTTTCTGCTCCCGGATCTCTCTGACCACTCCGGAGGGAGGCATGGTGCGGAGGCCAGAGAAGGGAGGCGGGGGAAGGCTGCCCCACAGGGCTGAAGGGCAGCTGTTTATATTATAATTAAGGTTTTACAGCATAAGCTGAAATGTAGCTTGACTATTCCAACAAGGCGCTGGAGGTAATTACCACTGCTAGAGGCGTTCTCTACTGCCAATTATTTCCCTCTCTAATTGAATAACTTAGGCCACATTGTAGAGGGGTGGGGAAAGGGGGAGGCTGCTTTCAAATTGGATGTTCCTTTAGCGGCCGTAACTCACCTTTCTCCTAACATCCTTTCCCGGGGGTGTGGTATAGAGGATACGGATGCAGGTCCTGGAGTTCCACCACTCACTAGCTTGGGCGGATTTCTTAAACTCCCTAAGTGCGCCCCTGTCTCTAAAATGGGTCTAATTGAAGTATAGACTTCATAGCACTATTGTGAGGATTAAATAAACGATACTAACCCTATCACACAGAGAACATTGAACAATTTGGGCTTAAGGAAATGATACCCACAGAGGGTATGTCTATGGAAGGAGAGGTACTTGTGTCTTCCCTGATGAGATGGAGGGGATTGAGGCAGAAACCACACCTCAGTCCTATGTGAAACAGGTTGGTAAGCGAGGGCCAGCACCAGGTAAAAGGGTGTCTGCTTGGCTTAAAAGGTGTAATTTTCTTTGATTTGTAGAGGAACTGGCCCCTCCCAAGAAGGTTGCATGGATCCCCAAGATATCTAGTCTCTGGAAGGGTTCATCGCACAAAGTGCCAAAGTATGCACTCCACCCTGGTTACCTCGCCAGTCCCCGGGGAAACCCGTGATTAATGTCACATACATTTGTAGGGCACGTTCTACTTCTCACATTTTAGTCTACATTCTGTCCATTATCTCCTTCAATCCTCGCAACCACCTGGTAAAGAAAAGTATCGCTTCTGGTTTACAAATGAGGAAATGGAGGCCAAGGGAGACTAATGAATCACATATGCTCAACCAAGGCCTGAAACACAGGCCTCCTGCCTCTCGTTTTCCCCATTGCTCCACAGAAAGGAGGCCCATTCGGCTCCCAGAGTTAACCACACACTCCTTCACAGTGTCCAGACCCTTGGCCGTTGACATCACGGTGTGTTTAAAACATCTCAAAAGCCAGAGACAGGGTTCTCAAAATTTGGTGTGCACACAAGTTTCTTGAAAATGTGTTTTCAAATGCAGATTCTGGGGCCAGATTCCCAAGGGTTCTGATTCCCCGAGTCTAAGAGGGGATTGGGGAACCTGAAGTTTAACAAAGCCCTCTGGTGTTTCTGGTTTCAGTGGTTCAAGGATCACACTCTGAGAATCACCGAACTAAGAGAACTTAGGATGTGTAGTGGAGGTCTCTGAAATACCTACCACCTGTGTGACCTCAGTTAATCGCCTTAAACTTTCTGAATGTCAGCTTCTTTAAACGTGAAGGAAAGTAATGATATTGACCTTCACGGGGTTTTGTGAGAATTAAGTGAGATAATGCACGGAAGGTGCTGAGCACAATAAAAAGTGTTCAGGGGCCGGCCCCGTGGCTCAGGCGGTTAGAGCTCCATGCTCCTAACTCCGAAGGCTGCCAGTTCGACTCCCACATGGGCCAGTGGGCTCTCAACCACAAGGTTGCCAGTTCAACTCCTCGACTCCCGAAAGAGATGGTGGGCTCCACTCTCTGCAACTAAAATTGAACACAGCACCTTGAGCTGAGCTTCTGCTGAGCTCCCAGATGGCTCAGTTGGTTGGAGCGTGTCCTCTCAACCACAAGGTTGCTGGTTCGACTTCCGCAAGGGATGGTGGGCTGCGCCCCCTGCAACTAGCAACAGCAACTGGACCTGGAGCTGAGCTGCGCCCTCCAGTAATTTCATAATTGTTAGCCTTACTGCTGCTGACGTCATTAATATTGAAATATAGCCAAGCTCTGTGTTACTCAAGGGTAAAGAACTATAGGTAATACCTTATCCTTTGGAGTCATTACATCTTTAGAAAATTGGGATATAAAAGAGACATACCTATGATTTGATAAACTGAAATCATTTTTTAATGAGTGACTCATTTATACTCATTTAGCTGCCTTCGTGTGGGGCTGTTGGTAGATAAGCAACCATTTGGTCCAACAGGAGTTGGTTCTTTAATTGGCAGACCCTGGTTAACAGTAGGAAAGGGAGGCCTTTGGCTGGTATACCGAAAGGGGCTTCTTGAGAACTGGCTTTAAATTGATGCAATCTGCGCAAAAAACCAACAGCAGACAGCAATGATGTAGCAAGGACCTTGACCCTATGCCCAGACATGCCCAGATACTTCCTAACTCTCCTCCACCCTCCTGGCACTTGGGCAAGTGCATCCGGGACCCCGGACAGCCTCCCACAGGTCTGGTGTCTGGGTGGAGGGGACTCTGCCTTCTTCCTGCAAACAGTTTGCCCTGAGGCTGCCATAGGACTGCTTCCCTTGGTCTCCCTGGGGAAAGGGAAGAATAAATATTAGAAGAAAGGAAAATAGATGGAGCTAAGTAGATGGCCTATAGACTGATTTCTCTCTCTCTCTCTCTCTCTCTCTCTCTCTCTCTCTCTCTCTCTCTCTGCATCAGAATTTGACACAGACTCCTGGTGAGGTGTGAATTCACTGTGCTAACAAGGACTATATAGGCTCACTTATCTGGGGCCAGGGGCCTGGATTTTGTGAGAGAGCCTCTTAGAAATTTATCATTTCATCCAGGCCACCTCCATCCCATGCTTTATTGTGGCCAACTAGACACAGGAAACCAAATTTCTGATTAGAGAGGGCCCAGAGACATTCTTGGGTGCATTTTGGCATCTTGGGCAATGCATTCCGAGAGAGGAATCTTAGCATCTCCACAACCCAATAGGCTGGGGACGGGTGTACGTCAGTGCTGAGGTGAGAAGAGTCACGCTTTAGCCCTTCCTTTGGAAAAGTGAATCCCTTCCTTTGGAAAGAGAGTCAGGTCAGTCTCACTCTAAGTTTTTCTCTAGAATCTTCCTCCTTTAATCTTCCCTTCTTATTCTGCTATCATTCATGACCTTCATTTGTCTCTATCACCTGCTCCTATAATCTGTTCTCTGTACAGCAGTCACCGTGATTTTTCTAAAGCATAAGTCATATCATGCTCACCCCAAATCCTCTAATGTCTTTTCTGTGGCTTTTTGCGTCTCCGAATCCCCATGCAATGCCAGCTCAGTGCTGGGCACACAGTGGGCTCAATCTATGCCTGAAGAATGACTAACGAATGAAAGACAACACAGAGAGGCATGGCAGAACCATCAGGGTGAGGGGACCAGGCATCTCCATTCCAGTCCTCCATTTCCTCCTATGGAAGTCCAGAAGGAAACACTGCAGAGAAAAAAACTGGTACTCTTTTACCTAAAGTCCAGCTCCACAGTAATGTTCTTTGTTTGTGCTAACTGGTGGCTGTAAATATAGTAAAATCACATATTTGCCTGGAAACCTGCTGTCTTTTAGGCAAAAATATTCAAGACATTAGTCCATATTTTCTCTCCTTCTTTCTGTATCCATTTCTATCATCCCCTTCTCTCATGTCCAAACAATTTAACACATTCAAACAACTTAACCAACGACTGTCATCTTGATACCCTGTAAAGACACCTTGTCTCTAGCCCCTCCTCTTCCCCATCTTCTCCTTCTCCAACTAGTCCTCCAGGCCACAGGCTAGTGAGGCCACAGTCCCTGTGGCCACTCAGGTCTCCTTTTCTTTATGATTCATCTCCTAGGAGACAAAATTACCAAGAACAGGAAATGCATACATGAGACTGCTGGGAAAACGTGGTTTGGGACACTCGGGTAAGCAGGAATGCAGGTCACCCACTTCACTCAAAGCAAAGAGGTGGGGAGAGGTTGCCCTCGATGGGGGCGTTTTGTTTCAATATTTTCATTTGGGGAAAATAGGACAATACCGCTCTTCATTTCCCTCAAGAAGGAGCCCCTTTGTGATAGGTTCCTAGACCTCTGAAAGAGTTGCCATCATCCAAAATGAAAGCATACGGGTTGCATTTAGGTCCGAAAGAACTGCTATTTCCAAGAAGTAGGTCTGACAGTGCCCCATGGTCAGGGGCTTGCACTGGGTGACCCAGGGACCAATGTCTGGTGATGCCCTCTGTGTCCCCCATGCCCACTCAGTCGCATCTGACACAGTGTACACTCTGACTGTCCTTCTCGAAGCACCTTCTTTATTAAGTATCCAGGGACCACAAGCTCCTGGTTTTCTTCTTACATCCAAGGACTCTCTTTTGCTGGGTCTTCAACCTCTTCCTAATAGTTGGAGAAACCTGGGACTCAGTCCTTAGACTTCTTCTCTATTCCTCTACCTCCCTTTGTCATCTCTCTCACTCACGGATTTAAATGTCAAGTTGACTCATAAGAAACAGCTGATATTCCATCTTTTTCACCTGCGAAAATAGCAATTCCAATGTTTCCACTTAATGCTATATATGTCTATGCTAACTCCCAAATTCGTATCTCCATCCCCTGGCCTCTCCTTGAGCTCCAGAATCACTTATCCAACTCCCTACTTGACACCTCCACCTGGATGTCTAATAAGCGTCTCCAAATTAACCCAGGCAGTTCAGAGCAGCAATCTAGCCTCCCTGCCAGGTTTGCTGCTCTCCCAGTCTCCCCGTCTCAGCTAAGGACAATTTCACTCTTTCAATTGCATAGACCCCAAATCCTGTCGTTCTCCTTGCTTCCTCTGTTTCTCTCATTGCTACAGAAGTAAGTCTGTTAGCTTTAGCCTTACTTCTCACATCTCCCCTCCTATCGTACTGGAGGTGTAGCCTCGATTAGTGTAACAGTGTCCTAACTGGTTCCTGCTTTGACCTCACAACCCCCTATAATCTGTTCTCTATATAGCAGTCACTGAGATCTTTCTAAAGCATAAGTCATACCATGCCACTCTCCCCACCCCAAATCCTTCAATGTCTTCCCACCACATTCAGGATGAAATCTAAACTCCTCGCCCTGCCCATTTTCTGGCCCCTGCCTGTCTTTCTAATCTCTGTGTCCTTTGCCTTCCTCACTCAGCTGTAAATCAAGGCCTTTGTACCTCCTATTTTTTCTGCCTCTAATACTCTCACTCCACTCATTCAAGTCTCTGTTCAGTTGTCACATCCTCTGGAAAGGCTTTCCCAGACCATCCTATTCTAGGGTAGCACTTCTCCCTTCACCCTGCATTATTTCATATACTTACCACATGATAGTATATTATATAACCATGTGTTTATGTGTTCATCATATATCTGCCAACAAGAATCTAAATTTCTGAGAGCAAGGATTTTGGATGGCTTAGTAAGTGCCCCTATCCTAGTGTCTGGCACATAGTAGGTGCTCAAAAAATATTTGCTACATGAATGAATGAATTGGTGGGTGAATGTTCCAGGCCCACAGTTGCATAAGCTTGGGAGGCTCAACGTACACTTGATGACTGATAACCTGGGCCAACAATTCAATATTGATGTAGGATTGTGCTATCATGTAAGTTTGTAATTCTTGGGATATTTTCCTTAAATATGACCCATCCTGCTTCCTCCTCTGATCACAAAGGAGGATCCCAGAGCAAGGGGTCAGGTTATCTCCTTCCATTTCATTTATCTAAAACATTAAGATTTTGCTCTTTATGCAGTGACTATGACATCTTGATGCTGGCTATCACAATCTCTCTCTCTCTCTCTCTCTCTCTCTCTCTCTCTCTCTCTCTCTCTCAGACACACACACACACACACACACACACCGATAATAATAAAAAATCAATCACAGACTTTTATTGAGATCTTATGTACCAAGCACTATTCTAACTTTCCATGTATATTATCTCATTTAGATGACTTAACAACCCTATAAAGCAGGTATGAATTTAATCTCCACATTCAAATGAAGAAACTGAGGTACAAAACGGATGAAGTAACATTTCAAAGTTTCCACAGCCAGTAAGAGAAAAGGCCAAATGTCTCTGAGATGTTGAGGTCTCTTATGAGCTACTGTCCATAGAAAGTCTTCCCCTCTCCCCCTCACTCCTGTTCAGATTTAGCTCAGATTGTTCAAACCCTGAAGAATTCCATACAGTCAAGGGCCACAAACATGAAGGACATCCTGTATGGCAGTGAGAAAGACCCTCGGTCCCCACACCTACGAAGGGGGTGTGATTCCAGCAAAAGTATAACTGAGTCAGTGACACAACGAGGATCTGGCCCCTCATTTAATCCTGTAAAGACCTCTGCATCCCTCACAGCTGACCTTCTTCCCCAGCCCAGTTGAAGGGCTGTGTTTTCCTCACACCCTCAAGTGAACAACCGGAATGCATCTAGCAATTAATTTACCCCCAACCTCCCTTGTTAGCTCAGCTCCATCTGGTAAACAGAAGTTCTGATGCGCCAGGTTCTCAACCCTCTCACCTGACAGGTAGCACCTAAAGAAAAATGCCTTTAGAAAGAAATGCAGCATTTGCACTGGCAAAAAACAGGGAAGCCCCAGGCCCCCAGGTGGATGCCCAACTCCCACCATCCTGGGAGCAGTACCAACGGGTTGCTTGGAGGCCTGCAGCTTTTCTCATAGGAATGATTGACATGTGACACCAGAGCCTGCTCCCAGCAGGCCTCTGCTGCCTCAGCGGCAGTTCCAGGCCAGAGAAAAAGGAGTGGGGAAGAGGGAGGGGTGTCTCTCTAAGTGAGAGAGCAAGTGGAAAGATAAATGGAACCCCTTTAAATAAATTTCTAAAGGGGTTACAGGCCATTGGGAGAAGCAAGACTCCTGGACTATAGATAGAGCTCTGAAGCATCAATAAAGTGCCTCACATCCACCCTGCTCTTCTCCTGGATTCACCAAGTGCTTTCAGGGGTACCTCCAAGTCCCTTCATCACATCTGGGCAGGCTCCCCGTTCACAACACCCGTTCACTTCAGAAACAAAGACTGCCAATTCTTAAATATCATGTGCAAAAGCTGCCCATCTAAATGTGGACACAGAAGAATTTGAAGGCGTGCTCGCAGTGCAGGTCTCCAAGAGACTGTGTGGATTACATGAAGACATGAGCTGGGAGAGAAAACATTAGCTTAAGAAATCCCAAGCTTCTGCCCCAGTGAGTTCCCCAGGGCTTGGATGGAAGCTGAGTTGGGACTGAGGTGTCCTTATTGCTGTCCTATAAGATAGGCATTGCCGGCCCTTTGTACTGCACCCAGCCCATTATCACTGGATTGTCCAGGTTAGAATCACTCATCTGTTCCCCGGGACTCTGCCCTGCCACACGGAGCCTCACTTGTTTGGTGACCTAGGACATCAGTGAACCCCTTGCTAAGCACTAGTGACCTGTGTGACTTTCAAAAATCACTACCTTTGTGAGTATCAGTGTCTTTGACTGCAAAATGAGGCACTGAGAAAGTGATTTCTGAGGCACCATGCAGCTGCAATCTTCTGGAATTTAATAATGGCCTATGGTAAAATATTCAAAGAAGATCCTTTGCTTTTCGTGGAATGGTTGCCAGCAATTTCTACAAGAAGAAGCAGTAACATCCCCCATATAACCTGGCTCTTAAATTTTAATCAAAGACCTTGAACTAAGCACAGTCAAAATATGTAATGGCAGAAGTGGCTGATTGAATATTAAGTACATTGTTACCCAGATGTTTTCACCATCCCTCATGAGGGGAGCAATAATCTTATTGCTTGTCTTGAAAATTATTTACTAACCAATCCCTAGTTGCCCAGGACTATGATGGGCACTTTGGAGAATGCAGAAAACTAATATTATATCCATCTTTAGGGAAAAAAAGATGAATCTATAAAAGAAAACAACTAGAAATTAATACAAGAAATTTAGAATCATACTATAATTTTCAATGTTTAATATCTGACACCGGCTCATTTTAATGTTGACCAACTATAGAAACAAATGCTCCTTAGGGAAAAATCTGATCTTTCTGGATAAGATAATGCTAAGGTTGGTCATTTAAGTCAACATTATATAGACTTTGGAGTGACATCATCAAAATGGCGGTGTGAGGTGAGCCTCTGGAAATCTCCCCTGGAATTTACAACAAATTGAAAAACTATAACTCCACAAAGGACCCCCTGCACAGCAGGCAGGCAAGATGAAGAGGCCCACTACTGAATTCACCTAAAGGTGGGCAAATTGCGCAAGCAGGGGAAGAGGGAAGGGAGAAGTGCGGTGACGGAGACTTGCGGGCATAGGACACAGCCCTAGCTCAGTGCTCTGAGCTCGCTGCATCCTGGAACTACTGCAGCTGTGGGAGAGGGAAGAACTCAGACCATTAGGACTCTGCTTATGGCCCACAGGGCTGAGGGGACAGCATATAACACGGCTGAACCCAACACATGGCAGAGACCTCAAAGGAAAGACTGAGGGAAGAAGGCTGAAACGGTGGTTTAAGCCCTCACTGCCAAACAGAGAATGGAAGCCTTAGGCACTGAGAATAGCCGCCCCCTCCCTACCCTCACAGAGCTCGCTCCGTCCCCACCTGTCCAGTGCTAGAAGCAGAACAGTAGCAGTGTCAGATCAAAAGAACATAATATTTGCAGTTCTTAGAACTGTGGACCGCAGACACAGATTTGCAGCCCAACTCGTTCTGGCAAAGGGGAGGGAGCTGTGGAAGCAGGACCGGCTGTGGTGATGGTCGCTGCCATTGCTCTGGGCCAATTCTCACAACTCATCCCGCATCCCATCTATCTGGGAGGAGCCCTGCAGGAGTAAACAGAACTGCTGAAAGACACGGGCTCTGAATCTGGTGCAAGAAGAGCTTTGGAACTTCAAAAGCTCTCCGCATCCCCACACGGACACGGAGCCTTGACAAAGAGCTGGTTCTTTGAAAAGATTAACAAAATTGACAAACCGTTGGCTAGACTCAGTAAAATAAAAAGAGAGAAGACACTAATAAACAAAATCAGAAATCAAAAAGGAGAAGTGATAACGGATGCCACAGAAATACAAAGGATCATCCAAGAATTCTATGAAGGACTATATGCCACCAAATTCAATAACCTAGAGGAAATGGACAAGTTCTTAGAAACATATAGCCTTCCTAGGCTGAACCATGAAGAACTAGAAAAATCTAAAGAGACCCATCACCAGTAACGATATTGAATCAGTCATCCAAAACCTTCCCAAAAGCAAAAGTCCAGGACCAGATGGCTTCACTAGTGAATTCTACCAAACCTTCAAAGAGGATCTAATACCCATCCTGCTCAAACTCTTCCAAAAAATTGAAGAAGAGACAGTACTCCCCAACTCATTTTATGAGGCCAACATTACCCTGATACCAAAACCTGGTAAGGACAAAACAAAAAAAGAAAACTACAGACCAATATCTCTGATGAATACAGATGCAGAAATCCTAAACAAAATTCTAGCAAATCGAATGCAACAATGCATTAAAGCGATTATTCATCATGACCAAGGGGTTCATCCCCGGGGCACAAGGATGGTTCAACATCCACAAATCCATCAATGTGATACATCACAGAAACAAAATAAAGGACAAAAATCATATGATTATATCAATTGATGCAGAAAAAGCATTTGACAAGATACAACATCCATTTATGATTAAAACACTTAATAAAATAGGTGTAGAAGGAAAATACCTTAACATAATAAAGGCCATATATAACAAACCCTCAGCTAATCTCATAATTAACGGTGAAAAATTGAAGCCCTTTGCCTTACGTTCAGGAACACAACAGGGCTGTCCCCTATCACCTCTGCTTTTCAACATAGTGTTGGAAGTCCTCGCCAGAGCAATCAGGCAAGAGAAAGAAATAAAAGGCATCCAAATTGGGAATGAAGAAGTTAAAGTTTCACTCTTTGAGGATGACATGATGCTATATATAGAGAATCCTAAAGACTCCACCAAAAAGCTATTAGAAACAATCAACAAATACAGTAAAGTTGCCAGCTACAAAATCAATGTACAAAAGTCCACTGCATTCCTATATACTAACAATGAAATCTCAGAAAAAGAAATGAAAGAAAATATTCCTTTTGCAATTGCAGCAAAAAGAATAAAATACCTAGGAATAAACTTAACCAAGGATGCGAAAGACCTATATGCTGAAAACTATAAGAAATTTTTAAAAGAAATTGAAGAAGACACAAAGAAATGGAAAGACATTCCATGCTCATGGATTGGAAGAATCAACATAGTTAAAATGGCCATATTACCCAAAGCAATATACAGATTTAATGAGATCCCCATCAAAATCCCAGAGGCATATTTTAAAGAAATAGAACAAAAAATCATCAGATTTGTTTGGAAACACAAAAGACCCCGAATAGCCAAAGCAATCTTGGCTTGCAATCTTGACCCAGCAATCCCTCTCCTGGGTATCTACCCAAAAAATCTGAAAACATTTATCCTTAAAGACAGGTGTGCTCCAATGTTCATTGCAGCTTTATTTACGGTGGCCAAGACATGGAAACAACCAAAATGTCCTTCGATAGATGAATAGATAAAGAAGTTGCGGTATATATACACAATGGAATACTATTTGGCGGTAAGAAAAGATGAAATAGGACCATGTGTGACAACATGGATGGATCTTGAGATTATAATGCTAAGTGAAATAAGTCAGACAGAAAGACCAGAGAACTATATTATTTCACTGATATGTGGTATATAAACCAAAAACAACAAAAGAGCAAGACAATCAATGAGAAACAAAAACTCACAGACACAGAGAATAGTTTAGTGGTTAGCAGAGGGTAAGGGGGTTGGGGGGTGGGCGATGAGGGTAAGGGGGATCAAATATATGGTGATGGAAGGAGAACTGACTCTGGGTGGTGAACACACAATGGGATTTATAGATAATGTAATACAGAATTGTATACCTGAAATCTATGTAATTTTACTAACAATTGTCACCCCAATAAACTTTAATTTTAAAAAAAAGAACATTATATAGACTTTAGATTTTAGCACAACAGCCTTGTGGATACATAATTTGTGAAATCCAGTGCAAAAAAAAATGTGGACATCCTCATTCAAAATTACTGAGAATTTCAAGACAGCAAAACAGAGCATTAAACCAAATTGCGCCCTTCTGAACTTAGGGCCCTTTGCTACTGCATGGGTCACATGCCCACACTTAGCCTGTTCATTGGTGATTCAGATTAACCGTGGCTAACGTTTAACCAGTTTATTTAATCCTCAGAGCAACCTAAGGAGGGAAGTACTATTACTTTCTCCTTATAACCCATAAGGAAACTGGGGCACCGAAAAGTTAAGCATCTTTCCCATGGCTCCATGGACACGAGGTAGAGCCAGGGTTTGAAGGGAGGCCCACTGGGCCCGGGTTCTACTACATCAGTGCGCTGCACTCCTTTAGTGAGCATTCTCTAGCAATGAGTCTGGAAATCAGACTCACAAATTTCCACTCTGCAGTCTTAATTTTCTTCTTCCTAAAATTAACACCGGGCTTGAGTAACTCTGGAGTTGTCACAGTTCCAGACACCTGCAATGACTGGGGGCACTGGATTTTTGCATATGTGTTGCAGGATGTATGTGGGCAAAGCAGTATAAGTGTAGGGATCTGGGAGCCATTTTCAATGGACTCCCATGTGTTACTAAAAACCTTAAAACTGAAGTCTGCTGAAACTTGACAACTCAGGCTCTGGGTAAAAGCGACTGAGATCAAGAAAGCCCACCAGCTCCAATTATGAAAAACAGTCTTATGCTGGAAGGATGGGGTCTCTGGGCAGAACTGGGCTGGCCTGCAATGACTTTGACCTCTAGCTCATGGCTGTGCCCTTGCTCCTGGGAAGGTCCGGTGGGAAGAACCTCCATGCTGGGCATTCCACCTTCCCCTCAGGAAGCTGTGAGTTGGTCACACCAAGTGGGGAATGAAGAGCACTGTTCCTGGATGGAAGAACACTGGGCAGCCTGGCCTCCTGCCTTCCAGAACTGCGGTTCTCTGACCTCAGTTGTTCCTAAGAACCACTTGAGGAGCTTTTTGAAGAACTGGAGTGTTCCTGTGCTTAGTTCCTTGGGCTTCTGAGTACATGGGTCTGAGGTAGGGCCTAGGAATCTGACGTTTGAACCAGCCCTCCAGGAATTCTGATGTAGGCAGTTCGGTTCATTATTTGGGAAACATCCTCTATAAAATGATGGGGCTGTTCCCTGGGAGGGGGCGGGAGGGTCAGCAGAACGAGAAGCGGTGCCACTTCTAAGCCAGTCTGAGCAAGTCAGATGATGTACGTAAAGAAGTGGGGAACACAACCCCAAGACTCAAAAGTGGATGGTAGTTTCCAAGGTCCATGTTTTTCCCCTTTGGGTAGTAACTTTAACCAATATTCTTTTTTTTACTGGAAAATAAGTCACGCCCCACATCGTGACTTGCCATCCAGAAAATGATGAGGTTTTCTCAGGCAAACTTTTCTCCTATAAATGGCTTTTTGGACCCCTCTTTCTGTCTCTAACTCTCTGTTCCTCTAAATATCATGTGGCTTCTAGGGCTCTAATTTCGAGGAAATTCATTTTTCTCAGAATGAATGAGAGTCATCAAACATTGTTGCTGAAACAGACCGTACGAAGCAGTCAGCCCAGCACTTCCACTCTATGAACAGGGAAATAAGGGCCCAAGGAGGCCATGTGGCTCACTAGTGACATAGAGTGAGCATACAGGTACGAAGGAGGCCACGTGAGCTGACCCCACATACTCGCAGTTCATAGGGTCCATGGGATGTCCCTTCTCTCTACAGTGTCACATCATGCCAAGTAAGCTGACACTGCAGGATATGTCTAGACTCTCTTCACTGGATTTCCCATTAAAGAGATGCTGAAACAGTTTGTTTTTTTTTAATCTTTGGAAATGAATGGATATGTCATATAGCAAAAATACAGCAAAGAGGCCGGAAAAATCTACTGTGCAAGTATTTTTAAAAAGTTATAAATAAACAGGATGGTCAAAAACCAGATTAAACTTCCAAGTTGAAAATGGGAAGTGGAAAGTAAAAGACCTGACCTACTCCTAATGACGCTCTGGCTCAATTGTGTAATCCACTTCTGGCCTCACAGCTCCTGAATTCACAGAATTGTGGACTTTCAGAACCGAGAAAGATCTTAGAGGTTAGAGACGGTCTAGGCCAACTTCTCAGTTTGGGAATAATGAAACCGAGCCTCAAAGAAGTGAGAGCACTTGCCTGTGGTCACACAGCTCACATCTGCTAATCAACCTGGGCTATTCTTCCAGCCACTGACGGGACCGAAATGACTGCGTTATTTGGTCTCAGGCAAAGAAAACTTGTTACTTACTAGTTTGATACCTTTTCTGTATGGTATAAAAACCTCAAACAGATCACCTAGTCGGGAGATTTAATCACAGTTTTTAATTAACATGAAGTCTCTGGGACTTTTTTTTGTTGTGGTTCTATTACTTCCATACAGTTTAAATCAATTAGCCGAAATGGGCGAGTGAGTGCAGAGTGGCGGTCAGTCATTGGACAGATAATTGCTCTGTTCCTGAGATTAACACCTTATCATGCTATTAGGACTGTTTATGAATCTTGTAGTCCCGACGAAGCCTACAATTCAGGGACTAACTATTCAAGCTGTCTCCATTTCTCCAGCCTTCTACATGCAAACAAGTGTTACACCAAGTGCTGCATTTAATTAAAGCCCTTTCCCATGTCATGGAGATAATCACAGGAAAAACAAGAGGCTTCGTTTGGTAAAACAGAACACCTCTTGTGGTGATTAGCTAGCTTTAAAGCGATCAGGATTGAAGTCGGAAAGGCCACCAAAGAAGGAGAAGATATTGATGACTTTGAACTGGAAATTGCAAAGTACACACTTATCTCTACTTTATGAGTTAGTAAAAAGTCACAAATGAGAAATACAGGGTCGTTTCATCAAAGCTTGGAGTTCTCTGCCTCTTTCCAAAAGTCTGACTAAGCATCTCACCCAAATTGTTTTTACCTACTAGATTTCGATGTGATGTGAGAGGCCAGTAATTGATGATGGAAGAGACGGGTGGCGTAAAACATGGACAGAGGCATTCAGACTAGTTGTCATATCAGAGGAAAGAGGGAAATCCATCGACAGTGTAGCTCTGATTCTATTTTAACAAAGGGAAGCTTTGCCTGGGACAATTGTTACTGGAATAGGAGACAACCAAAAAAAAAAAAAAAAGGCAACAAATAATTTTACCATTATCAGGTAATATGTGTTAATTGCTCAGTTTATATACTCAGAATGACATACCATTAGAGACTGTGTATGCACTGTAACTAGAGCATTAATAAATTTAAAATGTGCCTATTAGGATGACAGCTTTGGAGGTGCAAAGGAATAACAGTTATCACTTGGCAGAAACTGCTCTCACCCCATCTGCCGAGACTTTGCATACATTTTCAGCTTCCTGAGCAATGATTAGGCCTGTCAGAACCTCTTTAACCTTCTAACTGCTGGTCCCCACTGGCCGTAATTAGAGACTAATGAATTCAGAAGATGGAGGCCGTGAGGAAAACTGCCTTGACAGTTTGTGTACAAATTAAGCCCCAATTACTTCATGCATCTTTTGCATCGTTGATACAAGTCTCTGTTATTATTTTTGAATACGGTTGTTTTAGCAGAAACGAAGAACTTGGCTAATGTATTTTGTCATTTTTATGGCTCATCATAAAGGAAAAAACATACTGGGAGGGTCATGAATATGTGAAATAAACCACAGCAGATTATAAAAGGAAATTAATTTTCCTCTTGGGAATACCCTACCACCTTTTTATCCCCCTTGCAGGATATACTTATTAATATGGTTATTGTTATTCAGATAATAATATCTGCCATCCAAGGAGCCAGACTAACTAGCAGGTATTTGGTTTAGGTTTAAACCCCCAAGTAAGAGCATTTGGAGGTGAGGTGTCCTTCAACTATAGAAATTACTTGGAGCACACTGGCAGAAAACTCTGTTCTCTGCCCTCGCCTGCCCCTCCACCTTCTATGGCTATTGCAAAAGTTTATAACTCCAGGAGGTATGACTTTTAAACCACAATACTAAGGTCCAATGTCACATTCCCTTAAAAACTCTTGAATTGATAGTTAATCTTGTTTCAATCCTCACTGGTCAGCTCAACCGGATATCCAATCTCAGTCATTTAGGGGAACGCTTTCCTCTGCTCTATGAAATGACATGAATACTGGCTTATGTTTCAAGAAAGTCAGAGGAGGATGTGGGCATTTCTGCATGATGCTTGTCACTTTGATGGCTTTTTCTTTAGCTTCAATATGCTGCTGCTGAAAGCTGGTCCTGCTGTCTGTCTGGAGTCCCTGCTGCTGCCTGGAGCAGAGATCCCTCTGCCAGTGGTCCTTCCCCACTGAGGACCAGCCTCCTGCAGCCGTAACCAACTGAAATTCCTGCACACGGAGGGACTCCTGTCTCTGCTCCCTGTCCCTGCTCCACACCAGCCACAGAGAAAGCTTAAACTCACCCTTCTGTCTGGCCACTTTCACCTCCCCACCTCAAAATGCTGCCCTCTATTCCTTCCCGTGGTAGGCAGAATAGTGCCCCCTCCCTGCCCCCAATGTCTACCTCTGAATCCCCAGAACCTGTGACTACGTTATCTTACATGGTAAAAGGGAATTTGCAGATGTGGTAAGTTAAAGACCTTGAGACGTGGAGAGATCTAGATGGGCCCAATCTAATCACAAGAGTCCTTATAAGAGTGAGGCAGGAGGGTTAGTAGATTCAATAGTAATAGCAGCACTTGTCTTACGAGGGAGACCACTTCATGGATGGTAGGTGCCTGAAACCTGCAGTGTACACCTGAAGCTGAATAATATTGAATGTCAATTATAATTATATATATATATATATATATATATATATATATATATATTCACAGGATGTGGAGTACAGCATAAGGAATAAAGTCAGTGGAATGGTAACAGCTATATATGATGTCAGAGGGGTAGTAGATTGGGGGAAGGGAGTTATTACTTTGTGAGGGGTGTAAATATCTATTACATTGTTTTGTACACCTTAAACTAATAATACTACTAATAAAAAAGGATCAATAGTAGCAGATGTGAAGACGTAAGCAACAGGTTGTAGTGATACTTCCTGTAGTGAAGCGGGAGGGGCTGGAACCAAGGATTGCTGGTGACCTCTTGAAGCTGAAAAAGGCCAAGCAACTAATGCTTCCCTGTCTCCAGAAGGAACCAGGCCTGCCAACATCTTGGATTTTAGACTTCTGACCTCTAGAACTATCAGAGAATAAATGTGTGTTGTTTTAAGCCACTCAATTTGTGGTAATTTGTTACAGCAGCAAAAGGAAACAAATACACTTTCTTCTAAGGAAGCACAAAGATTTGGGTTTATGTTCCAATAATTATTATACCAATAAAAATAATTATTCCAATAATTTATCTTGAATAAATTATTATACTCTGTTTTCTCATCTCTAAAATTGAAATCATAAACTATCCTCATAACACTGTTATGAGAATTAAAGATCCTAATTTGACATGTGGAACATAGTAGACACTCAATTAAAAAGTTGACAAAATACAGCTCAAAACTGATTTTTAGTGTAAATGTGAACCAAGAGTGTCAGCCCCTGCCTGGTTTTCTCTGTATTTTTCATCCCCCACTCCTCACACTCGATCTACTGATGGTCTCCACGTGTAGGTTCTAGCCCCTCTGTTCCTGAATGGCAGGAAATAATAGTTTCTGTTTAGTGGACTTGAACTTGACCAACTCTCTTAGGCTCTGAATCCTGTGACTCAGACCCTTTATTTTTGTCTCTGGTCTTACGTCCAGGTATCTTTTAGCAGCCCAAAATTATCTGGGCCCCAATCTACTGAGGGAGAGTCTGGTACGTTAGTTGCTCTGAAGTTGTAGCTAAACTTGCCGACTATTGGCATCCTCTTGGGGTTGGGCACCTACCTAAGCACTTCAACCTTAATTCTACTTGCGTATCCTGCTGGGAACTCTGGTTCTAGGACCAGAAGCCACATCATCAACTCAACCCACAGAATAGGACCTAAGACCCCACCGAGCACTTACCCATCGTTTTTCTGGACTTATATCCTTCCCTTCCACCCACAGATTTAACCATATACATTAGTCACCCTTGGGAAGATTCCTGGGTGAAAACCAAAGCTTGCTTAACTCACAGGATTTGACCCATGCATTAATGTTGATCAGATACCTTGGGGCCACCATTATTCAGAATTAGGACAAAGGTTCTTCTACCCAATCAGTGTAATGTTGCTTAATAGTAGAATAGGATACTATTAGTTGAATTACTTGGAAACTTGTCAGTGAAACTAACCCCTATGGACTTTCCTTAGACATGATAGAGGTCAAACTCAACATTCCTATAAGAGAAAGCAAGAACTGAAATTAACAAAAGTGATGTAAATTAGTGTAATATCTGCAAACTTAGAGCTCCTCTTTATCTGGCTTTGGTGCTTGTTAATATAAAACCCCTGTTGCAGAGTTGTCTGCCTTTAGTTGTTGAAATCCAATAATAATGATGATCTTCCTTCTCTGCTTTGGGGCCATATGAGTGTGGCCCAGGTATGTGAGGGGAGAAACACAGATACACACAGCTATATGCAGAGGTAATAAACACAGACACACACAGCTATCTTATTAGCAAACTTTCCTTTAAGTCTATCCTCACTGACTTAGCACCAAAATTTCTCTAATCACCACTTAGAAGCTTTGCCAAAGATAATTCATGAAAACTCTGCACAGTTCCATTTTAAACCTTTTTTAAGGGTTTGGATGGCTTACAAATAAAAATGGTAAGATCTGTATACATAATTGCAGGTAAATACTGTCCTAAACAGTGTGATCTAGGCAACACCTATAGTGGCCCTCTCATAGTAGCTGAAATTCCCATAATTCATCATTCTCCTTAATTAAGGATTGGAGGGTTTAATAAAATTTCAAGTATGCCATATTGGAGAGATACCACATAAATTTACAACCAGACATGTATTTATTATACCTTCTTGTGAGTTTAGTATATCAGCTATTTTGATACTCTGGTATGCTAGTACATAATACAGTTAGGGCTAAGTAGACAGTGAGTGGAAAGTTATTTTACTATAATATAAGACTGGGTATAATATAATATAATATAATATAATATAATATAATATAATATAATATAATATAATATAATATAATATAATATAATATAATATAATATAATATAATATAATATAATATAATATAATACTGGGTCTTATATTAACTTTTGCTCCAAAAGATGCATTAGAGCTGATTGTCCAGCTAGGTCTTATTTTGGGGGAAACATGGTATATAGTGAAGGTTCCATGATAAAAGCCTATCAAAGAATTCCTGGGGACATTGGCACCACCACACAAACGGGACACTTGAAAACCCCACCACAGATAAAGATCAAGGGTCCCAGGTTATTCTTATTTGCATTAGAGTGATTTTTCTAGCGATACTTTTGGAGTTAGGTTTACACAGTCTGGTAGAATACTATGTTCAGAGACCTGACCTGCAGTGTCACGGTACAGGCCACCACAAAGTCAGGCCATGTCATTGACCCCCTCTTCCTGTGACTCCTAACTTGGCTACTGCTTGACAGAAAGCTAATGAGAAGTATTGGCGTTAGGGAGCGGGGCGGGAATAGTTCTCCAACCTTTTTCAGACAAGCTTTAGGGAGGGCTGAGAGGAAGAGGGACAACTAGGTGACACAGTTCAGAGCTATATCTTAGAGTCACAGAACCCCAGAATTAGAAATTATGGCCTAGAAAAGCCAAGTCATAACCATTTTTTTCCCCTCTGTGATGGAGTCACTGCAGGCCCCCCATGCTCCCACTAACTACATAATGCTTAATTAGCAAATCAAGACACTCCTTATATAATCACATCTTCACAGCAGTGGTCTTGAAATCAACTTGAGGAAGTGGTACTGAGGGCTGGGGCCAGAAAACTGCACCCCATTAATAATTATTGAGACCTGTTGACAGCCAGAGCAGAGCGGTCTTATCCAGTCTCCAGCAAGCCACATGTGATAACTTCATTCTCCCTCCTGGGAAAATGAAAATCGTTTCAGATGATTCCTACTCAAATCTGGAATCATTCCTTCATTTGTTAGACTAACATTTACTAGGCTTCTAATAGACCTCAACCAGTGGTGAAGTCCTGAGGTAATGGCCCATTCATGCTACTTGGAAGGGCTTCTCTTTGTGTCTATTCCCCCATCTTCTACCTCTTGGCTCTGAGATTTCCACATCCATTCAACATAAGATCTCTCTATTTCAGAGGGGATTCTGTGCCTATAATTATAAACATAAAATTGATTTACATAGAAACATGGTAAACAACTTAGGGTAAAAAACAAAACAAAAACAAAGCAAAAAAACAGAAGGAAATAGAATAATAGACCCAAAACATGCCAAACACCTAGGCATCAACAAGAAAGTAAAAAATGAAAAGTTTTTTTTTTTAAAAAAAAAAAGCATAAACAGAGCTAAGGGATATAGAAACAGACTAGAGTAAGTGCACACAAGCCCCACACACTTGGATTGGCTGGTTCAACCAAGTGAAGACGTCAATTCTCCCCCAAATTGTTTTATAAATGTAATGCAATTTCATTTGAATTCCAAATGATCTGCTTTTTTTGGATGAGTTGCTTGGCAAAAATTTTCTCAACTTAGTGTGAAAGAATATCTATGAAAAAATAATGAAGATGCACACACCCGCAGTCAAATGTGTCACTATCCATGGCATATATTTAAGAGACACGAGGAGCCCAGAGACTCTACTCTACCCACCTCCCATTTCCCTATCTCCCTCTTCTCCTTCCAGCTGAGGTTGTAAGCAAAGGAGCAACTGCTCTCTCACACTTAGCCCTGCAGCAGTATTTTTCAACCTTTCCTGACCATGACCCATGTACAGAAATAGGATTTATATAAGGACACGTAAATATGATTGAAGCAAAATTTACCCTCACTTACATGTGACTCACATTTATATTGTTTATTCTATTTTCTTCTATTCTGTGCAACTCTATTTGGTTAAGAAACAATACGCAGTCAGAACCCTCTTAATTGATTTCATGGCTCCCTAATGTATCAGGATCCAGTTTTAAAAACACTGTCTTTGGGGCAACTGTTCTGCTTCCTCTTCCTCTATCTAAGGTGATCTCATCACCAAGCCCATCTTTCTGGCCAAGCAGCAGCCCCGTTGGTGGCAGATCTCACTCACTTTGCTTAAATATGAGATTTCAATATGAGAAAGCACTGCCTTTAGATTTCCTTCTAGTCCCAGAATGGAGAGAACAAGCAAATCTTAATTGATTGGGAAACCAAGCAGGGGAAATGGAAATTATGGGTTTTTAAAAAATATAATAGTGATTAGGATTAAATAAAGCTCTCAGCCATTCCTTGCAGGCTTCCATCTCTTAGGGAGTTTTTCTCATCCATTTAGTAGCCCCTTCCGCTCTTCTGTTCCATCAGGCCAGTTTTTTAAACAATGGAAGGGGGATTGAAGAGCATACCATCATTGCACAGAAGACGGGAACCTTTGAATGCAAGGTACTTTTTTTAACTGCACAGAACTAAAATACCTTCTAAAAAAGAAGTCCAAGCTACAACTCTGTTCTCTCCTATAAAAATTTAAAATCACATTGATTACCCATCTGGCATATCTCCTAATTATGCCCCTCTTAGCGGACTCATACTCCCTTCAGAAGCAAAACAGTAAATAGACAAAGGAAAACACGATTAATAATTTCTATTTTGTTCTGTTTTTCAGGTCGAGTCCCTATTCATTCATGCTCGCCACTGAAAATGTTTCATAACTATACCCAAAGACAGATATGATAAACTTTCCCTGGTTATTTAACAGGAAGGACGAGGCCTGAGAACAAAATTCTCTTTTCAGCAGAAAGGTACTGATAGAGCAGGCATCCTATACTGGTTTTTATCTTTACAGGTGTGTGTGTGTGTGTGTGTGTGTGTGTGTGTGTAAACGTGTTTGATGGAGTTAACGTTTACCTTTGTTCTATTATTATACATACCTAATAAGTTCAGTTTTGCCTCAACAAATCAGCTTTCTGGATAATCACGTGAATGTATTTGGTGGAACAAGCCATATTGCTTATACTTGAGACAAAAATGCTATGTTTTAAGAAGCTGCATCAGATTAGGTTTATTATTCCAGAATATCTGATATCCTACTAGACAAATTATGTACACGCAGTCAAAACTGCTTGGAGTACCCTATGAAATGCCAGTAATTTATCTTTAATGTTTTTCTATCATTTTCTTCACACCTTTGTCCCCTTTCAGCACCCTTTCTCCATCAACAGCCTACAAGAACCTATACTCTCTTGCTCCCCTCAAAAGGGAAGTCACTAATTTCCCAGTATAAGTTAACTTTATATGGAATTTCTATCATGACAACTTTACAATGTAATGTGCTCCTTCATGAAGTACATGAAGAGAACAATCGGGCTGTGGCTACACAGTTATCTATTCAACAGCCATACCTATAGTCTTCCTTGGGAACAGAACCCCAATATTCTTTGGAATGATAATATGGCTATGGAAATATTTGTTTTCCCAGAATCCTTTGCAGCTTGGGGTGACCACGTGCCGTATTTCAGAAAAAGACATAAACAGAAGTCTACTGGAAGTTTTCAGGAATGCTTTTATTTTCTTGAATTTAGGGAACAGATATAGCTGGCACTGCCCTTCCATCTTCTTCTTGCCCTCAGTAAAATGTGATGTCTGGAGTTGAAGCAGCCTTCTTTAGATCATGAGGCAAACAGCAAGACTATCACAAAGAGGTTAGCTCTGAGATCTCTGAGCAACTGAACCAACACTGGCAGCCCACTACCTTCAGACTTCTGTTTTATGAGAAAAATGAAATCTTATTTATTTAAGTCAGTAGTTAGTTGGGTATATTTCCTATGGAGCTCCATAGCCTGAAAACCCTGTGGGGGTTCCTCAATGGCTACTATGGAGAACAAGACAAAGGCTAAGCCAGCAGGAGAAATTCTCTCCACCCTACTGGCACCTGGGACTAGCTCACTTTTTAGCTTGAATATTGAGATTATAACTTAGAATTCATTTAAGAAAAATAAATTATTCTGTTTAAGACTCTATGTTTAAAAACACTGAATCATAACTTTTTCCACCTGAAAATATATTGGCTTTTTAACAGAAAGATACCCAAAGAAATGAATCATTATTAATGGGATTTTAGCAATATAGTGTCTATAAGAAGAAGGCATTTTTATATGGAAAAACTAGGCTGGATCTTCTCTGATCACATCACTTTCTCTCCCCACATGGCCTGTTCCGAGTGCCAGCCTGATGTCGTATATTTTTTTCTAATTAGGTTCGTTGGTTGTTCTACCAAAAGATGCAAAGAGGGCCCACATAATCCTACATCTTCACTGAATTCCAGGGCTCCAAGCCTATGTAGGAGGTAAATACAGAGACCTAAGGAATGTTTTAAAAATTAATAACAGGTCCTGTTAAGAGAAGAAGCTGCACAGAGGTGGGGAGCCATCAATGTGCTTTTGTATCTCTCTTTTCCAGTGGCCCTGGCCCTGGGGCAAGGCTGGAATTGTTGACAAGTTCTTGCGACCAACATTCTGATGAGTTTCCTTCTGTACTGAAAGAGTTTGAAACACATTTTATGTAATGGTGGTGTCCTGAAATGGTTTGCATACCCTGAATTTGGGTGTTCACACTCGCAGTTCAAATTCATTATGGGCTTTCACAAGTTAGAATGAAGAATTGTTTGAGAATGAGAATACTGCTTGTCCCCCCAGACTCACCTCTCACATGCACACGCTCCCGCACCTTGAAAACTCATTCCTCTTCCAAGGTCAGTGTTATTTTTCTCACCATGTTTCCACTCTCTTCATACATTCAGTATCTTAGAGTGTGCGCTTTTGAACTAGAGAGTTTTGGGTTTCATCCCAGGTTATCCTGAGTGAGCTTGGGCTAGTCACGTAACTTCTCTGTGCTTTAGTTTCCTCATGCCTAAAAGGGGTATAAGAATAGTACCTACCTGGTAGGGTTGTTAGGAGGCTGAAATAATTTAAAATATGCAAAATGCCTAGCACAGTTCCTGGAACATACTAAGTGCTAAATGAGTATTAGCTATTATCTGTTATCAACTTTCATCTCCCCACTGGTAAATGAAAATAACAATTCCCCATACAGTTAGCTCTTAGCAAATACTGAGAGTGCCAAAAAAAATGTATACAAGTGGACACTTGGGTCAACGTTGCTCAAGCAGTGGTTCGCAGTAATCAAAAGTGTCTGGATGCTGATGGTAACCACTTTGAGCACCTCTTGTAATTGCAGAAGTCAAACGTGACTCGTAGTCATCTTTTGTTATCAGTACATATTGAGTATTACAATTTTAACACAGTTTTTCCCTTTCTTAAAATGCGTATACATGTTTTGGCACTCTCTGTAGACAATCAGTTGACACAATAACTGTTGTTGCTAGCTTATGCAACAGCCCGCGCTGGAACTGCTTCTTGCCTGGGCTATGTCCTTGCTCAGAGTTTCTCAGCACCTTAGACCCCACATAATGCAAATGTCCATTTTAGAGACTTCTCCAGCCTCAGTAGTCTACCCTGTCTTCTTCTATTACAAATAACCTTAATATTGACACCTTGCAATTTAGTATCAAATCATAGGTTTCCTCTCATTGTCCTTTATCACTTCAATTTCCTATTAAAACTTTAAGCTTCCTATGTGCAAGAATTCATTCCTCCACACTTCTTAACACACTTTAGTATGTTGCCCAGTGATGGGCATGTGGGAAATAATTAATATTTGTTGATTGCTCTACACATCTGTACTCTAAGTTCATGTTTTTATATGCATGCATGCATGCATGGAGTTTCTTTCAAAGCAGTTTACATCTGTAGTCCAGCAAACTACCAGAAAAAATATCCACATGATCTCACCTAAACTAGAATTGGGCATAAATCCAGTATCAGAGGAAACTTGGAAAGGGTTTCTTCCCTCTGTAATGCTGGAGGGAGACAGGCTTTATACTTCCCTGAAAGAGAAAAAAGAAAAAAAAGAGGCAGCATCTTCTTGAACTTTATTTCATCAATCGAAACTCTCCCTTCCCCTAGGCCTACCATGGCCAAATTTAAGAAACAGATGTTTGCATAAAAAAAAAAAAAAAATCTCCCTGGAGTCAGTGTGGCTGTTTATCCAATTTCACCCTGCCATCCAGACTTAGGTTATGTCCGACAGAGCCCAACAAGTTGGAATGCACAAACTCAGCCTGTGGAAGAGTTCAAGGAGAGCTGAGATGGCCCCAAGTCAGGGATGCTGGAGAGAAGATCTAGCCTTCGTGAGAAGGGAGACAAGAGATATCCATTTCCTACTACGAGAAAACTTTCTTTTCTCAGCTCAGGATCCGTAATCCTTGCAGTCCTACTATTTTCTAAATGAAGACACTGCCTTGGGGCTGTCCCTCTCTGCTTTTATCACTTATCTATGGTCCCCCAACACAAAAAGCAATGTTTACATTTTTTGGCACCCAATAGATCCACACAGCTGTTCTGTGTTGATGAACTGTGTGCATCTCTTTCTGACTCCCCTGTTGAGTTTATATATTTTGATTGTCCCATGAGTTGTAATTGCATCGCTGCAGATGATGGCTCTAGCTTAGTGATCTACAAATCTGTTGACTTGTCTGTTTCAACTTCTTTCCTCCAATATCACCTTGACGAGTTGTAGGTGAAACGTAAAGAGCGTAGGAGAAATGCTTCTTCATACGCTTTACATCTCAAAGGGGAGCACTGAGAGCCCAGCTCTGGCTGCAACATCTGCTCTGAACAAGAGCTCCCAGGGACCTGCCATCAGATTGTTTGTCTTAAGGATGATCACCGTGTATGTTCACAAATAAAAATGTGAAGCGTTCTGACAGCCAAGCAAACCATGAAGAATTAAACTTCCTAAACAGGAAAACACACTGCAACAGTCTTGCTGCTATTCATCTGAAGAAACGCCTTCATTCAGAGACTCTTCACTTCCTTCCCAGCCCCCGTCAGGTTTATCCCTCATGGACATGTTTCTGTACAGGGCAAGATTCCACTTGGAGCGGGAATGATCCAATTTTGAAGGAATCAGTTTCGTAATGACAAAATCAGGCTTTTCCAGAAAACGTGTTTGAGCAGTGTGTTCAGTAGCAGTGAAAGGTTTTGTTGTTTTTTGGTTTTGTTTTTAAATTAAAGTTTATTGGGGTGACAATTGTTAGTAAAGTTACATAGACTTCAGGAGTACAATTTTCTAAATGAGTACATTATCTATAGCTCACATTGTGTGTTCACCACCCAGAGTCAGTTCTCTTTCCATCACCATATATTAGACCCCGTTTACCCTCTTCTAGAGCCTCCCTCCCCCTTTACCCTTTGGTCACCCCTAAACTATTGTCTATGTCTATGAGTTTTTGTTCCTTCATTTGTTTGTCTTGTTCTTTTGTTGTTTTATGTTTTATATACGACATATCAGTGAAATCATATGGTTCTCTACTTTTTCTGTCTGACTTATTTCGCTTAGCACTATAATCCATCCATGCTGTCACAAATGGTACTATTTCATCTTTTCTTACCACCGAATCGTATTCCATTGTGTTTATATACCACAACTTCTTTATCCATTCATCTATAGAAGGATATTTTGGTTGTTTCTATGTCTTGCCCACCGTAAATAAAGCTGCAATGAACTTTGGAGCACACATGTCTTTATGGATAAATGTTTTCAGATTTTTTGGGTAGACACCCAGGAGAGGGCTTCCTGGGTCATACGGTAATTCTATTCGTCATTTTTTGAGGAACCTCCACACTGCCTGCCATAGCGGCTGCACCAGTCTGCATTCCCACCAACAGTGTATGAGGGTTCCTTTTTCTGCACAGCCTCTCCAACACTTGTTACTATTTGTCTTGTTGTTGGTAGCCAGTCTAGGGGGGGGTGAGGTGATATCTCATTGTGGTTTTTATTTGCATTTCTCTGATGATTAGTGAAGTTGAGCATTTTTTCATATGTCTATTTGCCATTTGTATGTCCTCTTTGGAGAAATGTCTCCTCAGGTCCTCTGCCCATTTTTCAAATTGGGTTGTTTGCTTTTTTGTTGTTGAGTTGTATGAGTTCCTTGTATATTTTGGATATTAGCCCCTTATCGGAGGCACTGTTTGCAAAAATCTTCTCCCATTCAGTTGGTTGCCTCTTTATTTTGTCGATGGTTTCTTTTGCTGTGCAGAAGCTTTTAAGTTTCATATAGTCCGATTCGTTTATTTTAGCTTTTACTTCCATTGCCTTTGGAGTCAAATTCATAAAGTGCTCTTTGAACCCAAGGTCCATAAGTTTTAGTACCTATGTTTTCTTCTATGCAATTTATCGTTTCAGGTCTTATGCTCAGGTCTTTGATCCATTTTTAGTTAAATGGTACATGGTGACAGATAGCAGTCCAGTTTCATTCTTTTGCACGTGGCTATCCAATTCTGCCAGCACCATTTATTGAAGAGGCTGTCTTTTCTCCATTGTATGTCTTTTGCTTCTTTGTCAAAAATTATCTGTCCATATTTATGTGGGATTATTTCTGAGTTCTCAATTCTATTCCATTGGTCTATGTGTCTGTTTTTCTGCCAATACCATGTTGTTTTGATTATTGTTGCCCCAAAGTCCAAGCTAAAGTCAGGAAGTGTGATACCTCCAGCATTGTTCTTTTTTCTTAGGATTGCTTTGGCTATTCGGGGTCTTTTGTGGTTCCAAACAAATCTGATGATTTTTTGTTCTATTTCTTTAAAAAATGCCTTTGGGATTTTGATGGGGATTGCATTAAATCTGTATATGGTTTTATAAAATAACCAACACCACCCTAGAAGTTGTCAGTGACTCTGCAATGCCCTTCCAACAAGTCCCTTGGACTTTCAGTCCCTCTATGCTTTCTTCTTCTTAGTACAATCACTGCCACGCTTCAATGGGCTCCAGACAACTTAGATCAGCCCATCTTCCCTGACCGTTTTCCTCCTCATGCTCTTCCCGTGCTGCTCTCCTCTGTCAGTCTTTACAGTGCAAATCCCCTCTCCGTCCTGCCCCTGACCACAAGCCTACCTCCCCTCAATTCAAGGCCTAACACAAGGGGTTCTTCTTGAGGAGGCTCGGTGATCTCTCAGCTTGATGTAACCGCTCCAGCCCTTCCTATAGACCTTTGCTTTTAACTTTTAGCACATTCTGCTTCGTTTATAGACATTTGTACACTTGCCCAATAGCCCCTACAACATGGCAGTCTCCAGGAAAGTACCCAATAAAGAAATGTCTTGAATACAAAACAGAATGTCTTGTTGCTATGAACTGAATTGTAACCCCCTCCCTGCCCCAATGCATGTGTGTGAAAGCCCTAACCCCCCAATGTGACTATATTTGGAGACATGGCTGTTAGGAGGTAATTAAGGTAAAATGAGATCATAAGGATGGGGTGTGTTCCTCCACACACATACACACCACACACCACACACACACACACACACACTGAAAACAGGCCATGTGAGGACAGAGCAAAAAGGCAGTCCTCTGTAAGCTAGGAAGAGAGTCCTCACTGGAAACTGAACCCTGCTAGACCTTGATCTTGAACTTCCTTGTCTCCAGAGCTAAAGGAAATACGTTTCTGTGGTGGTTATCTGGAGAACATTTCAGGGGCCATCCCAATGAAACTTAGAAAAGCATTGAAACTTGGCTAACCCAGTTTTCAATGAAAAACTCCTAATCTATTCCATTTGAAATAAAGTCCAACAATTTAGCTAAATACTTCTTAAATACTATAATAAGAAGTTGATGAGAGAATAAAGTTGATGACAGAATAAAACGTAATGAGTGGATGTACTGCTCAATAAGAGAACGGTTATTTTCTCTTCTCTCCCTCTGTTGCGTTTAAATATTATTTTTTTTATGGCTTCTTGGCAGGAGAAAAAGACTCTTTAAAAGTATGACCCAATGTCAGGGAGAAAACAGACTAATCTCTTAAACTAATGGCTGTTGTTGAGGGCTCCTTTAGCGATATTCAGCGAGGGGAAAAAAGGAATAAAAAGAACTTCGCAATAAACGACCTTCACGGAAGAAGACTATTCATGTTAATTAGTAGCTCTTTCAAATATGATTCATATATGCATTAGGCCATGACATGCTGAACAATGCACGCATTGTAGTAAACATCAAGATAAGTTTCAAGTATGGTTATCAAAATTTTAGAAAACTCTAGCGAGGGTTGTTGTTTTTTTCCCCCCATAAGACTGTGACTTGCTGCTCCTACAGCATTGCACAATAGTATCTCTCCTAATGGCTTTTAGCTTTTCCCACTGCCAACTTTTATATTTAAAATCCATACAATTATGGATAATTTATGAACATTATGAAGCTTTTCTTTTTTGCACTGATTCTTACTGATTCAAGCCAGCTTTTATCCTTAGCAAATCAAATGCATTTTGCTTACAACACTAGATTCATTCTCACATATTCCACTTTATTCTTATTATTAGTATTTCTTATTATGCATATTTAATTTAAGAATGCATTTTCTCCATTAAAAAATTAGAATATGCTGAAAGAAGGACTAGAAGGTGATTATTTGCTTTAGTTTGCTTTTATTAACTATATAAGCCCTGATACAATCCTCCCAAAGTTACAAGCAAGAGGGAAAAAAAACTGCTAAAAATAAAAACAATTAAAATTGAAATCTGCTTAAATATTACAGAACTTTATGTAATGATGGTATATTAGGCATTAAATTCAAATAAGAGAATGGCTAAAAATCTCTCAATATTATGTGAATGGAGGAAGGATATCAATTTGCTAGAGTTCCTTAAGCAAATACACCACTAAGCATGGCTCTTTAGAGATTAGTGCAGAAAGATGCACCTTGAAAAAAAGAAAAATTATGAAGCCAGGTGTGTACCTTACCCACCTCCACATACAACCCCCTCCACCATCTCGCTCTTCACCCCAAACAGAAAAATCAATGGGCCGAGCCTTAGAGTTTGTCCTTACATCAAACTCCTTTAGCAAAATAGCTGGGAGCTTAGAATCTGCAAGAAAATAAGTAACCACTTAGAGTTCCTTTCTTAATTTTGCAAGCGTTGATTGGAGGCCATCCACCAAATGATTTAGTTGTTTTTCCTATGTGTTGTCTAAAAAATACGAAGCTCCCTACTCCTATTCCGCAGTTACTGATTTCACTGGCTGTTCTGAAATTGTGAAGGCAAACCACAGATCGGAGGTCCCATGTGTACTTGATGGCTGGAAGCAGCCCCCCTTCCTCCCCACCTCACCATGTGGCATTCACCACCACACACACGGATGTAACGCGGGTTTGCAGAGTAGGGTCCTATACCAACCACACTGACCAGCACGGAAGAACAGAAAGCATGTTTGTTAATTCCCTGCTTACACTGAGTTTAGCTGTTATCATTTGTTATTGGTCTGAGACCTTAAAATCTGTAGACACCAACTGACTCTGTCTCACTATAAAAACAAAAACAAACAAACAAAAAGGTAATACTATCTAATATTTTCTGGCACCTGTTAAGCATCTGTTACGTATATATAAAGGACACCATGCTAGTTACTTTTGATATACTACATAATTATAATTCACGTAAAGAGTTTCAGCCCACGTGATAGGGATAAAAATCCTTGCTCCCTTACTAGCTCTGAGAATATGCACATATTACTCTCTGTGCCTGTTTTCTCATCTGAGAAATAGGGACAATAATAGTACCTACCTCATAGGGTTGTTGTGAGGATCACATGTGCTGCACGTAAAACTATCAGGACAGAGGGTGTCAAGTCCACTTTCTCCCTGTGTATCCTGGATCCTATGCCTCTAGGGGCCCTTGGGATGTTTCTCTCCATCTAGTAACCTCTAGTATTTTGGAATTTTCAATCTCATTCTTACAGAGAGAGAGAGAGAGAGAGAGAGAGAGAGAGAGAGAACAGAGTCCAGCCAACTCTGCAGCACCCCACACTTCCCGCTCTCCGAGCTAACAAATTGTACCTCTACTTGATGGCCTCACTGTCCCCTGTGTGGGTCCTACTATTTTGAATGAAAATAGAATATTTTGGTTGAGACCAATACGTGGCTTGAAAATAAAAACAAAAACAGACCTTAATTAATTACCTTACCCAGGGTTTCTCTTGGTCTGGGATTTTCTGCTCATCCCTGATGCTCCCCTGTATCAACTGAGTCCTTCATTTGTCTCTTGTTGACTTCTATAGTCCAGCCCACTCTCCTCACCTACCAGCCCATCCAGGACCCTCTCTCATGAAACTACTTTTTTTTTTAGTTCTTCCACCACCACGAACAAAACCAAAACATCAAAAAATAGTGACTCTGTTCTTGTTTGCGTTCTTGACAATTAAATCAATCAAGTGATCACATAGAGATCAGTTACTAATATTAGCAAAGAATCATTCAGCAATATCATATACAAACATTCTACCTGTTTTTTGAAAAACAGCAGTAAGGGTAAGGTGAGAAGGGAAGGGTTTCCGTAGTCTCAATAATGATGTAATAACGAGCATCAGCAACCTAATTTTAAATCCTGAAACCCCAAATTAAAATATTAGAAGTGTACTCCCTTTATAATCCTGTAATTGCCCTGTTTATAAGGGGTCCAGAGTCCCAAGGGTTTGTTTTCATTAGGTGTTATTTTTAACGATATATTTCAAAATTGATGCCTCACCCCCAAAGGCTGTGTTGATATATCGTTTTACAGTAGTTCCAGGAGCCTATGAGTTTGCACCTCTTGACCCACCAGTGAGGGCGAGGTCAGATTAATCATGGCTTTATTAGGTCATGCATTCTAACAGTCTGCCTCTGGAAGAAAGTAATGTCTGCTGCAGCACAATTATCTAAGACTGATGATCCAGACCAAAGTCATTATAATAAAATTTATTTGGCATAGATCTTCTCAGCCACAGCTCCAACCTCAAGACCCACTTAGTAGGCTACATTTTCACTCTGCCAGTAGAAAGCAAAGGCTCTTGAATGGGCATATTATATGCAAAATAGTACAATCTTTTTAGCAAGGGAACACTGGAAATGTTGCTTGTTGGAGATGGATCTACATTCTGAGTATCATGCGTCCATCAGCTGGAGACAGATCAGATTTGGTGATGCTTAAGAAAACCGAACACCTATCAATAATCAGAGCATATGCATCTCCATTCCCTAATTTCTCCACACTGAAAGACTAGACAGTTGCCAAATATTTGTGAGGTTTGGATGAAGAACTGAAATGAGGATGATATTCAATGGTCAGGAGTGTGGTCCTTCATGCACATCATAGGGGAAGGTGAGGTCTGAAGAACACCAAGAGGGTTTCTCTTGGTCTGGAATTTTCTGCTCATCCCTGATGCTCCCCTGTGTCAACTGAGTCCTTTATTTTTCTCTTGTTGACTTCTATAGTACAACCCACCTCCTCCCCTACCAGCCCATCCAGGACTTTCTCTCCGAAATGTCATTTTGTTTGTGGAACATTTGAGGTCATTGGACATGAACAATCTCAGACTCTCATGTGCCCACCTCAAAATTTCCAATGTTCTGTGCTTACTCGTCTCCAAGCCCCATACCTCCATCTGTATTGTGGATTCCATGCCTCTGGAACTTTCTCTCCACCAAAAATCACCTAGCATTTTGGAATCTTCAATTTCTTCTTCCTCAGTATTCTCTCTCGCTCTCTCTTTCACACACACACACACACACACACACACACACACACAAAAATGCACACACACACACACAATTATAGTTGTGTCCCTAAGTCTGTTATGAAAATACAATATTAAGTAGAAAAAGAGACAATAAGCATAGGAGTAATCAGGATTGGATAGATCTTATCCAGCGAGGAACACAGGAATAAAATAATTTTTTAAAACTTTATTGATGTGTAACTTACATATTATTAATGACATCCATTTAGAGTATACAATTCAGTGAGTTTTGACAAATGTATGGATCCATGAAACAGCCACCAAGATATAGCACATTTTCATAATACCTGCAAATTACCTTGTGCCCCTTGATCTTCCATCCAGTGTGTATATCAGAAATTCATTCTTTTTTATTGCTGAGTGATATCTATTGTATAGATATACTACAATTTGCTCATTTATTCACTTGTTGACGGACATTTGGATTCTTTCCAGTTGAGGGCTATTTCAAATAAATTACCATGAACATTGTGCACAGTACTATGTGTGGGCATATATTTTTATTTCTTTTGAGTAAATACCTAGAAGTAGAACAGCTGCTAGTATGGTAGGTATATGTTTAACTTTTTAATAAACACAGTTTTCCAAAGTGGTGGCACTATTTCCATTCCCATAGAAATATATGAGAGTTGTGGTTGTTTCACATCTCTGTCAACATTTATATGATCAGTATTTTAAATTTCACTCGTTCTAGTGTGTATGTAGTGGTATCTCATTGTGGTTTTAATTTGCATTTCCTTGATAACTAATGATTTTGACCATCTTTTCAGGTGCTTACTGGCCACTTGTAGAGTTCCTTTTGTAAACTGTGTGTTCAAATCTTCCTCCCATTTTCAAAATCAGGTTGTTTTCTTATTGAGTTATAAGGTTTCTTCATATATTCTAGATAAAATTTCTTTGTTAAATACATGCGTTGCAAATATTTTATTTCATTTGGCTTTTCCTTTATTTCTTAATGGTATCATTGAAGAGCAAAAGTTTTAAATTTTGATAAAGTCCAGTTTTCACTTTTTTTCTAAAAACCATAAAATAATTTGAATTTTTATGCCCTAAGAAATCTTTGCCTGCTTCAAGGTCCTAAAGATTTTATCCTACATTTTATCTAAGAATTTTTATAGTTTCATCTTTTACATTTAGGTCTATGGTCCAAAATCATTTAAAGATAATATTTTATGATTATGAAATTAGCAAAAGTTATTCTACAACAAAACCACTGAGTGACTCATAATTAATTTTTTAATGTTTGTGCTTCCAGCTCTTGTTGAGTTTAGTTTTGTCTTGGAGAAGGTGTGAAAGAAGAGAAGAGAGTTGCATATATTGTGTGAATCCTTTGGTTTTTGGGTTTGTTTGGGTTTTTTTACTTAGAATTTTATTTTACAAAAACTTTATAAGCAGTTTTTTATATTCCAGCATATGTTGAGAACATTTTACCAACAACTTTTTGTATTTTCAAAATCATAATATGAAATAGCTGCAGAGAATCCCATCTTATTAATATGAAAAAATCTTTTTAGCCAGTCCCTTTCTTTGGTATTTATCTTGTTTCCAATTGTTTACTGTTATAAACAATTTTTTTCTCACTGTATTTTGACATAAATCTTGAATCTCTGATTATTTCCTTCAGATAAATTTTTATTGTGGATTTATTAGTTTAAAGGATAAGACAAATTTTAAAGCTTTTGATACATATTACCAGAAAGAATGTACCAAATTACAGACTTTCTAGTAGTTTGTGAAAGCATGATTGCAACCTCCCCAATCTGGGGAATCGCCTTTAGTCTTAATCTTAGCAAATCTGTTAGGAAAAAATAATAAATTATTGTCGTTTTCATTAGAATTTTCTTGACTTTAGTAAGACTGAACTTTTTTTTCCATATGGTTTTTGATCATTTGTGTTTTTTCTTTGTGGATTACTTGTTCAAGTCCTTAGTCTATTTTTTTCTAACAAGATATTATTTTTTATTGAATTATAAAAACTTTTTGTATATTAATGTATACCAATCTATTAATATGTTAACCTATTTTTGCCAAAGGCATTTCAAATATTTTCTTATGTAATATGTGTTGTGTAATTTTGATTATGATATTTCTATTCTGCAGAGGTTTAAGGTTTGTATAGTCAAATCTATCAAATTCTTGAGTTAGAAAGATTTTCTATACCTCAATCACATACATTTGGATAAATCTAGGAAGGATTAATAAAAGGGTTACTTAGAAATCTAAGGGGAGGCTGTATGGGGAAACATAGGGGTAGTAATAACCTAGGGCTATAGTAAAAAAAAATAACATACATGTTTATAGATAGATAGATAAACTAATATTTTTTTAATCTTTTATGCATTGTTTTTACATTGAAATGCTCTAATCCGTCTATGATGTATTTTAGTATAAAGTGTGAAGCAGGAATGTGTCTGAGCCCCAGGTCCTTGCAAAGCAGAGCCTGAGGAACAGCTTGCATGTTAGAAGATTGGGAGGAGGGGGATCCCAGGGCATCAAGAGTAAGCACAAAGGGAAAATGAGGAAGAGCAAGAGGAGAGAAAATCAAAGATGGCGCATCCTTACCAGGCTGGCCACGGCTTCGCAGGAAAACACAGTCATTGCTCAGTCGTGCAGACTGTCAACAGAAAAGCTGACAGAACCCATGCATAAGTCCAACGGAGCAGAATGGGGATGAGGACAGAGGAATTGATCTGTCAACTCTCTGTCTCCTTTTAATGGTCAGGGTTTATGCTTCTGAGTTGTGTTACCCAAACATTCCAGGCAGCTGCTAAGGAAGTCTGGGATCCCTGGAATCAGCGGGGTCAGACCTGGGTGCTAGAACTGCTGCTGTGTGACCCACAGGAAGGATGGAGACTGTTCTGGGAGGCTGGGGGAGTAGGGCTGTTAGGAGTTGAGGGGCAGTGCTCAGGAGGAAGGTGGAAACTGGCAGATCCAGGCAGATACTTTCACTGCTCTAGTATAGGATGCGACTTTAATAGTTAACCATTTATCTTGGCTTCATATCAATTATTTCCCCACCAATTTAAATTTCAAATTTACCTCAGTCCACGTCCTTAATTATACTAGTTTATTTCTGGTTCTGTCTCTATCTATGAATATACAAATGTACATTTATAATAGCTTTTAGCTCTCGGGTGGTACAAATTCCCTCTCTCTTTTTTTTTTTTTTCAGTTTTTTCTTGGTTCTTATGAGAATAAGCTCGTGTGTGTAGTAGGTAAAGTCGTAATAATTTTAACTAGTTTCATAAAATAATTGGGGATTTGTACATAAATCACATTATATTAATACATCTGTTTGCGGATTATCAATATTTTTATACCCCTGTATCTTACCATTCATTAAATACAGCAGTAGCGTCAACTTAAGTTTTTTTTTTAAATATCCCTGAGTAAAATTTTCCTATTGTTTTTAATGCTGCTCTTACAGAACTTTTATTTATTCCTAGATAATTTAAATTATGTTACCATGGTGTTATTATGCTTTTTAATTGATAATTTTAGCCATGTAGTAAACTTTTCATACATTAATTTTGTAAGTGATCAGCTTTCTAAACTAACTAGCTCAAATGATTTTTAAATTTATTCTCATGAGTCTTCTAGATAGACAATCATATTGTCTGTAAATAATTATAATTTTCTTTCTTCTCCAATAATTATATTTCTTATTTCTCTTTTCAGCCCTTTTTCATTGACTGTAACTTCAGACTAGCGTAAAAGAAATAATTATGATGTCATCTTTATCTTGCTTTTATTTTAATAAGAATGTTTCTGCTGTTTTACTTTTAAGTATTGTGTTGGTTTCAAACAAAATTTTGAAATTATATCAAGTTAGTACATTTGTATTACTAGATTATGAAGCATTTTTTAAATTGATAATTGAGGTTTAATTTACATCTTTGTGTCTTGATTAGACTGCCCAGCACATTTCCTAATTTTACCGAGAAAAGGAGGCTGAAGCTTTCAATCCAACGCGCTTCTTAGTTGGACACTAGCCTTCCACTTAGTCCTTAGCTGCTTCTCCAGGGAAGGACGCTGTGCTCTGTCCTTCTGCTGCATAGGAGCCAAAACCCCTCTGCTTTGGGTCAGACCGGCCATCTACCATCGGACACCACACTGTGGCTGAGCTGCTAAGACACACACCTGTTGAAATTTGTGTCACCTCAGAGTTATGGCCTTCAAACCTATCTTTGCTACCAGCATAGCAGTGCAATCCATTCACACTTAGGCTTGGAATATTGTTTATTTGTTTGTTAGTTAGGGGAGCACCATGACATTGACTTTTACCCATAGTTCATGCTATTTCTCGCATCTTTGACCTTTGGACACTAGTGATTCCAGTCCCAACGTATCACAATGCTTAGTTGGCTTGGCCTTTATTTTTTATTGTGATATAAAAAATTTGTAGAGTTTCATATTCCATTAAAATAGAATATGGCTTCTGTGTCACAGTTTATTTAGCCAATTTCGTGTACTTTGGAAATTTTGATTCTTTTCTGATAGCTTGTTTTCCCTGAAGGCATTTGGGAGACGCACAGGACTCCATTGAATCCCTCCACTGTCTATTATGCTTATACCAGTCAAGTTCTTATCCCAGTCCCCAAAGTTTCTATTCTATTTGTTTATAAATTTTCTTATGTCTTTCCCAGCATCAACCACCCCCGACCCCTTTAGCAAATGAACTTGCCTCTTACTTGACTAAGAAAATCAAAGTTAGCAGAGGAGAGAATTCCCATCTTTGAGTCTATAACTAATTCTGGAGTCCTCCCTACTCTCTCCCCAGTTTCCTCCAGTTTCATGGGAAGAACCATCTGCCCTTCAGGATGAAATCAACCCCTCCATCTATTCTTCATCCAATTCCATCATCTCTTTTCAGATACAGTATTTACCTCTGCTATAACATATTTTCTATCTCTTCCTCTTTGTTGATTTGTAAACTTTAAATTCCTTCAGTTTTCACTTTCGTTTCGAATCTCTCTAGTTTCTTACTATTAGACTTTATCTCTCTCTCCTTCCTAGTCAGAAATATAGAGACCTGTCAGTTCCTTCTGTGGCTGTTCCTTAAATATTAACACCCTTCTCCTACCTCAAGGTTTTATTTTTAGTACTGTTTTACTTCACAGTACATTGATAAGATTGCTCCTAGGTAATCTCTTTCATGCCCTGAACTGGTCTATATGCTGCTGATTCCATTATTTTCATTTCCATTGAAAACTTCACTCTTAAATTGTGCAGTGCCTACTGAACCATTTCAATCTGGTGTTCCACAAGTACCTCCAAACAATATATACAACATTCCACTGTCATCCTCTTCCCCAAGTCTGCTTTGTCTACCATCTCTTTCATTGTCACAAGTGGTGTAACTGTCCACCCTGTCATCCAAGCCAAACTGGGAGTCTCCGAGACCCCTCCCTCATCAGGATAGCCAGTCAGTGCCGAGGTTCTGTCTTTTCTCTTTAAGTTCTCCCGGGTCAGTCTCTCTTCTGTGTCCCCTGCTGCCGCTTGACCATAATTAGTTCTCTTTGGAACACCTGGTATAGTCTCTCTGCTCTGAATTTTTTTCCCCTGTGAACCAAGCCTTTTCTGATCTCTAGCTTTCCACGTTCTCCCTGCTGTTCCATGTCCCTTAAACACTTTGTCTACTCTGATTTTAACCTTGCCAAACATTTCTGAACACAATCATCGACTGAGATCTTCCTTAACAACAACAAAAATGTAGTTCTATTTAAATCACTTTTGTGCTTAAAACCCTCTAATAGGCCTCCACTGCCCTTGAGATAAAGTTCAAACTCCTTAGCATGACATACAGATTCTCTTCCCACTCTTTTCTCTTACCAAATTTCTGCCTACTCCTTATGTTCCCATCACAGCAAATTTTTCACATATGTCATTCACGATGATATCCTATGCCAGCAGGATCCATATTTTTGCTCAACTTCATTTTGCTACTTGCGATGCTTCTAATTCCTCCACCCCATCCTGTCTAGCAAGCCAACATCTGTTTTTTTTCAAATGATCTCAAAAATCACCTACATTTTGAATCCTTTTTTCATGCAACCCCCCACTACTTAGAACTGCTACCCTTTCTTTTTTTGCACTCCTGTGTAGACTTCTAGTAGAGTGTCTTTAATGGATATACTTGTTACAAGTCTATCTGTCTCCCTATAATAATACATAAACTTGTTATACTCTTTCCCTTATTTACCATAGACTCTTTGCTTCCAGTGAGCACACGTAGAGAAACACAGAGAGACAAATGTACATATACAGCATAGGAAGTACCCTAGTAGTGATATTCACCATCTATTTATCTCAGGGGCACCATGAAAGAACATCTAATTCAGTTAGCACCTCAAACTGTGCCCAACACATTTCCTCAGTAGATGTGTACAGCTTATGGAGCATGTTATGGGCTTATTGGGAAGGAGAAAAGAAGTGAGCAGCCAGCTCATGGAATGACCCAAATGAAGCTCCCCATTGGCTCAGTCCATTTTCCCTCCAATCTGTATTTTCATATTCACTCAGTTTTGCACCTGGACTATCCCTTCTGAGAGCGTGAGGGGCTCAAGGCAATTGCCAAAGAGTAGAGCAGCTATTTGCCAATAAGTGTACAGAAGTTCCTTCTAGGTCTGCCTCAGCTGGTAACTCAACTCCCTTGCTTGAAACTGTGGCCAGGAGATGTGTGGTAAGAAATAACTAATCAATCCATTGCCTTCAGCTTCATGGTAGAGCCCAGTGTGGTAACTGCAGCCCCTCCTGCATCCTGTTAAGCACCTCTCACCCATCAAAACCTACAGGAGCCAAGATGATCCCCAGTCTTCTCTGGTCCAAAAGCACCTGAGGAATTTGTCATCAGAGAGACCTGTGTTTGAATCTTGGCTTTACCACTTACAAGGTATGACACTGACACCGTCCTCAGCCTCGCTAAGATCCAAATGCTTTATCTGTAAAATGAGACCAATACTTTTCTTAAAGTGCTGCTACCCAGAATAATGGGATCTAAAAGGCCTTACTCAATACCAATAACACAATAATCATACACTCCCTTTCATTGAGGGCTCACTCTGTGCTAAGAGAAGAAATGGTTTCCTTGCATGAATTTATCTTTTGGGTTTTGCTGTTTCATTTTCTTTAATGATACCTATGACCACTTCTACCTCTCCTTCTCTTCTCTTCAAGATATACTTAATAAATAATTCAAAGTGGTCACAAATACCTGCCATCACTTACACTCTTGTGTGATCTCACTAACAAGCCTTGAAGAAGGGGATTCGGGTTGGATTGACCACTTTAGCTAGCCTGGAGCTTGCTTATGGCTAAATTCATTTCTGACGCTCTAAATTCCAATCTCAGCGCCACATATTGACTTTCCTAGGGCATCCACATGCTTCACTCATAATTCTACTCGGCCCTTCTCTTTATTCTTTACCACAAATGACCCTGGTTAATTTAAATATATGACCAGCATCAAGGAAGAGGGGACTGAAAAGGGGTCCTTTATTAAAAATAATTCACATCTTACTTTTTAAGAGGAAGCAAAGAGCAAAGAAGACGGAAAATTGGAAGAAGGGGAAACGTGAAAACAGAAAATCAGGAGGTGATGTTATCAAGATGGTAACATAGGTGGTTCCCAACTTCAGACCAACTAGCAACTATCCATGGACAAGACCCCACTGTAAAAATCCCAGACTTGGGGGTGAGGCTGCACCAACCCCTCTACAATATGTTGTTGGATACATATATAAATAAATAAATGGAATCACATCAAACTAAAAATCTTCTGTATAGCAAAGGAAACTATCAATACAATGAAAGGCAACCTATTAAATGAGAAAATAAACATTTGCAAATCATATATTGGATATATCATAATATCCAAAATGTATGAGGAACACATATAACTCAATATTTTAAGAACCCAAATAATTCAATTTTAAAATAGGCAAAAGACCTAAATGAACGTTTTCCCAAAGATGACATACAAATGGCCCACAGGTACCTGGACAGGGGCTCAATATCACGAATCATCAGGAAAATGCAAATCAAAACCACAATGAGATATGACATCACACCTATTAGAATGGCTATTATAAAAAAGACAAGAGATAATAAGTGCTGCCTCGGCTGTGGAGAAAAGGGAACCCTTGTGCACTGTTGGTGGGAATATAAATTGGTGTCTCCATTATGGAAAACAGTATGGAAATTCTTCAAAAAATTAAAAATAAAACTATTATATGATGCAGCAATTCTAATTCTGGGTATATATCCAAAGGAAATAAAATCACGATCTTGAAGAGATAGTTGCACCCCATGTTCATTGTAGCATCATGTACAATAGCCAAGATATGGAAATAACCTACTAAGTGTCTGCTAATGGATGAATGGATGAAGAACATGTGATGTATGTATATTATTTAGCCATAAAAAAGATGGAAATCCTGCCACTTGCAACAACATGGATGAAAACTGATGGCATTATGCTAAGTGAAATAAGTAAGAGTGAGACATATGATATGATTTCACTTATGTGTGGAATCTGAAAAAGCTGAATTCACAGAAATAGAGAGCATATTGGTGATTGCCAAAGGCGGGGTCTGAGGTAGGGGAATGGATGAAGGTGGTTCAAGGGTGCAAACTTCCAGTTTTCAGATGAATGATTTCTGGGGACGTAATGTACAGCATGTTGACCACGGTTAACCGTACTGTGTTGTATACTTGAAAGGGGCTGAGAGAGTAGCACCTAACATTT
Source organism: Rhinolophus sinicus (assembly GCF_036562045.2). Classification (NCBI taxonomy): domain Eukaryota; kingdom Metazoa; phylum Chordata; class Mammalia; order Chiroptera; family Rhinolophidae; genus Rhinolophus; species Rhinolophus sinicus. Next base: position 16,108,048 of record NC_133766.1, on the reverse strand, counting down.
CTCATCACACACACACACAAAAGATAACTACGTGAGGGGACAGAGGTGTTAAGCAACCTTATTGCTGTAGTCATTTTGCAATATACACATATATCAAATCATCATGTTGTACACTTTAAACCTGCACAATGATATATGTCGATTATACCTCAATAAAGATGGAAAAAATTCAAGCAACTAAGAACAAAGGAAAAAAAGAAAACAGAAAATCAATAAGGCAAGAAAGCAGGAGATATAGTCTCAATAATTCTGTACCTTTTCCAGGACAAGCGGACAGGAGCAGAGAGCTTCGCATTCCCCGCCCCCATCTCAGACACAAATAAGATAACATTCATCTCCTCCGGGAGATCAGAGAATTGCTGCTTCCAGCAGGAACTGGATTCCCCAACTCATCTCTGAGACTACATTTTTGTAACTATTCCTAACACATTGTTGAATTTATTTCCTTCTTAATTCTTTATGAGAAAACTAAATTACTAATATTACCAAAATGTTCTCCCTCACTGGAAATTTTCCCTGATTCTAGTGTTTGGGTTTATATGATTCTATTTGGAGTTGGTTTGCGGAGCCACAATTTTTTTTAAAGGAAAGATGCATTACTAAAGTTGGTCCGACAATCCTATCCTATTCTCTGTAGGCCAATATAAGCATTTTTTCTTTCCTTCTTGAGTTGTCTCTCTCATCATTTATTCACCCTCTGCTTTAATGGTGCTGCTTTCCACATAGGACTTTTCATCTTTAAAAACGTTTACAGATTTTTCAAAATAAATGGTGGTTCCCTCAAATACAAACTCGGGTACTCAGATGGACTATTGGGGGATAACTCTGCAGCCACATACAGAAAGCGAAAGTTTTTATGAACAGCCTCTGGCTTCACGGTCTGCTCTGAGCACAGATTATAGGAGATCAGGCCTGCAGATAGTTCAAGTATTTTCTTTTCTTAGTCTTCTTGAGTTCCCATAACAAACTGCCCCAGACTGTGTGGCTTCAACAACAAGAATTTAGTTTCTTATACTTCTGGAGACTGGGCAGTCCCAGGTGCCAGCCAATTCCATTTCTGATGACAGCTCTCTCCTGGCTTGTACATGCTGCCTTCTCACCGTGTTCTCACATGACAGGCAGCGACAAGGAACTCTCTGGTGTCTTCATATGAGGATCGTAACTGTATCAGATCAGGGCTCCAGCTTTTCAACATTATTTAACCTCAAATAATTCCTTCCTCTAAACACAGTCATGTTGGGGGTAGAAGGCTTCAGCGTATGAGTTTGAGGGGGACACAATTCAGTCCATAGCACCCTGGAAAAAATTGAACTACGAAGTCAAAACAGGAAAAATTCAGCGTAGGTGTCCATTTCTTTAAGGCAATTACCCAGTGGCAGAAATTAACTATGTAAAAACTTAGCAAGTTGTATCACCCAGCACTATGCCTTCTATGACTTGGGAGGTGATAATACTTTCTCTTGCATTTTGAAGCACTTGAAGGGAGTTTGTTTGCTGCATTGAGTCTAAATCTGCTACTGTGGCACGTGACACTGCCTGGGAACTTTAGGATAGACTAGGTGTGCTCCTTCTGCCCACAATGTACACCTCCGTCTCCACTGGAACAGCTAAAAACCTCTTCATACGATACACAGCTGTCCTTGGGTGCTTTCCATCTTTTTCTCTCTTCTCTGGGGGCCTGTGTGTATCATGCTTCTTCCTCTCAGGAGGAAATCTCCCCTTTCTTCTCTCTTGCTACGCTTTAGATGCTACAGGCCATTCGATCCCTCTGCAAAGTGCTACCTAAGAGCTGGCTACCTACAGATCACCGGGCCTTGGCCTCTCAGCTCTGTGTAACACATCCATCACCAGCCTCTGCTGGCACCAGGGCAGCCTTGCCTCCCTCTGTGTGGTCCACCTTGCAGGCAGAGCTGTAACAGACTCGGGTTTAGGAGGGGCTTTCCATCTTTATGGAATCTTCCATATCCATAACCACCAGTGAGCAGCGGGAGCTGGTGTGAGTGGATACAGCAGTACCACTGGAGGTCTCCAAACTCCCCATCTTCTCCATGTCTTCTGCCCGCAAGGGCAGAGGCCTGCAGGGAGCTAAGAAAATCCGAACCACTGAGATGTGACTGGACGATGAGAGAGTCTGGCTGTCATTCACTCCTTTTCCCAGGCTCAAGGGAACTGCCTGTTGGAGCTTTCCTGTTGTTGCCTGGAGTGGAGTTCTTCACGGGGTGAACACTGTCATCAGTTCTCTTTTACTGTAATTCTGTGCCCCCCACCCCTCTGTATGGGAAGGTATAAAACCATGCTCAGGATATAGTAGTTAGAATGTGTTGAGTCACTGTTAGACACTTCTCTGAGAAAAGCACAGTACCAAGGAGAAGGAAGCATGAAGAAAGAAAATATGAGAACTTGCAACGACACACACAGTTTCTATCTATACCATCAAATTAGTCTCAAATTTTTCCTTCCGTCCTTCCTTCGTTCCCTCCTTCCTTTCTTCTTTCCTTCCTACCTTTCTTTCTTCCTTATTTCCTTCCTTCCTTCCCTCCTTACCTTTCTTTCTCTCTCTCTTCCCTCCCTCTCTCCCTTCCCTCCCTCTCTCCCTTCCTTCCTTCCTTCCTTCCTCTCTTTCGTCTGTGGCCACAGACTTATTACCAAGTGCTTGTTCTACAAACTATAATCGACTTGTTTTGCATCACTATTACTAAGTTTTTACTAAAGTCATACCCATACAAAATGTAAGTGTTGAGCCAAGAATTCAAATACAATCAGTTAAAGACACACCTTAAGTGGACATCTCTAATTCAACATTTTGGTTCATTTTAAAGCCGCATGTTACTTTTAGATCATGTCTGTAGTGCCAGCATGTGGTTTAATGGTCTCGGAGTCTGTCGGTCTGGGTGGAATCCCAGCGCCACCACTTGTAACTGTGTGACCTTGAACAAGTTAACTTAGGTTATCAAAGGCTACATTTTTTCACCGCTAAAACTGGTGATAATAATGGTGCTATCTTATTAGGCTATTATGAGGATAATATTAATCAACACACATAAAGCACTTATAAAAGGGTCTGGCATCTCGTGTTTAACAAATATATATATTATTATTTTAGTCTTAAGCTTTTATTGAATACCTATGATTGTGCCTAGAATCAGCTGGGCAGGTGAAGGTGTGGGAACAAGCTGGTTATCATTGACTGACCTCTTACTGCATTGATTGCCCCAGGTGAGTGTTTCAGAATGGTATGAACAAGGCCTTGCAGGATACCTGTGGGCCTCCCATCTGTGAGACATGCGATACCAGAGTTTCTGAGACACCACTGTCATGACAAGTGGTTGTCATTTTGAGCATCTGGGATTTCTTCCAATAGCACTTAAGACTCCTTATGAAAACCTGGTAGAAAACACGTGCAATAATCTTTCCTCATAAAGCAACATTGCAATATCCTTATAAAAAATAATGGCCTTTACTATATCTACACTTTCCTATTATTTTCAAGGGCAGCCTTAATTCCGTCCATCTTTCATGTTACAATGGGGGGAAGAAGACTTCACGCAGCCTCCTCAAAACATAGCCCCTTTTGCACAGGTCTAGGGACCGTAGGAAAGCAATCAATGACTGTTGAACGAAACTATGGTAGAACCCTTTTTGCATTTCCTCAGTGATCACCTCAATAGGCAGCAGCCAGTCCAGTCCAGACAGCATCTGGGCCCCACCTGGCTCTGCTCAGGAACCAGCCTGTCAGCTACCTCCTCACTGATTTACCATGTGCATGTATATCAATAACAATGATAATAGTGACAGTAATAACAAAGACTTTTAGGGAGAGCTTACTTGGGCCAGTTACTGTGCCAAATGGTCTGTATGGATTAGCTTGATTGTCATAACAACTCAGATTATCCCTGTTGGAAGATGAGGAAACCAGAGCTCAGAGAGGCTAAGTAACTCATCCCCATTTGAGAGATGAGAGCTCCAGTGACGAACCCCAGCGAGTGGTATTCCTGGGCATAGACCCAGGCTCTCCCAGGCCCTTTCTAAGGCACCATGCTGTTTTGCAGCATCTCCATCTCCAAGTCACCCATGGGGTCTGAGACCATTTTGGTGTTGCTTTGGGGGCTCACTGTCCCAGCCTGGAAGAGGTCAGTCACAGTGGTCAATCAGCATGCCTGCAAGCCATGGTTTGGGCACATATACAAAGACATGTCATAACCAAAGGCAAAGGGCACGATCCCAGATGGAAATGACTAACAGGGATTCTGCACTTCTGAGGCGAGAGAGCGCTCTAGTCTACGACTAGTTAGCGCCAATTCTATTGGCGTGCTGTCTACATAATGCAAACCATGGCATTTGGCAATGGCTCTTGAATTTGGCACACTCTGCACTCCTCCTGGACCCACGAGATAACATAACCAAATGTTTTCTGATGCTGTAAGAAATGAGTGTTTTGCAGGTAGGAGGAAATGCAAACATCATTGTTACGGGGGCCTCACTCCATCCAATCCCAAGGGCAAAATGGCTCCCTCCCTCCCGACCCTTCAAAAGGTTAAATGTGAGCAGGGGCCCAGAAAAATGGTCACAATGCAAACAAAGTCACGTAAATAAATGCATCTCTGATCTATGCAGGCTGGCGATGCCAAATTTGCCATCTGCACCATTTCTCATGATGAGTCAAATTTTTTCCTGCATGTCCCAAGCAATGAGAAGATGACCGTGTTTATGCAGACTGAGGCAGGCATCATTTGACACTCTTAGAATTTTTTTAAAAATTTCAGATCCACAGAGAATCAGTGGCATTTGTGTTTTTCTAGGTTAGGTTGAAGTTGGAATAAAGAAATCTCACTAGAAAGTGACAGGGCACATGTCCAGGGCTTGAGAGGGTACTGGCAATTTATTGTGATTTTTAGGGGTTCTAGTTATATCGGCAAACTAAGCCTCCTCACCTTCCCCATTCACTCATTACTTAGCAAAAGCACGATTAGCATCTAATTATGTTGGGAGCTGTGTTAGGTGTTATGGATGCCAAGTTAAGTAAAATATGCTTGCCTTAGAAGGCCATTCCTTGTGCTGTGAGAATTCGCTTGGCATGATTTATGAAAAATAAAAATTAAGTGTCTGTAATCAGAATCACATGTGGGGCTCCTTAAAAATGCAAATGACTAGGATTTATTACTTCTATTACTAATAGATCTAAGGTAGGGCTCAGGCCTATCTGTATTATTTAAGAAACAAAAGGAAACTTCTAGGTGAAGGGTCAGCAAACATTGTCTGTAAAGAGCCGGATAGTAAATATTTTCACTTTTATGGGTCATACGGTTTTTGTTGCAACTATTCACTCCTGCCATTGTAGCATGAAAGCAGCCATAGACAATTTGAAAATAAGAGGGTGAGGCTGTGTTCTGATAGAACTTTATTATTACAAAAACAGGCAGCATGCTGCATTTAACCTGTGGGCTGTAGTTTTCCACCTCTTGTTCTAGATGGTTCTTATGGGCAGCTAGGCTTGAGATTTGTTTGTCTAGAAAATATTGTGACTTTGGAGGATGTGTGACAGACACCACCATAGATATAAAGTGGAATAATGTTGCTATTCTCATCCACATGATAATACAGAAAATTATATTTTTTATCATTCCTTTAATGCAATCTATGTATACTTACATTGAATATGATCAAATATTTTTCAGACCATAGGTAAGTGGCATTCTCACTGGAGGCAGGGAGTTTTACTAGATATACACTCTAAACCAAGAAACCAATCTACTTACATCCTAAGTTTTTCTAAGATCAGAAAAAATAGATATTTCTGTGGTTATTAAACGTTTCACTGCATACAATGGTCTGGTGTAGAAAAAAGAGAAATATATATCTTTCCGAAGAAAGTTCTTAAATTTCAAGAGTGGGTCTAAGATCCTAATTTATATATTATACTTAATAGACAAGAAAAACAAAACAACTCTTGACTATAAACTCTTTGATATTCTTTTCAGCTCTAAGATTTTGAAATATACTTAGTTCTTATTGAAAGACAAATTTACTTTAACAAATATTTTTGAAATAACAACTTTGGAGCTAGTATTCCAACACTTGTATAACAATTTTGTGGGTAAAACAACAATAAAACATACCTCTAGCATTATTGATAAATGCCATGGTAGGGAAAGCACAACTATAGGAGAGGTTAATTCTTCTTGAGTGGGAAGAAGGTGGAGGAGTTGGAAGGAGAAGAGAGTGTTATGGGAGTTCAGAAAGAGCCATAGAGAGGAGGTGGCATTTGAGCTGGGCACTGAAGGATGAGTAGGAGTTCTCCAGGCAAAAGGAGAAAGAGGGGGTGTTCTTTGAACAAGGGCATAAAGTCAGGAAAAGCACTGATGTTTAAGAAGTAATGTCTACTATGACTTGAGTACAACGTGTCTGCAGACCATAGGTAAAAAGAAGATAAAGCCTGAGGGGTGGTCTGGGGTCAGAGAGCAAAGGCACAGTTGGTTATGCTAAAGCTATGGGATTTCTTTTAATAGGCAAAGGGAAACCATTCAACTTTTCAAGCAAGGGACTGACCTAATCTTATCTGACTTTTAGAAAGATTATATTGGGCTAAGAACAGAGTGGGCCTTGAGCCTGTGAAAATGCTCATAATTTGTCCCCCAAACAGGGATGGTACAATCTTTCCCCAGGAAGCTAAACAAATTCCCCAAATGCCAGGATCCTGGGAAAGTGTATCCAGGGAGTAGGCCCTCATTGCCCCAATCCCTTGGGGAGACGGCAGGGTACCCAATCAGGCCTAGGGCCCAGCTCTGTCACCTGCCTCCCGATGGCCAACTTTGGGCACACGTAAAGAAAAAAATAATGTTGTGGACTCAGGAAAACAAACCAACTCACAAAAGCTTTCCAACAGTCTGAGAAAGACGCTTTTAAACATAAGACTCTCTCCTATTAGACAGAAGCTGTGGTCCTCACTCTCTCTCCGTTCAAACCCATTCCCAACCACCTCCACGCATGTACTGTTTGTGGATAAAAATGCATTCGCCACCACTGCTTCCATCAGGCTCCCCTGTCTTTGGAGCTTTAGGTTTTTAATATCCTCGTTAACGTCACATGCCCTTAGCTTTACACGCGATGCAAACACTTCACTGTCCAGTTGCATCTTAAATAGATGCTTTTGTTCTCTGACTATCTGTCCTGTCAGCAGCTGCCATCCCATCCACTTCCTTGTCACACACTATTGCTCCTTCAGCAAGGTAGCAGACCTCCATCTTTCTGAGGGCCTCAGTTGCCCTCTTTGCACTTCCCTCACTGTCCATCTCAGAGCAGTCACAGGACTTCAAGGAGCCCCAAACAGGCTGCTCCTCTAGAAAACACAGGGACCCCTCTGCTCGACAGGTGAGCTGAGCTCTCCTGCGTGGAAACCATGCATCTGGCAGACAGGCAGATGCTTCATAAGGGCCCCTAAAGGGATTCTTTCAATGAGCGTGTAGTGACCATTTGCTGCACATGCTCCAAAACCCTCACAAGGGCCCAGCAGGGATAAGCAGTTGCTCTACAGTTTCTACTGTTTTATCAGGGAAATTCCGAGAATGGTTTTGTGGCTCCCCTTTTGGGAAACTAAGTTTCTCAGATCATGCAACGGGAAGAATAAAATCCTTCCAGACCACTTAAGCACCACCAAAGAGACCTTTCTCTCTCCTGATGGTCTGCAGTGACCGACTGGGTCTCAGCAGAGGAAAAGCAGCTGGCCCCAGGCCAGAGAGCAAGCTGCACGTCTAAGGAGAGAGAAACCGACTTGAGCACATGCTCCCTTGACTTTTTATTTCTGGTCATAAGGCAACCGATTACTATACTAGGATACAACAGCAATGTTTTCCTAGTCTGCCTTCACAGTCGTGTTTCTACCCTGTTCCTAAAATTGATTATATTCCTATTTAGCTATAAGCCGAACAGAGAGCCCTCATGCCACTGTTTTCCAGTACATTTTATTTTAAATCTAGAACCAAAATCCTTGTTTACATATAAAACACTTAGTGTTATTTACACTTATTTAAAAACAAACAAAAAGAGACCACTAATTATCAATATTGTTCGACATATACCATTTATGGCAATCAATCCTATTACTATTGATCATTTTTCATTATTTAAACATAGTTTTTAGCTCTTTTTCTCTCGAGGACTGGGTTTGGGTAATTGAAATTTGAAGAAAGATTAAAAACTCATTGGATATAAATTGGGGCAAAAAACTGAAATGTTAAGTGCTAAGTTGTAGTCCACTACTGCCCTTATCTTGAATAATGGAAATAGAGTTTAGTGTATCCTGCAAGAGAACATTCTTATGTTTTTAAATTGCAAGTGTTCAATTATGTACAAAGGTCAAGGCAGAATTGATCTGAAGGAGCTCAATTTTAAAATTCCTTTAAAAATTGGGACAAAGGATGCCGTATTATTAAACTAAAATATTTAAAAATGAAAAGTATTATGTGTGCCGCATGGTGGAAGATCAGACCTTTATTAATGCAAGTTTTAAATGCTGATTAATCCTCTCGAGAGTCAGTTTTCCAAAGCATTGGACTGTTTTCAAGTCCTTTTCAAAACAGCACATCACTTCCATTATTCTGAATATTAATTGAACAATATTATAACCAAACGTACAAAGCAAGATTTAAAACATGATTACAGCTGTCAGTGCTTACATCTAAATAAGCCATTGAAAATACAAGCTTAGAAGAAAACAATGTTATAACCGAGTCTTAGAACAGCGAAGCTGTCTCGTAGCCTTTTTCAAAAGTGAATTTGATGCTTTAGGACTCGAGAGAGCTTCAGCTGAGATTTGGTCTTAACATATTTATATGGCTAATTCTCGATCAGAAATCAGAGTTACGTTCTTGACTTGTGATTTGGGACGTCAAGGACATTTTCTTTTGGGAGAGAAAGAGAAGGAGAGCCAAAGAATACTAAATTAGTTGATAGAATTTTCCCACTTCCTTAATTTCTGTTTCTATTTCAGCCTCTTGTCTACACTTAAAAAAAAAAAAATCAAAGAATTAACCGAATTCAATCAAATAAAATATTACTGTGATTTCAAAACAACTCATTAAGCTCAGAGTCAAGCAACTGCAAATAACTAATGACTTATTTTCACAATAACCGATTGTCTAAATTCAACTTCTTTTATTTCCGAATTCCAGTTTGGGGGCAGACAAAAATCCCCATTTTCTCACAAGAAGCAATGTAAATTATTGGTTTCTATTATGATGTTGGGGAATTTTAGTTTTGTTTTGTTTCCTTAAATGGTTGTTGTGCATTTGAGTGATAGCTCTTTGTTCAAAAGGATGCAAAAGCCACTCTCACATCTAATTCTAATGAGATAAATGGCATTATGGAGGGATTATTAAAAATTTACAGCCCTCTTTACTAAGTTTGTTTGTCAGCCGAACATGCTGAATATTGCATAGCACATACACAAAAGCATGCCATCCTGACGATGAAAAAGATATGAAGAAATAACGATGCAATGGTAACAAGTCTGATGGAGTTGCATATCTCAGTTGCTGTTTGGCACGTCACTTAATCATATTGGGCCAAACCGGCAGAATCACACAATATGTTAGTGTAAAGGGTCCACAGTTTAAGGAGAAAATCTAGAAGTGTTAACTATACACTGTCTAATTATACAACCTTACTGTCCCAGAATGTGATTTCAGAAACCATTTCTGACATATGGGAAAAGGGTAGAACAGCTGGTCATTAAGGTTTTCTCAAGACTATTTAGCAACACACTTGAATGTAATTAAAGTGAGACACTAAATACTGCACTTGTGGTACAATGTATTTTTAATTTTTATGGCATGTGGTAAAAGTAAATAGATGCAAAGCATTCAAGTTTTTCCACTCGGCATCCAACTTGTCAAAGATGCAGTGTCTGTTTGGCTGATGGCAAGCAGGGTCCTGGTGTAAGTCACAGACATTCATTTGGGGTGTTTAAGGCTGTTTTAAAGGGACTGAATTTGGCAATACTCAGAGGGATGTCTAATTGGGACTCTCAGACAAAGCATGAGATGAATTCATTCATTTATTTATTCATTCATTCATCAAACACGACCTGGAATTATTTTAGATAATAAAGACATTAGCCTGGCCCTTGAGTTGCTCACAGCTTACGGTGCTCAAAACACAGGGTGATGGAAGGTGATTAAATGGTGCTGTGGAAGCACCAAAAAGGGGGGCCTGGCCCAAACTGGAGCTATGAAGCAAACCCCCCTGAACAGGAATCATTTTAGTCAGCTAGAAAATGAAGGAGCCGGGGTAAAGCGTGGGGCAGAAGGATTCAAACAGAAGCTTACGCAAAGGCTTGGAGATGAAAGAGAACATTATAATATGAATATAATGTTTACACTTATTGAATATGTAGTGTCCTGACAGTGGGCTAAACCTTTGGCAGACATTATCTCATTTAATTAATCCTCACAGCAAACCTATGTGGTAAGTACTATTATTATCTAGACTTCACAGATGGGGAAACTAACAGGATAGACGAAGGCAGAGCAGTTAGGGGGTGACTAAACCAGGACCAAAACTCAGATCTGTGTGAGTCCCAGGTCAAACTTTTCTCCCTATTGCATTCCCCAATTAACATGTATATATCATGTCTATTTAGTTTTCAAAGAACTTAGTGTATAAACTCATCAGTCCTTATAAACACCCTATGACTGAGAGAATGAAAACACAAGCTACAGACTGGAAGAAGATATTTACAAATGACATATCTGATAAAAGAATTGTATCCAGAACATACAAAGAACACTCAAAACTCTCAACAGTAAGAAAATAAATCACCCACTTAAGTGAGCAAAAGATTTGAGCAGACACTTCATCAAAGAAGAAATAAAATGGCAAATAAATACATGAAAAAACATGTCCAACCTCATTAGCCATTAGGGAAATGCAAATTAAAAGCACACAGAACTACCATTACATCCCTGTTGGAATGGCTGAAATAATAAAAATAATGACAACACCAAGTGCTAGCAAGGCTATGGAGCAACTGGAACTGTCACATATTGCTGGTGGGAGTGCAAGATTGTGCAGCCACTCTGAAAAAGTTTGGCAGTTTATAATAAAATTACACATACATTTACCATATGACCCAACAAACCCACTCCTCAGTATTTACCCTAGAGAAATTAACACCTATGTGACTATGTATTCATAATCTTTGAAAACTGGAAACCATCCAAAAGTCCCTCAACAAATGAACTGACAAACAGTCTTACATCCATACAGTGGAATACTGCTCAGACATGGAAAGAAATGAACTAGTGATACACACAGCATGGATAAATCTCAAAAGCTTATGCTGAGGAAAGAAAAGCTTATGCCCAGTTACTTCAAAAGGTTACACACTGGAGGACATTCTGAAAAAGGACCCAGGTAGGGATGGCTGCCATCGGTTAGGGGTGGTTTGACTACAAAAGGACCGTGCGAGGGAATTTTTAGGGTGAGGAAATTGTTCTGTATCCTGATTATGGTGGTGGTGACATGAACACATACATTGTTAAGCCTCAGAGAACTACACACCCAAATAGGAAGTTAATTTTACTGCATACAAACTAAAAAACAAAAATTCCATGAGGTACATGCTTTAGTTTGGATTCCCCCAAAAGCAAACCTTGAGATAAGAAAATGGGGGGGGAGGGATTTATTTGCAAAGTGAATCCAGGAATCACAAATGAAGAAAGGGGGGAAACGAGAATGGAAAAAAAACAGAAAAGGTGCATTAATGAGTAGGTCTCCATTGTGGACAACTTCGGCTCAATTCTGCTAAGAATCTTCTGAGAAACCGTGGGAATATGTCTTAGAATCCCTCCACCTGTAAGCAGCTTTCATTTGGTTGAGGATGATGTTGCCCTTAGGAGCCTAAACTCTTGTGCTTCTAGGTTTTGCAAGTGCCTTTGAAAGTCCTCAGGCAAAGAAGAGGAAAGACCCAGTTCCTTGAGGTGGGAACATGTTCAACTGTCTATTGCAGCTGCTGGTGAATTCAGGTGGGTTGGGGGCATGGGAAGGTAACAGCATCTGCTAATGAAATATTAGTGATGGGTGCTCTGCACATTTTGTTTTTGTAATAAAGTGGAGGACATTTACCAAACAATTAAAACAAATGTGTGCAATGTTGGTAATAAGAACGCTAGTCATTAGGGGAAATATTTCACAATATGCTAGTGACCACAATAGAATTCCCAGCCTTCTTCATATCCTATCATGTAATTCTTCCAACAGCCCTATGAGATAAACATTAATATTTTCATTTTATAAGCAGGGAAACTGAGACTTGTAAGTAGTTAAGTAGCTTTCCCAAGGATGCACATGGCATGGGCGCACACACTACTCTCCCTCCCCCAACACACAGTGAGGGTGTCATAAGATCAACTTAGAAGCCCATAGTTTTTCCATCATGCTTCGTTAATGTCTACTCTGGTACATGTTGCTACATAGCATTACAGAAGATAGAGTAATTCTGAGAAAACAGTGCATAGCATGGGGAATCATGCATTGTGATTAAACAGCCAGATCTAAGTCACTCCAGGGCTGAGCCCTACTTGTGGGAATATTCAGGCTTCCTATTTCTGGCTATGGGCATTTCATTGCTCATTAGAATCTCCAATAGACAGTGGCTGAAAAAAAAAAAAAAAAAAAAAGACATAAAACTCCAATCAAACCACTTTACTCCTTATACAAATGTCTCGAAAATGTTGAAACTTTGGCTAATAAATTGAAAATTGGCCATGGATAATAATTATCTTTGCTGCTGCTGTCTTCTCATTAGCATAAATGGCCAAGCTGATGCTCTAGCTATGAGCACTGATCCTGTAACTTCAGCCTCCTTAATCTCATTGTGAACTGTACCTTTCATTTTCCTTTCTGCTTCTTAATGGGCAGTCCTTCAACCCTGAAGATGACTTTGTTGCCAGAGGACATGAACTTGGAGCTGTTTTCCACTGTAGGAAGAATAGGATTAGAGAGTCATCCACAGTCCCTCCCTCTCTCCCAATCTCTACTGTCATCACAGTAGCTGGACACAGTTAGAGGATATAGACTTTTGGCCAAAGAACAAAGTGAAGTTAAATGACCCACGTGGGCACTGAACCCCGACCTCATTAGCATTGTTTTCTCGCCACCTCCACTAACAGACAGCCCAATTATGAACACCGAATCAAAGAGGGAAGTCACCTCTTCACCTGGAGCCAAGAAAAGCCTACGACTGCTGGTTGTTAAGAGCATGCTTCTCCAGACAAATAACCACACTATTGTGTGAACATCCATAAGCGATTTCTAAGATTCTTCCCTCCTTGCTCAGTCTAATAAGAACTGTTCTCAGTGCGGTTTCTACTCTGGAAGGTGACGAAGTTTTAGGGACATCACCCTGAGCGGATGTGCTGGAGTGTGCTCGAGTTTGCCTTCTCACAGCCTCTCGGGTCTGAGCCAACTTGAAACTTCTGCAGTAGTGATCCCCCATCCCTTGCCCCCTCTTTGAAACCCTTCCACGCTGTGAGTCCTGGCACTGGAAGCTCTGCCTATGAGCAGAACTCACTTCTTGTGAGTGTCCGCTGAGGGATCTATGGCAGAGATATTTCCACAATGGGTTTTACAATGGAGATCGACCCTTGTTACTCTATAACAGTATGGAAGTTCTTCAAAGTGGTTCTTAAACTGTTAAGTACAACTTCCTTTTTCTGAAAGGTAGCGAATTTGTATGATTTGTGTCTCTTGTGTGCATGAGTATATGTGTGTATATAATTGTTTAGGAATTTTTTTAGAAAAAGTATAAGTTGAAGTGCATCTAATTATTTGCATTCTTTTTTTGAAAACCAAAGTTATTTCAAGAAGCTCCTGGGATGCAATGACTGAGTCAGTCAGTCCATAAAGCTAATAAAACCAAAGAAGATAGCCCAATTCCCAGACCTGCTGTTAGAGGGCTTTTCTATAGCCATGGACCACAACCTTGGGCGGGGCCGACTGGCTCACACATGAAGTAGTTTACATAATGAGAACAAGGAGAGGCAGAGTGTGGACAATTCACTGTAGAAACGTCTTCTCTACTGTAAAAAAAAAAACCAGTCAATTCTGAGGGCAGTGATTTAGCTTTCTCTTGTCCTCATGTACTAAGGGCAGCACTAATTAATGAATGAGAAGACACGTGTCCAGAAGCTAAAGTTGGCCCCTCCAAAGGTGAATCACAGATTCCAGAATGTGGCTATATTTCAGAGTATATTTTACTCTATAGAAGATGTTTTGAGCTTATAGGTGCAGCTGCTAACCCTTTCTTCCCCTTTACTCTACTCTTCCCAGCGTGAGACAACAATGGAGTGGGCCCCCTCCCGCCTTCCACCAAGCACAGGCATACAATTCACAGCCATAGCAAAGTCCAGTTTATGAGGCAGTTTGATGGGCATTGCTAGTGTCGCAACATCCCATTCTCTAATTCCAGGTATAGACTTTGCAGCAACAAACTCAGAGGCAAACCTGAGCCTCCTGGTGAGATTTCAGCACTAGAAATGATGACAGTTCATCAGCCTGGGATCCTGAGTGACCTTTAGGTGAAGCTGACCCTACACCACCACCTCGAGATGATAGAGTATGCAGAAATCCAAACTTCGTTGTTTTAAGTCATAAAGAGTGTGGGGTTGTTTCTCTCCCCAGCCCATTCTGACAGCCTCACCAGAGAAGAAAGTGTTTCAGCAGCTCAGCCTTTCAGAGAGTGGGGATCATGTATCTGCAGTCCTGGCAAAACTCCTAGGAACCTAAGTGCTCACTAAGGCCCTCCTTATAATACTGGCCTAGACTATGTAACTGGGTTTATGCCTCAGTTTCCCTTCTGAGTAGGTACTTGACCCGACTCTAGCCAGCCCTACATAACATCACTATTAATGTACCTTTAGGTTATCTCCTGCCTTGACCTGCACTCTGACATGATCTCCTGCCACCTGGCTTGAGTTTAGACCCCATCTGAACCCCTCCTGGTTTTCCATACTCCCTGGCATATCTGGGTGAACCCTGGGAGAACCCTGCTCTCCCAGGGTTCAGCCACAGGCTTCCCTTCTCCCTGCCTGTCCTCCCATTTCAGATCTTGGTTGTCAAGTTGCCAATGCACCTCATGCTGAACCCACCTGAGGTTTGAAGACACTTGCTCTTATCGTGTCCCAGGATATGGTTAAGTTATATGTAAGAGGCCAGGGCAACCTGAGGAGGATGAAATCCAGAACAAATTCCACTCCTACACTAGAGCAGGCAGGGACCAGATTCTACAACAGGCTTGGACGAAGTCTAATCCAAAAAAAAGAGTGTGGAGTTAGGCAAAAGATTGGGACTCACAATAGCTTGAAAAGGGAAGTTGTATTGGGAAATCCCATTGAGGTCAACATCAAGAGGTCCAGAGAGGCAGGCAGAATCATGGTAGTGTGCAAGACCACACAACCTCTCCAAAAGACAGATCCCAGAGTACCAGTTGCATTTCTGAGACAGGGAATACAAAAGGATCTGCCTCTCAGACCCAAGGCAAATGTGGCACCTAAGTCTCAGAAATAAGGCCACGGTCAACTATCCCCCTAGATTTCTAGCCAAGATCTTGGGGATTTGAATCACAAAGAACTTCTGTAAATTTTCCTCAGGTACACTTATGGCTTGTCCTGGCGTTTGGGAGAAGTGGAGTTAAGAACACTTGACATGAGGCAAAGAGGCTGAGAATCAGGCACCAATCTGACAATCTTCATCAGTGAAGCATGTTGGCACCATGGTCAGACCACTGTGAAAAGCAGGGAGCCAAATCTCCAAATTGAAATAATTTGATGGGATAACTAACAATTCATGGTCTTGCACAAATATTGACAAGTTTTTCAATACATAGAACATTTCAGGGTTGGGTGAAAGGGTGAGAAATGTGGACGTTAGTATATCTTCAGCCCCCCAGGGTATGTGTGGGGTAGTGTTACTAGCTTAGATGATTTGGGTTGAGGGATAAGGAGAGAATAACTCCATCCTCCAAGTGTGGCAGGCACACAGCTAGTTCTAGTGTTCACCAAGAACTAGCTGTGCGCCTACCAAAAGTGTAGGAAGATTTGGACCCCCTCCTCAAGAAGCCCTGGGGACTTCCCAAGAAGAAATCTGTTTCAATTTGTAGTTGTTTTTTGTTTGTTTATTTGTTTGTTTGTTGACTTGAGTAGCTGTGGTCTCTAAAACATACAAATCTAAGTTCTATAATTCATGAACTCTTTATATGATAGACCTCATGTAATTCAGTTTAAAAGTTAAAGTGGAGAAATCAACCAGTTCAGATAGATATTTGCAAACTGGTAAAGACCAACTTAGCTAGTTAGTCTTTACCAATTTGCACATATCTGAATATTTTTATGAAATGTCTTTAATCCAAATTTTTCTGCAAATTGGTGAAGTAGAAATCTCAGACTATTGTGGCAGATGGTGGACCAAGGGACAAAATGGCTCGGGGAGCTGGCCATGTTAGAGTGGCTTTACTAAGTGTCATGGATGCTATGATGCACCTCCCTGATTCCTCTTTAGGAATGAAGGCCTTATTTCCCAGCAGATGGAGTATCATCCACTGACTGCTCTCTCTGGAATTGCCATCAATTGAACAGAGCTGCCTTTCCCAGGGCCATGGCATCTCCCCAGGGGCCGTCTGCATAGAGTGACTATTTGAGGTAGGAGTGTACGTGTTGGTCCACTTGCTTTAACTTAAGGCTCAGAAAGGCTGGCCCCACCTCAGGGCCTTACAAAGAGACAGCAGAGACCTGTTTGGAAACTGCATCAGAACCCAACTTCTCCCTCTGTCTCTTTTCTTCCAGCTGTTGATCCCAAGAGCAGGGTGAATAAACTTCCTATGCACTGAACTCCATCTTGGAGTCTGTTTCCTGAAGATCCCAGCTTCCCAAACTAGGTAAGTGTAAAATATCCAGTCAGTGGAAGAACCCAGAGCATATTCCATTTATCCAAAATGATAAGTAAGATATTAGTGAGAGGGGCACCAGTGTCATTGAGAAACTCAGTAGTGGCTGTACCCCGTTGAACAGAGGAGATGATAGGATTTGCTGTTATAAGTCTGGGCTCTCAGACAGCAGTGGGGATGATGCAATGGCTGTAGGATAGAAGTCATGTGGTTGCATGTGACTGTCAGAAGCAAAGTGGGTCAAATTATAATAATGAGCCTCCAGGTCAATAAGGCAACAAGAGACAAAGAGCTGTGAGATGACTAATAGGACACAGAGTGTTCCTAGGGCACACTGTATGAGCAGCCAACAGGGTACTACTTACTAGTTTATACAACCAAAGGGATCATGGATGGACAATCAAGAGATTGAGGGCAGCTGCCCCGATAAAAATCATGATTCCTTGCCCAGTTTCTGGACCTGATCCCATAGCCTGAAAGAAAGGCCAGATCCCATAAGGAAGGTCCCTGCAACACCATGGCAAAGGTTTACAATTTTATTCCCCCACTCCTTCCCTAAAGGTGCCTATAGCCATCGATTCAGGTGACTGTACATTAGGAAAAGGGGAATACCCAGATATTTGAGGACTGTCAGACACAAAGTCTGAGGTGGTATTGATACCTGGACACCCAGAGTGTCATCATGGCCCCTGTTAGTGGGAACCTATGGGAGCCAGGTAATTAATGGTCTGGATCACAGTGGGTCCACCTGTGGTCATTTCCTTGACTATTGATTATATGATTGGAATGGACACACTTGATAGTCGGAAGAACCCCTATACAAGCTCCTTTGGAGTAAGAGCTATAGTAGTAGAAAAGACAATGTGGAAGCCTCTAAAACTGTTCTTGCCCCAGGCCAAGGTAGTAGATAAAAGATAGTATGGCTTCCTATGTGGGACTAGCAAAGATTAAAGCTACCCCTGAAACTTAAAGCAGGCATAGGTGGTGGTCCCCATCATATCCCCATTTATGGCCCCCACAAAAAGCAGAGTGATCATGTTGGATTATGTGAGCTCCCACAAACTCAATCAAGTCACATCCCCAGTTGGAACTGTTGCACCAGAAGCAGTATCTTTCCAGAGAAGATTAACACATCTTCAGGTACCTGGTAAAAAGGCACTGACCTAATGAGTTAACTCTTTCCATCTCTATCAGAAAGGAGAATTAGAAGCAATTCAAATGGGACTGACAGCAGCATACATTTAAGGTCTTGACCCAAGTTGAAATGAACTCTCCCACCCTCTGCCTCAATAACCTGAAGAGACCAGGACCATCTGGGCAGTCTATAGAATATATATGTCCATCCATAACATCTTCCCAATCCACCTGCAGCAGCAAGAACTGACAAGGTTGAAATAAAAGATTTGTTTCTGAAAGCTAAAAAAAAAGTTCCTCACATGTACTGGATCCTGGTAGAGATGGAGCATCTGACCATAAGACATCAAGTAAGCATGGAGCTAGATCTACCCATCATGGAGGTTTATTAGACCCACCGAATCATAAGTTTGGTCAGGCACAAAAGCCGTGAATGTAAGGTGGAGGTAGAATATCCAGGATCAGGCATAAGCAGGACCAGAAGCAGGTGGCCCAGAAGCCCGTGTTACTTAACCACTATTGCACTCGCCCTCAGCTTACATCTATGACCACATGGGAGGCCTCTTATGACCACCTGGTGGAGATGGGGAAAGGCCAAACCTGGTTTGTGGATGGTGCAGTATGTGGGTACAAGCTGAAAATGGACTCCTGCTGAACTAACAGCCCCATTCAGTGGTGGCCTATGAGGGGAAATCCTCCCAATAGGCAGAGCTTTAGGTGGTATACCTGAACATTAACTGTATAGAAAGAGAAGTCACTTAAGGTAAGAATATACCTAGACTTGTGAGTAATAATGAATGGCTTGGCTGCACAGGAACCTCGAATGAAAACGTTTGGAAGATCAGAGATAAGAAAATCTGGAAAAGAAGCATGTTGATAAATCTATAAAAGTAGGCCTGACACATGAAAATCTTTGTATAGTATGTTAATGCCTATCATAGAGCAAACACCACGGAATAAACAGCCAACTACATAACCAACTGAAACACAGTAACTAGGCCAGTCCATGTCAGCCAGCCTCTGTCATTAGCCATCCTAATCCTGGTGTGACGGATTCATGAATGGGATAGCCATTTTGACAGGAACAGAGGCCATACATGGGCCCTAAAGTATGGGCTCCCACTCACCAAAGCCAACTTAGTTATTGGCACTGACAAACGTCCCACTTGACACTCACAAAAACTAATGCTGAATCCCCTACCTGACACCATCCCTCAAGGAGACCAACCAGCCATTTGGTGGTAAATCGTAGATCAAACTAAATCCCTTTCACCATGGAAGGGACAGCAATTCTTGACTGAAATCCACATATATCCTGCTTGCAAGGCTTTGGCCAGCTTGATTATAGATGTTTAATCTACTAACATCTACTTAATATGTCACTTAATATTCCACTTAATGTCACCTCTAACTAAGGGTAATCATAATAACCATAAACCAAGTTTGGTGTCCCATCCTCCAGGATGAGATATACAGTACATCTTAAATCAACAACCATTATATTTTGCTGTGGCCTGATAGGGAGAGTTCATGGGAATGGGGACCAACAAGTGGAATAAGAGTGACCCTGCCCATCACCACTCCCACCATCTTGCCCACTTGAGAAATCTGAGTGTTCCATCCCCACAACTTTAGTCTCTATGGGTTTAGAGGTGCTGGTTCCCAAAAAGGGGATGTTTTTATTAAGGACACAGTAAGAATGTCATTTAACTTTAAGCTACAGTTGCCACCTGGTCACTTCAGGATGCTTGTACCCAGAGACAAGCAGGGAGGAAAGGGGTCAATGTACTGGTAAGGATAATTAACGCTGATCATGAGGAAGGAGGTAGGACTCTTACATGGCGGCGGGAAAGAATATGTCTATCACCCAGTTGATCCACTGGACCACTTTTTCATACTCTACTGACGACTTTTAATAACAAAAAGACAAGGGCAGCAGTACTCGTCTGAGGAGGACATGGTGACAAGGTGCTCAGACTCCTCAGGAATGATGGTCTAGGTCATTCCATCAGGTAAGTCCCCGTGACAACTAAGGGTAGCGGTGCTAATGTAAGGGAAGGTATGAAATGGGTAGTGAAAGATAGAGATGATGAGTATCATTTGTGGCCTCAAGACCAACTATAGCAAACAGTGGGTCCCATTAATCCTAATCTTGAAAATTTTCCCATGGAGGCCACCTAGAATCCTGGAGAAGATAGTCCCAGATCGGGCAAAATGAAGTGTAGCGGAGTGGCTCAAGAGGAGGACTACAGAGTTTGCCATGATGTGCCACCGAGCCCTACAAACTCTCTTTCTCTCTCTCTCTCTCTCTCTCTCTCTCTCTCTCTCTCTCTCTCTCTCATAATCAAGACACTTATTCCTCCAGCAATTGTGAGTTTGCGTCAGATCGTTTACAGCCGAGTTCCTCTCTGGGAATTGCCCTCAACTGAAGGGAGCCACCTCACTGAAGACACACCCCTTCATCCATCTGTTGCCAAGAGCTGCCTATTGACTGGCTGATGCTGAACTCCTCCAGCTCCCCCAGGACCAGAAAGTGCAAAACTCCTGGCACACGTGTTTCAATTCAGGACAACTCTGAAGGGCCATCATAGCTTGAGAGCTCACTGTGAAGTTGGCCAAGCTTCTGTTAACAACTTGACCACGATTCCACTTCCTCCTCTGCCCAACTTCCTTCCCTTGGTCCCTTATAGGATATTGTTTCTGAGAGTACTCAGCAATAAACCACATACACATAAATCTTTGTCTCAGAGTCTGTCCCCTAGAGAACCCCACCTGAAAGAGTCAGGGGGCAAGAGGCCATATGAGAAGGAATCAGTGTGTGAATTCTCTGGATTTTATTTAGATTTCCTTGAAGAATTCTCCACAGAGCTGTATTGTTTCTCCATCCTGTGGTCCCTGGGGCCAATTAAATTGGTCATCAAATCTTATTATAAAGAAAAATTCACCTAAAAGGGTGTCACTTGGATAAGCAATTACCCTTAAACAGGAAGTGTTGAGTCAATTCAGAGCTGTCCTTCACTCAGGCAAGCATTCTCCCTTTCTGAGGTGAAGGGCTGTTTAGATATTGCTCAAGAAGAAAACACTTTCTCTCTTTTACTGTTTGTCCTTGAAGGTATAACCACCATACTTTTGAATCTTCCCAGGAATCCTCCCACCTCCTCACCCCCTGCCTTGATGGCACCATATGCTTTCATCTCAGAGAGAAATGCTGTTTTTTTTCTTTCCTTTTATTCACTGCAGGGTAGTGTCAGACAGTGTCTATCCAGGTAGCGAGATTCAAGGAGACTGGAGGGGACAGGCATTGTCTCTGGCAGGAAGCCATGCTTACTGGGCTTGCGGTCTACTGGGCCCTCCCTCGTGGCCTTGGGCAGACCACTTGGCCTAAGTCTCAGAGAGATTCAGCTCATTAATGTCAAGCTGCTGGTGGTTTCAGGTGAGCTGCCATGTCACCCAAAGAGAAAAGAAGCCTTGCACTTACCAAGAGCTGCTGTGGAGACAGGTTCACCTCAGAACTGGAAGTTTCTCGATTCTTTGTGTGAGAGAAGTTTTCTCCACTGTTTGAGTCAGAAGCAAACCCAAAGCAGTTACACTGGTTCCTCCAGGCTCACCAGCATTGGCTCTGAGAGCAAAGCAGTGACTGTTCAAGATGCTCACCTCAGAAACAATGTCGACTGTTTGTCTTCCCACTACGGGTGGCAGGCTGAGCAGGGAGCAGGATGCTGAAGCATCTTCTGTGTTTATCACCTCATGTTTTTTATGGTAACTTTACATCGTCTCTCCCAGCTTCTGAACTCATACAGATCAGGGCCAGGTCTCTTTGCTTCTACTCTTCTCCTTTATAATAGCAAACAGATTCTCTTGAGACTGGAAACATTTGTTTTCTCAGCCCACTAACTCCAACTACAGTACATTTCCTCCTTATCATCACTATTTAGTTTGTAATTATTCCAGTCTACTAACTCCCACCAAGGTTGGGGATACTGTGGTTAAATTGCATAAATCACTGATTTTGGGTCCTTCATTATCATTAATAAACTCAGGACATGGGAGTCCCTAGAGGTCCAGCTCCTCAAATTTGATGAACATTTATGTTTACAATCCAAGGACAGAAAGGAAAGCTGTTGGCAAGGACCTTGCCATGAAGATCAGAAGTTTCATTTAAATCCATTGTGATTGCAAGTGCTGTTTATTCTCTGGTTACAAATCGCTAATAATAAGCTAATATGGCTAAGTTATGGAATGGCATCTAAAACAATGAAAAAATGAAATTCTAATTAGGAACAAGCCACCTACTCCCAAATCTTCAGATCACCAAATCTCAAGCTACCCTGATGTTTGGCTCTCCAGGGAATTGAAGGGAATCAACCTAAAAGACAATTGCTAAAAATATGCCATCCCCAAATACTTTCGCTTAACCTCACATACCAAAGGTATGTTTCATTGACTGGCCAGTGAACAAGATGACATTAACTTACAAGTCTGACTAAGCTACATCTAATTAAATGTATACATGTCTAGGCACTGGAAGGAGCAGCTCTGCCACTCAACAGCCATCTTCATCGGCAGCCAGTCACGACAGACAAATTGCATCAAAGCCCTGGACGCATGGAGAACAAGAAGATCAAGAGCTGCTCAATATCCCCAATGCCACAGAATGATTTATCCTGCAGAAAGCTATGCATTTCTCTTCCGTATCTTACCGTGAACTCATGCCTTAGAAATCTGGTTGTTCTGGATTTTAGGAAATTGCGGTATTGCGACACAGGCAGGGTTATTTCTTGGCTTTGGGTTGGTAAGCCATAGTAGGAAGAAGGTGGCCTGTGGTGCCTCTGCAGGACTCTGTGAAAGTCATTTGCATATGCTCTTTAGAAGTGCACCTCTCTCACCAGCCCATGGGGATGTCACAGATGGCAGAGAGGGAAGGCTCGCTGAACCCCAACATCTGGTCAAATGTTTCCACATAAGGAGGGAAAGTTAAATCTCTTTCATTAGAGTAGGTTACACACCACCCCAGGACCTCCATCCCCTCTGGTTCAGGAACAAATATCTTAAAGTTTTAGACAGATTTTGAAAACATTCAAAACCCAAGAATAGCTGTTGCGGTATGAAGAACTTATTAACACAGAGATTTACATATATGAAGCTAGTAAATAAGGAAAGAGGCTTTCGGGGAGGAGGAAAGGAAATTCAATGAAGAGCAAGGGGATGATTAACTACATAGTTCAAGTCCATCTCATTTTATTTTTCATCCTGTCCCCTTCCTAAACCAAACTTTTGACACATTGGGTCTATCGATAAGAACTAGTTAAAAAATAAGGGGAAAAAAAGAGACGTAAATAAATGGTAACGCTAATAGAGACCCAGGGACAGAGCCTTCTCCCAAATGCACAGCTTGCCGCTCCACATATAGCATCTTGAAAAATGTTTACTGCCTTCAAAGATACAGCCCTTGGCACCGAGCACCATGCCTCCAAGTTTAGAATGTGAACCTCCATATTTATGTTCCCCAGATGGTGGAATTTATAAATGCACCATGGGGTGCTATTGAAATTAATAATTTAATTCATTTCCGTGATTGTGCAGTGATTGCTAGTCATTAAGGCAATAGCAGTTAGCAGAGTCTCTCGGTACTGAGATGTTAGCAGAAGACTAATCTCAGGGAGAGTAATTCCTCTGTCATCCGATTTCAAATTCAGTCAATCCCTTCTGAATGGGGACTAGCCAAAAGTTTCTGGAATGAAAATGAGGGCAGCCTCCACCTACTTAGATGAAGATGGCTTCCATGTATGTCGTTTCAGAGTTTGAAATCAGTCCTCTAAGGAACACTGAAATGATTTGTGGTTGTTTCGCTTGGAGAAGGAACAGATAAGAAAAGACCCGATTGTTGTCTCCAAATACACAAATCTTTCACTCTATGTCTGTGGACATTCTACATCCAAATAATTGGGAATTAACTGCACTTTTACTTTATATTCCCACTTGTCTGCTTATCGAGTGAATATACTGACAGCTGAACTAAATAGCTTTTAAAGTCTCTTCCAGAGATTCTCAGAGATTCCCTGAGTCTATGGCGGGGTTGGGAGAACAGTGGTGTAGTAACTCTGTATTTCCTAAGGGAAGTACTTGCTTCTCCCAGCCTAACGATCTGGAAGCCTAAATGTCCAAGAGGGAAAATTATTGGGCACCGGCACACATAGCATGGCCAATGTGAATGAGCCCATCGGAATTTTTAACCCAAGAGGCTGTAACTGCCTCAGATTTGATAAAGTGCCTTTTTTTTTAACTGTGAGAAGCCTGCAAACCCATTTCCCCACTTCTCTCTTTATCCTCAAAGCTTTTATTAATCACAGAAGGCCTGACCTATAGCTCCTCATTCAATAGCTGAAGAAACTAATATGTGAATAATAAAATAATCTGAAAGAAGTTGGAAAAATTCTGCTACTGTGACTCCAGCCTTTGCTCATTCATTAGATTTCCCCTTTGGACTATTCTCCTTCTGCCCAATACTCAGAGCCTGAATGAGCAAGAAAAGAATCAGAATGATTTCCCACATCATGCCCACAAGTCGTAAACCTGCACAGGCTCTAAACACAGACTCTGCCCACTACTCATTAGAGAGAGGGGAACGGACAGTTGGGAAACAGCAGAAGATGAATGCAGCCACTCCCAGCCCCCAAGAGAAAGGCTGGAACCTAGCAAAGAAGACCACAGCACTCCTCTTTCACGTCACGCTCCTGTCTTGTGTGGGTCAAGGAGCAATCAGGGTAGAACCAGGAGATAGAGTCATACAGCAGTCCCCCTTATCTGCAGAGGATGTGTTCCAAGGACCCCGTGGATGCCTGCAACTGCAGGTAATACCAAACCCTACGTATACTATGTTTTTTTCCCGATACATACCATGCATTTCTATGATAAAGTTTATTTTATAAACTAGACTCAGTAAGAGATTAACAATGACTAGTAATAAAATAAAACAACTATATACTGTAATAAAAGTTCTGTGAATGTTCTCTGTGTGTGTGTGTGTGTGTGTGTGTGTGTGTGTGTCCCTCGTACTCAGCAAACTAGCAGGAATTTCTTTTCCCTTCACAATTTCACAGAAAGAAGATTCATTCTTACCATAGATTTTAGCAATCTCAGCATATGATTTTTTTCTTTATTTATTAAGTTAAGAACTTACCCTTTTCATTTAAAGGGAGCACTTGATGGCTTTTCTTGGGCATATCTGAATTGCCAGCATCACTACTCTTGCCCTTTGGGGCCATTGTTAAGTAAAATAAGGGTTGCTCAAACACAAGCACAGTGATACTAAGTGAGTAACAGGCTAAGTGACTAAGAGGTGGGTGGCGTCTACAGCGTGGAGACTCTGGACAAAGGGATGGTTCACGTTTGGGGCAGGATGGAGCCAGAAGCGCGAGGTTTCATTATGTGACTTAGAACGGCGCACTTATTTAAAACTTATGAATTGTTCATTTCTGGAATTTTCCATTTAATATTTTCAGACCACAGTTGACTGTGGATAACTGAAGCTGGGGAAAGTGAAACCGCAGTTAAGGGGGGTTTTGTTCCAACCTAGTTTTAAGGAGTGCATGAAGATGCCTGTGTGCTTTGGGAAAGTGGCAATAAAAATTTGCCTTCCTTTTGCAGTGTTTTAGGGACTGCCCAGTAAATGTCCCTGATGAACTAAGGACATGGTAACTGCAAGCCAGATGCCACCAGTAATTGTTCTGAGTGATTACAGTGAACATTGCGTGCTAAATGCCCAGGGCTCCCTCTTAATCTCCGTAAGTGCCTTCCTCTTGCTTTCCTGACAGTTTGTGTCTCTTCACTAGTACTTCTCACACCCACCTCTCCATTTAGACTGCAGGCTCTGAGAAAATGGCCCCCCTCACCTCCACAGCTGTCCCCATAACACAAGCATAGGTATTCACCCCTAGAAGGTCGGTATTACGGAATCACATTCATCGCATTAGTGGGAACAGTAGGTATCGCTAGAGGTGGGTAGTATTTGCTCTTTTTTCCTTTTGGTCATGAAAAAAGAGGTGAGAAGAGCCAAAACTCCTTAAATCGTCCCAGTCCCTTACCTATGGGACAAAAGAAAATGAAGTTTGTGTGGCATTTTTCTCAGCAAGCCAGAATCACCTGTGCAATGCCTCACTGAGGACTCGAGGGCTTGGAGCCTTGGAGCCACTGCTTTTTCCATCACTCTTACACAGTTGTTAACATTGCTGCTCTCAGTGATATTTCACAGGTCATTACCTATTCTCGTGAACGTCTTCCAGTGACCTGACAAAAGGATGTGGAAGAGAAGCCCTTGGACTAGACTTAGGTCCTAATCCCAGCACTTTCCCCAACTTGGGTGAATCTTTAGTGGCCCTTTGTCTCAGTTTTCTCTTTAAGGGTGCCATCGTGGAGGGAGAATGGATTTGGGGGTTAAGTAGACATGAGTTTAAACATCAGGTCTTACTGTTTTATAAGTTATATGGCCTTGGGCAAGTTACTTCACTTTCATAGCCTCAAGTTCCTCATTTCTATCGTGAGAATAACATGTCCTAATATACAAAGTTGAGAGGAGCTTTAAAAGAGCTCATATATGAAAAACATTTAGCCAAATACCTGGCACAAATTAGGCATCCAAATTTGTTATTTGTTTCACTTTTCTATAAAATGGGTGCTGTAGACTGAATGTTAGTGTCCCCTCAGAGTTTATATGTTGAAACCTAATGCCCAATGTGATGGTATTCGAAGGTGGGGTCTTTGGGAGGTGCTTAGGTCATGACAGGGAAGCCCTTATGTATCAGATTAGTGCTCTTATAAAAGGGATTCCAGGGAGCTCCCTTACCCCTTCCACCATGAGTATATAATAAGAAATTGGCAGTCTGCAACCTGGAAGAAGGCCGTCACCAGAACTTCACCAGGCCTGCACCCCGATCCCGGACTTCCAGCCTCCAGACCTTTGAGCAATAAATATCTGCTGTTTATAAGGCACTCAGTCTGTGGGACTTTGTTATAACAGCCTAAACAGACTAAGACAATGGGTTTTCATCATCTCATCCTTCTAATGCTGTCTTGAGGATCAAATAAGATTATAGACAAGAACGATCCCTGAAAACTGTAAAATACTGTGTATTTGTATTCACAGGGGATTAAGAGACACAGAATATATAACCAGATACTATAGTACTATGCTCCAGTATCTAAAGAAAATGACCTAGTGTTTTGACAGTATTCTTAAAACAATTTTTAAGAAGGAAACCCAAATGAATTGTTTTATTATAAGAAGCTATGTGGGGGGTGGGGGGGAGGAAATGAAACTCCAAATGTGATAAGATATGGAATGATAATAGAAGTGGCCCTGATTTATAACTGTATCCTGGCTCATCAGCAAAATGAGTTCAAATTCAAACTGAAAGTGTCAGAACAAAAAGATTGGTCCCATTACCATTTCAGTGTCTCTTTAGTGATTCATGCCCGTTGGAGATGTTGTGAAGATGGATGATGGCTAAATGTCCTCATTATGGCCTCCTGCTGAGTATGCCAGGCATATAAGAACACCCTGGACACCCCCTCCATTAGTAGGACAACACTGTCCAGACTCTGGTGCCTGGAACGCTTTTCCACACAATGCTTATAGTGCTCTGGAGTCAAATATGTTCAGGAAACTCTACCCCTCTCACAGACATCCACAGGGCATATCTGTAGGGTAAATTTTCTGGGAAGCCCTAAGATTTAAGTACATTTGTTTAACCCAGAATTTCCCAAACTCGTGAGACCCTAAGACTTTTTCCCTTACCTCACTCAGTCTACAAAGTCACAATTAGCAGTTGTTGAAAAATGTGCTGCGTAAACACAAATCCAAGAAGAGACGTGTCCACCTGCCACGGACCCTATTCTGCTGTCTGGAGAACACAGTTAATATGCCTCAGAGCAAGGTTGGTGGGAAACAAGGGCTTCAGGGCCTTTGCTAACTAATTGTGCATAAATTCTCCCATAGGTGTGTGGAACCAGGATCCCACTTTGAGGAGCAGAGATCCCAGGGGTCCTTCCACTACAGCAAACACTCACCCCCATGTGGCTACTGCTGAGGGTGTTGGGCAAAGGGAGGCCTCCATAACCCACACAGTCCCAGAGCACATTCCACGCCCAGATTTAGACATCAGGCGAGCCCACAGCAGAGGTGGCTGGGTAGAGGGAGAAAAGAGAGGCACTCCCCTCATTCCAGAATGACACAGCAAACAAACCTAAAATCAACCCAAACCACTTGTTCTCCCTCCCTACCCCACTCCAAGCTGTTTCAGATCAAAACAGTCGCTAAACGTGCCATGGAGAGAAACCTGGCATCTTCGAGGTGATTATACGGTTTTCTAAATTCGTTCTCTGAATGTGGCTCAAGCTTAAAGAGCAAAAGCTTAAAATGAGCAGAAAAAAATCATACAGGGGAACAGGGCACATGTTTCACATCCACTTTTCTCAGCACCCTGCGCTCTCTCTCTCTCACACACACACACTCTTATTCTTCTATTTATTTTCCTCCACTATTCAGATTCACTGGCATCATCTTTCTCTCCCAGTGATGATCTACTCCATTGTCTTCTTGCCACACAATTCAATTCAAGACAATTGTTTCTTATCCACTGTGTGCCAGGCACTGAGCTTAGAGTCATCCGTTCTCAGAGTCATCTTGGAGCGGAGTCATCTTGGATTCTGCCCTCACATGCACAGTATCTAACACAAAATTTTGATCACAAAATCCCATCAATTCTACCTCCGAAATATCACCCCAATATTACCAGACCTACCTCCTTACTCCCCTCCCATGGTTCTGGCCCTCATCACTTCTCACCCCCAAAAAATGCAACAGCTTAGTGTGTCTCCCTGCCTCCAGCATCAATCCATTTCCACACTAGGGCAGCCAAAGATCTGGTTATGAACTAATAATACAAAGACCTCCGATGGCTCCACATTATCTACAGAAAACAGCCTCAACTTCAGACAGCAGCATAAGGCCCCTCAGTACCTTTACAATTCCAAGTTTCCTGGACTCCTGCTTTCTCTCTTTCCTTTATCATACCTCTCCCAACAATAATTAGGTCTCATTCATTTTTGTATTCTTAGCATATAATACTAAGTCTGGTACAAAGCATGTGCTCAGTATATTTACATCAACTGACATGTGCCACAAATGAATGGATGGCTTGATGAAAGAGTAAATGTATTGGTTTCCTATGGCTGCTGTACCAAATTACCACAAACTTAGTGGTTTAAAACAACACAAGTTATTATAGTTCTGGAAATCAGAAGTCCAAAATTGGTCAGCAGGGCTGCATTCCTTCTCAAGGTACCAGGAAAAAAATCTGTTTCCTTGTCTCTTCCAGCTTCTAGAGGCCACCCGTATTTCTTGGCTGTGACCCTTTCCTCCATCTTCAAAGCACATCTCTCCAAACTCTCTTTCCATTGTCCCATATCCTTATTCTATATATATATTTGACTTTGACACTCCTACATCCCTCTTATAAGGAAATTTGTGATTATATTGTTGGTCCTACCTGGATAATTTAAGATAATCTCCCCATTTCAAAATCTTTAACTCAATCACATATGCGAAGTTTCTTTTCCATGTAAGGTAACATATTCACAAGTTTTGGAGATGAGTACACAGATGTCTGGGGGTGGTAGGGGGTTATTATTCAGCCTTCCACAGTGAATCAATAGATTTTTTTTTAATGAGTGTCATAGCGGTATAAGCTGCCAGGGGAAATTATTAATAAAAAAAAAGACAAAACACAAAAAACAAATCTGACTCTAAACGCTGCCTAGAAAAGCAAGGAAAAGCTTCCCAGAGGAAATGATGCTTGAGCTGAGTTTGAAAACCATACAGGCGTTCTAAAGGGACAAAGGGTGGCAGTCCTTCTAAGTGGAGGAAATGAAACACATAACCCAAAGCACAGAGGCATGGGGACCTGGGGTCGTAGGTTGACATGACTGAAACACAAGGTTCAAGTGGAGGGAACAATGACAAAGAAAGTAGAACGGAGACAGGATCTTCCATGTCAATCTAAGGAATGTGGAGTTTAATTGGCAGTATGTGGGGAAATCATTAGGGAAGCAAGCAAGCATATAACATGATTATGTTCTAGAACACTAGCCAATAGAACCTTATGCAATGATGGATAAAAACTCTCTCCATCTGCACTGTTGAGTAGGTAGGTACCTAACACATGGGCTATTGAGTACTTAACATATGGTTAGGGTGACGGAGGAACTGAATTTTAAATTTTATTTAATTTTCATTAATTTAAATTTCAATAGCTTTATGTGGGTAGTGGCTACTATACTGGACAACACTGTTCTAGAAAGGTCACCTAGAGAATGAGGTTGAAGGTGATTTGGAGGTATGGGTGACTGAAGACAGGGAGCCCCGAAAGCACCTGCATAGATGAAAAGTGAGTACAACCTGAACTAAAACATAGGCAGCAGTGATGACGGTTGGTGGAGAGACTGGAGAGCAATATCAAATGTAGTATTAGGAGGATTTGATTGACTGAGTCAAGTCTAGGACGTATCCAAGTTTCTCATTTGGGTGGCTGGATGACAACATTCATCAATCAAGTGGAGCAGAGTTTAAAAGGTAAAGTAATAATTTTAATTGGTTAACAGACCTAATTTTGAGATACCTACTCATGGAGACATCCTAAAACAAATACATCTGGTGCCCATGAGAGGTAAGTCTGGCTGAAGGTCTAGGTTTGGAAACTGTCAGCACGTAGGTGAGGGTTGAATCTGGGTATGGATGCTTATGCACAGGAGGAGTAAATAACATAGAAAAACAGAGGGCAAAATCAGAACCTCCTGCAAAGGACTTATATTTGGAGGGCTAGAAAAGGCTGGGAAGAAGGAATTAATGAACTATAAGGCAAACTAGGAGAGAGTCGAGTACTGGACTGTGAAGGAGGGAAGAGACTCACGAAGGAAATGATCAGTTCTTCTTAGGGAGGTCAAATGTCATAACGACTGAGATGGGTGACTTAGCGAGAGCAGTTTCATTCGAGTGGGGCTTCTGGGACAGAGGGGCAGTAGAAGCCAGAGCCAGTGGAAGCTCCTGAGTAATCATAAGGAAGAAAGCAGGGACACCATTATAGACCCTAAGTGCTAATTCTTATCTCAATGAGCTTGGCTAAGAGAAAAAGAGAAGCAGACCAAGGGATGAAAGGGGAACACAAAGGCAAAAGGCAGATGAAATTTCCACCCATTGACATGCGGAAGGAAAGGGGGATAAAGCTTGGTGGACACTAAAAATACAGGAGAGAGAGGAAAAGGGGATGGAAAAGGCTGCCAGCTGTCCAAACCAAGCAGTCTAGGACTTTAGTTTTCCATATGATCAAAACAAACAAAAACACAGATATATATCTGCCCCAAAAAATGTAGACAAGTGGACACTTTGGTCAACATTGCTCAAGCACTAGTTCGCCACAATCTGGACGCTGATGGTAACCACTTTGAGCACCTCTTGTAATTACAGAAGTCAAATGTGACTTGTATTCATCTTTTGTTGTCGGTATCTATATCAAGTATTACAACTTTAATACAGTTTGCCTTTCTTAAAATGCATATTTTTTGGCACCCTCTGTATATATGTTACTTTTTCAAAATCCCATTAAAAAATAATTGTATGTGCATAAGTAGTATAGTCTAATGTAAAATGTAAGCTAAACGTAGATTTTTATCACTATGCTTACCCTGTCAGACCATTTGGGGTCCACACATTTATTTAAAGTGCTTCTGGTATTTCTGTCAATACCTCTGACACACCAGGTAATGACTAATAGAGCAAGTTCTCTGCATCTCAGAGAATTAGTCCCTTTCCTTTTGTTAAGCCAATGCCAGAAGGACCTTCTTTCCAGACGGTGTCCTAGGAGACTTAACGTGGAGCAAAGTTACACGAGTACAAGATCACGCCCACCTTACCCCATTGATCTACTACCGCCACACCCCCCCACACACACACACATTATATAATATAGGTGTTTTGGTCTGTTCTGGCAGATTTGGTGTCTGGTGAGAGCTGGCTTTCTGGTTCATAGATGGCCCCCTTCTCATTGTATCCATATATGGCAGAAGGGATCTCTCTGGAGCCTCCTTTACAAGGGCACTAATCCCATTCATGAGGGCTCCACCCACATGCGTAATCACCCCCCAAAGGCCTCACTTCCAAACACCATCACATTGGACATTAGGTTTTAACATAAGAATTTTGCGGGGATACAAACGTTCAGTCTATAGCAATGGGATACCGTAGTTCCAACCCCGGGCTCATCTCCCACCTTAACTCTGATAGCCACCAGGAGGCTGAGAGTTGTCTGTAAGATGTGGCCTCAGGGGAACTGGAAACAGAAAGAGAGGAAGCAGGAGAGAGCAAGAGGAGGGTCAGAGAGAAGAGAAGGTGGAAGCACAGAGATCACTGCAGGAGGGAGTGTGAAAATAACACTCATGATACTCGGGGGAACCTGGGGTTGCCCATTATAGATTTTGGCCTTGTGAGTGTCATGCACACAGAGAGAGTCAGATTATGTGATATGGGGCGAGTGACTATAGGCCAGTGCTTTGCAAGCTCTCTGAGGAAGAGGAAGATAAGAGAAGGTGGGAAAGGAAGAGGCGGAGCGGAGGGGAGGGGGAAAGAGAAAGTGGGGAGGAGGCAACAGAAAAACTCAATACAACGATGTTTTGCTACATCTTAACATTTTTCACATATCCCCACATCCTCAGCCCACATTCCCAGTCAAATGCTGGGGTTGAAAATCTGTTCGATGTTCATGTGACTCTAGTGGAAGAGTTCCTTCTCTTTATTGGCACTCAGAATGATGGCAGCCTGGTCTTGTTTATTCATTAATGCCTCTAAGTAAGTCAATACTGAAGGAGAAGACAGAGCACCAGCAAATGGCAAAGCCAACATTTCTTCCTGTGTCTCCAAGGAAGGGAGAACTTTCAGATCAGCCCAGATCTCTGTCTATCAGAAGCTAAACAATAAAAAAGAAAGCAAACTTCCAACTGGAAGGGAAATTACAGATTACTTATCATTTTAAGATAAGAAAATTGTGGCTCAGAGGTGCTAAATAAATTTCCCAACAGCCTCTCCAATCTCTCTCTGTCTCTCTGTCTCTCTGTCTCTGTCTCTCTCTGTCTCTCTGTCTTCTCTTTGTGTGTCTTGCGTGCACATGAGTGTGTACGTGCAGGACTTCTGCCTTCTGCATATTTCTGTTGCTAAAATTAAGTTAAAATCTACTGTTCATATGATACGTATATTTATTGTTTATGTTCATCAAGAAACCAGGCCCCGTTCTAAGATGTCTTTGTCAAATGCAGAAGGCTTTTCTTAATATGACTATGACGTGGAACTGATGAGGGACCTAACCTAGGGTGGGTAGAAAAAGAGTGAGTTCAGGAAGATTCCATACAGAAGGTAGTCCTTTCACTGGAAAGTGTACGACAGCGGTTCTCAAACTTTTTGTATATTGAAATCCCCTGGGAGCTTGTTAAAGCACAGATTGTTGGGCCCCACACCAGAGTTTCTGATTCAGAAGGTGTGGGTTGGAACCCAAGGATTTTCACTTCTGACAAGTTCCTGCATACCAGTGCTGCTGGTGACCCAGGGGCCACACTTTGAGAAGTATTGCTGTAGTGTGTAGACGGCTGAATACGAGTAGATGCTATATGAGGTCCTTCTGATGTTTCAAACTGAACTTCTGGTGCAAAGCAAGGACTTCTTTCTGAGACAGTGTTATTGAATCAGTGGAAATAATATCTGGGACTTTTTTAAGACATAGGAAAATGCTTATGTTATAATGTTGAACAAAAAAGAAATGATTTCACACGAGAAAAAAAAAATAGAAAAAACCAAAATGGGGGAATTAGTTTCCCTGCTACCTAAAGCAGAAATTATTCCATCTCCAGACATTATGTAGATGTGGTAGTTGGTGGTTGGTGTGGGGATGAAGGCTTATATTTATGTATCAGAACTACTCATCCATTTAAAAAACCATTCATAAACATTGGGGCTTGGGGTAGAAATAAACCCGTTTCTATGCATATGAGAGTCACGGGCACTAATTTCTTCTACAAGTATTAATAAATGCCTACCAGATGCCAGGCACTGTGCCAGGCACGAGGGAAAAGACACATGCTCATTGCTTTCACGCCACTGAAAGAAACAGGAAATGAGATATGAACTAATAGAACTATAAGCATAGGGGAAATTCTAGGGTTCCATTTGGTTTGACAAGATATCGAGCTCCATTTTAGATCATTTACGTTTGGACTTGTGGAATATCCAGGGAGAGACATCGAGTAGGAAGCTGGAAATATGTGTCTCTAATCACGAGGGAAACCTGGGTTGGAGATGTAGATTGGGAGTCTATCAAATTGGGTATAAATGATCTTCCATGAAAATGAGTGAAGTATGAAGAAAGGAATGTCAGGTAGAGGAACCGTAGCCAATAAAGGAGACTGAGAAGTTGACCTTGGGTTAACAGAAATGTCGATAAGATCCTGTATGCAATTAAGAACATAGTAATATTTGTTTTAAACAATAATGATTTATTTGCTTGAAATAAGATTTCTTTAGTAATTTACTCAATATGCCCTATAGGGAAGAGATGATATGCTGAATTACTCATAAAATGTCTTATACTTCCTGCTTAGAAGACAACCTTACTCAACATTTTCATATAAATTCTGGTGTCTTATTTAAGTAAAAAAAAAAAATCCTCATAAACATAATTATAAACCCTAATTAATAATTTTCCTAATACTTTTCTCTTTAAGGCCCTTAGCTTTCAATCATTTAGTCATATACATACAAAGCATTGGTCATGGGCAAAAACAAGTCAATTTCTACCACTAATCCAGTGGGCTAGGGAATTACTGATGTAATCTCACACACTTGTGCATATGTATGTTTTCTCCTCCTATTACCTCACCTCTCTTTCTTGGCTACTTTAAGGTACAATTACAACATTGGGAGTGTCACATCTCTAGTTAGAGTTGTCATGAGCTTTTAAAATTTTGAGTTAAAATCATCTCTCTATCTGTGGGTCAATATTCAATTCAATATTCAATTCAATAAGCACTTTGTTCACGTTGATACAATAGCGGGTTAGATTACTGTGCCTGCCCTCACTGAATTTATTGAGCAATAAATAATTCTTTTATGACCAGAGAAAGCTGGCTTTCTAGTTATCTATGGATATAAAAGTATATGTATATATAAAACCTTGTTTAAAATGTACGGATGATGTTGTTTCGTTATTTTGTTGTTATATATACAAATAAAATATGATTTCAAGTCATCGTTCTGATAATTGTGCAAGTTATACATATGTAAAATCATATCCAGAAAGATTTAAGATTTTCAGGGTTTGGGGGTGAAAGGTTTGACTATAAAGACACAGCAAAAGGGATCATTGAGGGTGCTGGAATGCTCTATATCTTGATTGTGGTAGTGCTTACACAACTCTGCATTTGTCAAAACTATAGAAATCTACACCAAGCAGGGAATTTTACTACATGTAAATTTAAAATAAATAGAAAATTTTAAATGCTAATCTATAATAGTTACTACTCTGAAGGATATTGTTTAAAATAAATTTATGCAATGGAATATTATTCAGCAATAAAAAAGAATGAAATCTTGCTGTTTCAGACATCATGGATGGATCTAGAGGGCATTATGCTAAGTGAAATAAGACAGAGAAACACAAATACCATACGATTTCACTTATATGTAGAATTTTAAAATAACAAAGCAAAAGAATAAACAAAACAAAATAGAAACAGACACACAGATATAGAGAACAAGCTGATGATTGCCAAAGGGGAAGGGTGGGGGGCTGGGAATAAAATTGTTTTAAAAATAGAAAAATAAAATCAAATGTTAATGAATAAAAAAAATTAAATAAAAATAAATAGATTCAGCTTGTCATTTTATAGTCAAAAACCATTTACACACACACACACACACACACACACACACCTTTTTATAGAATTTCCACACAAAGTTATTTATTTGCCTGTAATCTTACTCCAGGGGAGTTCGGTTGACTTTCTCAAGATACAATGGAAGGTGGCTGTTCAACCCTTTTTGCCGGCGGTGCCTCAAATTTCTACTTGTTCGTTAAGAGAATTCTCCAGAGGCAGATGTATTACAGCACTTTGAGAACAATATTCACACCCACTGCTGAAGAGTGAAAAGAGATAGCTCAAGGTTCAACCCTGTGAAACAATTTAGTGGCTAAATGTGTTACTTAGGAACTAAATCCAAGCAGGTACTTGGAACGAAGCAATTAAAAATGGTGACAAATAACTCCCAGAGTGTATGCGTATTAAGACTCGTGCTCAAGACTTCCATCACTGCCTCTGTGCACACACTAGACTTCAAGTACACATCTTTTTATACCCTCTCTTACCTCATGGCCATTGCTTGTGGGTGATGAATGCTGGTGTGCACAGAGCAGCATGCTGATGTATTTTCTCCTGCCATTGTATGTAACATGTTTTCTAATTCTTTTGCGCTATTCAGCATTTGACCCAACGATGGGGGATTATGGTATTAACTCTCTACCCAGCACACATTCTTTACAGACTCTCACTAAATACTGTAAGCCTGCTGCAGAGAGGAATAAAAGTGAAAGCATACCGTCTGGTCTTAAGCTGAGCACACAGAGGGTCGTGATCCAATTGGAAGGGAAGCAGAATTTTTAAAAAGAAAGAGGTTTGACCAAATTTTAATCCTTGTCATTTTCATTTCCCTTACCCTGTGGATTTGGGTGATTTTATTTACACTGTCAGCTTGAGCCTAGGGATTGGAAATTCAGGCTTTTATGGAGATTATTAAAAGTACATACAGTACACTAAAGGTTGGGCTAACTGATATATGCTGCTAAAAATATGAATGTGAATGTCCTGGTATTAGATGTACTGGCGTACATTTCATCCTCCTTAGAAGGTTATTCTTGGGAGCTGGACCTGCTGCAACGGTAATGAGATGCAGGCTGTCAGGATATTTCTAATAGGTAGCGAATGGCCAGGGATGGAGATGAATTAGCATTAGTCAGATGAGAAGGTAGCTCTGTATACCATTAATTTCAGGGCAAAGTAATTCCACCATCCTTCTCAAAGAGAGGGAATTGTAAATTGGGGGGAGGAGGAGGGCAGGGTTAAAGCTTCAAGGATTTATCGATGGGTTGGACGGGCTGCAATGTCATCCAAGTCTCTAGGCTGGGTTTTGTTTGGCCTGAGCTTCTCAGATGCCTCACTCAAGACTTTTAGTTAAGTAATGTCACATAGGCCTAGATTACAAAGATAAATCTCTAAACCTCACAATCTTTAAGATCTCAATGGATAAAAATGAAATGGTTTACCGATCTCAAAATACTAGCAGCATTCCTGCTTTGCTGAAGTAGGTTTCAGGTCTCAAAGACGTGGACGTGCTACTTTACAAAGTAGCTGACTCTGTGGGTCTTGTGTGCTTGCAAGGTTATGGATTATGATCGTATAAATAGGCTCAAGAGGGTTTTAGAGACATGCATGGATCACAGGTCTACGACAGACCACCAAGAGAAAATAGGGTATTTTGAGGACTTATTTCCAATCATGGGGGCCGATGGCATCCCCACACACACTGTGTGGTTTCCTTGGATGCCACTGATAGATCAAGAGTTATTGCCACGCTGAAGCTTCAAGTGTGCTCCACACCTGGAAATGCGGACGAAGGTAGGTGGCAGGGAACAACTGACCGAGTATTTATTTCACTTTGAGCTCTGAAGTCTCAAGACCTGGACAATGATGACCAACTTAAGGATTGAGGTTTGTATCTCTTTGTCGTTCCATAGAAAACGGTGCAGTCCAAAAAAATGTGCTATCCAGGCCATAGAAAAGGGACCACAGTAAAACGTGGGTTTTCAATGCCTTCACTGTTTGAAACTTTAGTTCTGAACCTCTAGTCCCAATTCACTTATATTCTACATCCTGACTTGTTCCTCAGCCTCTTGACTTCAAATCTGGTGATTCATTTCCCGCTTTGCAGCTTTACCCACTTACCCCCCAAACCAGCCACCCTCTGACTAAAATGTTTATTTCCCTCTTAAACCCTGATCCTGCTCTGGCTGTATTGCCTTCATATATAATGAGTAGACAGCCCCACCAGGTCCAATCTCACACATGGATCTCTTGATGCCAGTGTGCCCCATCCCCCAAGAGTGGCTCTCCCTCCGGTTGTACCTCAGGGGTACAGCAGCCCACAGGTAGGACCTATTTGAGGATGCCAATCCACTACCTCCAGAAAGAAGTAGAATGTGTCCTTTAGTGTGATGGCATACAAGCTGCTGTGGCTCTGCCCCATACCACCCCAGTCCTCCCTCATCAACTGTCTTTTAAAAATATAAATGTATATGTTATGTTATTTATATATTTTTTCAAAGCAAGGTTCCCATGTTTTACTTACTGGATTCGCATGACAATTCAATAAGTCAGAAAGGATAAATGCGAGTTCTTTCTTCAGTACAACAGTGCTAGTAAGACAAAGACAAGTCAAGTGACGTGGCCCATATCACAGTGAATTTCAGAGCTGAATTCACCTGATAAGTACTTAATCAGCCACCTATGTTTCCCTGGACGGAGAGCCTCTGAAGAACAGTGAGGAAATCCATGTGGTCCCTCTGTATGGACATGAATAAGCAATTTTGATGAGAGGATGATAGAGTTGATGCTTATGATGAGAGTGATAAATATGTTTTTCATCTCCAACTGTAGAAATCAATTTCATTTTCCTGATTTTCATATCGGCATGCTTTCACACTAATTGTTTCCTCTACTGAGAATGCCTTTTTCCTGCCCTATTTGCCTAGACAATCCCGCTTCACCCTTCAGAACCTGATACATAGGTAACCTCCTCTGTGTGATCTGTACCTCTCACTGCCCCCTGCCCCTGAACTCCACACAGAACGAACTATGTCACATGTTAATGGTGCTACAATTAGGATACAATTCATAATGCCATTATTTGTTGATCTACATGTTTCTCCCACCCGATGATGGACAAGGCCAGGGACAGTGTCTTATTCCTTTCTGCATTACAATCTTTGCTGCAGTGCTTGACAAGTTATAGATATTCAAAAAGTATTTTTTGAACCAAATGTGATTAAGACGACGGTGATGATATGATGATGGGCTAGGAGGATGCGTTCACTCCTTTCAAGAGAAATAAAGGGCTTTTCCAGCCTCTAGAACTAGTTTTCAGTTTAGAATAGTATAGTAATCAAGGTCATCAATGCAGGCTGCTATAAAATACAATTTCCAAATATAAGTGCTATAACCCAATTGAAGGCTATTACTTACTCATGGACATCTGGTGTAGGTTGGGCTCCTTCCATCGTGTGCCTCATCCATCTTGGAGTCCTTTGCTTCCAGCTATTCAGATGGCAGAAAAATGTAGAGAAGACATACCAGGTTTAATACATTTGGCTTCAAAGTAACAGTCATCACTTCTACTCATGTTCCATTGGCCAGAGCTCAGGATCACATGGCTCATCTAACTGCAGAGAGGCCTGGGAGGTGTAATCTTCCTGTGTGTCCAAGAAGAGACTCAAAAATGGTGAACACTAAAAGGTTCTTGCTGGGGCAGCCGGATGGCTCAGTTGGTTAGAGTGCGAGCTCTTAACAACAGGGATGCTGGTTCAATTCCCACATGGGATGGTGGGCTGTGCCCCTTACAACTAAAGACTGAAAACAGCGACTGGACTTGGAGCTGAGCTGCGCCTTCCACAACTAGATTGAAGGACAACAACTTGACTTGGAGTTGATGGGCCCTGGAAAAACCCATTATTCCCCAACATTTCCCAATAATTTTTTTTTTTTTAAAGGCATTATACTTAAAAAAAAAAAAAAAATTCTTGCTGTAGTCTGCCCTCCTGGACACCCGATACCTATTTTACTCTTCCTCTCACTCACATAGCAGACTCACCTCACCTCAAGAGGACAATGCAAGGTCCCATCCAGTCATCACTTCCAGGTCAATGTCCAGAATATCTGGGTGATGCACCATCTTCTCCATCAGTCTGATGTGGTACCTCCAGGTATGGTAGCCTACATATTAAAAAGACAAGTTATCTGCACCCTATTTCCCCACCATCACAGTCCATTTATAATAGTGGAAAAACGACAGGAATATATTCCCATTTGCAAGGAAAAATAATAGACAACACACAGCATCATGGTCCACAGCCATGCAGAAGCCCATCAGGGTCAGCATTGTGAAATCCACCCCCTCTGGCTCTGGGCAGGTGGATGTGTGTGAAGTTAGCTCTAGGAAGGACTCCCTTACTTATTCTTCTCTTTGGCCACATATGAAGTATGTTTGGAGAACACTCTTCCTTCAGAGCAGAGCAGCTGTAAAAGCTCGGCTTCTGCTCAGTCTGGAATGGGTTGGGAAGTCAAGAATTGTTTCAAGCCTTGAACAAGCAAGGACTTTTCAAATCCAAGCCCCTGGTTTCTTTGGCAATGTGATTCTGAGAAACTTAGAAGGTATATATTTCTTCGAGTCAGGTCCATGTGACAGTAACCACACCCAGAGTTATTTTTTAGACATTGTTATCAAATCTAGCCCTTTTGTTTGCCTTTTCACCTCCATGCCTTTCTTTCTCTCAGTGCAATTGCCTAAACACACTGAGGCTATCAGAAACAATAGGTGGAAAGGCCATACCTCTGCTTTGATTTTTGCCTCAAATAACTGCATTCCACTGAGAACTTTTACTGGATATTTGTCACTTAAAGCCTTTTTTGGTACCACATCTTACTGAGTCTAAAATACATTTATTTTTTCTACTCCTACATCTCAAATTGCTGGGCTCTGTATTCTATTTTACTTCTGCTTGCAAACTCATGAATTCTTTCCTGAGTTATCTCTTTCTTGTAATACATACCTTCTTCAGCCAAAAACACTGCTAAAATCCTGTTTCTAGCCATTTCCCCTAAAGATATGAACTGTGCACATGACTGCCTTCTAATTAAGAGCAGGCAATAGTTATACCAAATGATTTGTCACTGCATAACCTGAATTTCCATCTTTCCATTTTCTGGTATGAGTTTCCTTTCTGCCTATGACTGCACTACTAAAGCAATGATATATATTTAGGACAGTGTAACAATCAAGGAATATGATTTGGTGATGCCAATACCCCACTTATGATACCAATTTCTGTGTGAGAGCAATAAATACCAGTTGCTGTAACAATAACCTCAGTTATCTCACACCTAGGTTTACTTCTCCCTCATGTCACTGTCCAGCGCAAGTTTGGCAACTCTCCTTGGAGGCTCTCTTCCAAGTGGTGACTCAGGAACCCAAACTCCTTTCATTATTTTCTGACACTGAAATCATAAACCAGTGGCACTATTGTTTATGATGTTTTTAAGGGGCAGGACTAATTTTTTGGCCAGAACCCTGTCACATGACCCCAACCTAACAAGGATGAAATGTTCTTGTATGCTCAGGAAGAGGAAATGGGATTGATGAGCTTATAGCTCTCTATCCTGTATTTGAATGTGTCATTTACTTGACTCCTTACTGAGAAGAGATTATCTTTCTTGTCTCAGTCACTAACTAGATACTTGGACAATAATGACATTTTATTTTTATATTAAACATGCAAATTCAAAGGACTTTAAAATTACTTAAGAGAAATGTAAGGCTTTTTCCCACTTAAAAACCAAGATAAGATTGAAACACTGAGAGGTTTCTAGGGTCCCACGGTGAATAATCCAACAAGTTACCACACCTTTGCCTTTGAAAAATAACCATCTCTAACCAAATCTTTATAGCACAGGCAAATGAGTGTGTAAATTGCCCATAAATGATAATCATGACCATGCAGGTCCCATGATGCTTAGTCTAAGTCAGCTGATTACCCATGTGCTCTAGTAAGACTCATCAGTCACCCAACGCCCTCTCCTTTGAAAGTCACACCTCAACCCAAGGGGACACAGGACCTGATTCAACAACAAGTAGCAATTAGCGTAGTTGTACAGTGGAAAGAGCACCGGTTTTAGGGAAAACAGATCTAGGGTCTTCCATCAGTTGTCTTCCATGTCCTGAGCAAGTAATTTGAACTTCTCTGAAACTCAGAAGCCTGCTCATCAACTCTTCCAATGCGCTTATATGAATCCATTCGGAAGGAAATTGGTAGATGCATCTAATGATGAGCTAAAGTGACCATAAAAGCAAGACAGCCCAGGAAAATCCCACCTTTGGAGGTTTCAGCATGAGAATTGTCTAAGTGCCACTTTCCCAGCCTCGGCACAAGCTGGTAACTAGGTTATAGCTTTGCTGGGCCTTTCAGCAAAGCGCCTTCCTTCCCCAGTGCTATCTCTAGGCTTCAACTCAAGCAGCTGAATGACCACAGATAATTAAAACGGGATAATCTCCAAACCATACCTAACAGATGTCATGTTTTAAGTTTAAGTGATGTAACCTGCCTTTTTGTTTAAGTCATTATTCCTATGGTTTCCATCCATCAAATCAATGTTTCTCCACCTTTAAGTGATAGGTAAATACCAACTGGAAAAAAAGAAATCCTTGCTCCACATTTATTATCAAATTAGTAAATTTTGAGTGCTTAATAAAATGGTAACCTTGAAAGATAAGCTTTGACACAAAAAAAAAAGAAACTTCTAAACGTCAAAAGCTCCCTTTATATAAGCAAAACAATACGTGGAGTGACAATACGGAATTTGACGGGTATAGAGAATTTCGAATATGACACAAGGGGCATTTCACCTCCCTGGAGAGAAAGTTGAAAGTTGTTTTGGAACTGGGAGGTGGAAGAAATGGAAAAAGCAAGGAAAAAGGAAACTAGCCAATTATGTGTGTCCCTGACCTCCTACGTTACCCACACTAGGAATTCCCCAGAGCAGTGGAGCTTGGCCCTTACTTTCCTGTGAACATACCAGGAGAATTTCAGGCCCAACCTCCTCCTCCCTCCAGAAGTCTTCATTTGTATTGAAACCTCAACAATATGACACCATTGCCAGGTAGTTTAACCTGGCCACGGACGTTGTTTTGGTGGCCTGAAGTAGAGCTGCTGGCTTCCCAAGACCTGTGCTCGGTACACATGGAATCCAGAAATTTCCATATACCCCTGTGGGAGGATACAGTGATACTGAGTGTCCAGGGGACATGCAGGGACCTGGAGTTGGAATAGGATGGTCATAGAGTGCAAGGATTCGCCACCAGAGGAAAACAGCCAGGACCATGGGCAGGTTAAACACAAACCAAAGAGACCAGACGAAGGAGCCACATCTCTGTGGTCACAGCTCAGGGTACCCAGGGAATAGACCAGACCCATCCTGCAGCAAAGACCAGCAAGGAATCAGAGGTAAGAAACCAAGCTCCTGCCTCCTACCACCACGAGGTTGCATAAGCTTCCTCCCAAGCCCAAATGCCCTCTGGCTGATAGCTGGGGAGAGAGAGGAGAACCCCTGGAAGACTGGGCATTTACCTCCAAGAGGCTGTTGTCTACAGAAGGGGCTGCCTTGACTTGTTTAAGTTCCATCCAGCTCTCCTCCACTTCCCTGTAAGAGAGAGACAAGGGGTCAGAGCACAATGAGAAATTATATCAAAAATATAAAACGCTACATGCTTTTCGCTCAGCTTAGTGTAGTGCATGGGATTTTTAACTCCAGATTGTATTAATGATGCGAAGTCACTTGCCAACATGCCTTTTCTCCTATCCCCACTTTAAATGGTAGAATGCAGATTGGATAGAAATACAGGTAATGTCATCTAAATTGTAAAGCTTTGTAAGGTTTTTCGTCTATTATTAAATTATGAAAAAAAAATTTTTCATGTCATAATTTCAATTGGGGGAGAAAAATTTTGTCAGTACATTTTTGTCTAAGGAATGTAACTTCTTTACCATCAGTGGAGAGAATACAGAAAATATAGGAAAAGTACACATAGTTGTACTTTGTGCTATAAATATATATATTTGGTATTTAGAAAGATAACAGGTCAGAAATGCATGGAAAAGAAACCATCTGTGTTTTCAGGCATCTTGTCTATACTATTTTACA
This sequence comes from Rhinolophus sinicus, assembly GCF_036562045.2. Lineage (NCBI taxonomy): Eukaryota > Metazoa > Chordata > Mammalia > Chiroptera > Rhinolophidae > Rhinolophus > Rhinolophus sinicus. The sequence continues at coordinate 16,063,863 of NC_133766.1, read as the reverse complement.
TAGTCCTTAAGCCACCAGATAAGTCAGGCATTGTTCCTATGTTACAGATGAGGAAACTGCGATTCTGATTAATAAATCAAAGTCTACTTGTCCAAGGTCACCGAAGCTAGACAGTGCCACAGCTGGAATTGCGACACAGCTGCATGCCTTGGTAGGACCCTTTCTGCTTCCCTGCGTGGCCCGGGGTCTCTGCACCTCTGCCCAGCATGTCACACGGAGACCTGCCTAAGGATCGCACGCCTGATGAACACACAGGGCTGATGCCTCCTGTTCTCCAGAAATGAACACTGGAACATTTCTTCAAAACTGTCAGCCTTGGACTTTATTTGACCTTAGTGAGGACCAGCAGCCCAAGGTTATCTCCCCTCCTAAGACAGGAGGACTTGTTCTGTCTCACCCAAGTTCCCAGTTTTCATGCTCGATTGAAAGATTGATTTTTCTCTCTGGCAGCCACATTTGCATTCTCTCCAATTAGCACATTCATTCTTTGAGGAAAAGCCCAAGTTGCTTTTCTGGTTCCTCAGCTTCTCATGCTCCTGGTCTGAAGGGCCATTGTCTTGACAAATCAGGAGAGGGGAGCCTATTAGCTGGGCTACCTGGCCTGGCCCAAGTGCCTTCAGGTACCTACTTGTTCCTTTAGTTACTGGATATTTCACAAGAAGGATGCATGAGCCAGAAGGTAAGGTGTCATGACCACTAGAACACAGTCGCCTGAAGGCGCACCTGGGAGAAGACACAGGTCTTCAAAAGACACTTACAAAAAATGTTTTCTAATATGCAAACATCACATCCTGTGACACATGAAGCTGTGGTAGGACAATTATGGTGGGCTTTCTGAAAAGGCTAAAAATGGCCCACTTCTGAGGACATAAGGAAAAACAGGCATCGAGCCAGTGGAAACCAAGAAGTAAGCCAGAAAGAAATGGAAGCCTTTCTGCTTTTCCTTACTAGTTCCTTTCTATATTAAAAGCCAATTTTATTAGCATTTTGTCAGCCAGAGTCTTTTGTAAACAAGTATGACTTCCCAATTCTCAGATCAGTGAAAATGGAGATTCATCAAGATGTTTTGAGGACTGAAATCCTTAAATGCTTTTGTGAATTGTTAATGCAAATTAAATCGTGTCTGCCTTTTTTTTTTAACCATTGAGTAATGATACTAATTTTATGCAACCTGGTAATTCATATTTAGAATGTTTATTACGTTTAGTTTATCAGAATATTTGATTTACAGGAGAATTTGGTACTAAATGGGCTAAGAATTGACTAGCTAGCGTCATGAAAACCCACGGACTTCAGAATTAACAGGAGGAAGTTGCCTCCCAAATCTGATAATTTATTAGCTGTGTGACCTTCAGGTCCTTGGAACTCTCTGCCTGTTTTTTCTCATTTATAAATTAAGGATAATGATACCTAATGACATCTGCCGTGTATTAAGCTTAAATGAGATAGACATGTACACAGGCCTAGCACACACTTGCACATAAGAGACATCCCACAAAGGCACCTGCAATTATTATGATTATTATCATCTTTTTTAAATGCTGCTACTACTAGTTGTATGAGCTTATTTAATTTGTGATTCTTTCCTTCTCGTTCCCCTAGCCTCTACCCACTCTGGCCTTCCGTATCTCCCCTGGAACACTGCAAGTTTTCCCCAGTTCTATGATCAGCCCCGCCTTTTCTCATAGAAAAAACAGGGTTGTTTGCGTGAGTCTGAGCCGCTCCCGGGGTAGCAGGGTAGCTCTCCACTCTGCAGAGACACCGTCCCCTGCCCTCATCTTGGTTTTTCCCATCATTTCCTCTTTCTCTGGGCCAGACCTGGATAAACTTGTGGTTTCCTTCCTTCATGCTCTCTGGAGAGCTGAGTACTGTACACTTGAAAGCCTAAAAACTTGTCATTTCCACCTTGAACTAGTGGCTGACCTCACCAGACAGCCTGGGAAATGAATTAGTGTCCTTTAAGCACAACCAGAATATGAGCAGTGACCCAGCTCTCCTAAGCAACTACGGAAACTGTCAAGCGGTCGTTAGAGTTCCCTTTTTCCCAACCCCTTTAATTATGTTGAAAACTATGTCATATTGTTTTTGAAAAAGTTAATGAAATAGTAGGTAAAGGTGAACCAAGGAACATAATTTACTTGGATTTCTTTGCAAGCTTTTGATAAGGTCCCTCATAAAAGGCTATTAAGGAAAATAGATGACCAGAGGGCTATGGGCAAAAGTCTTTTTGGTGTATTAAAAACTGGTTAAGCTATATTAGAAGGAAGAATCACTGACGCTGGCTACTTCTTAGAGTGGAGAGAGGTTAATCACAAGCTGTCCCCGGTGTCAGTGTTTAGACTTGAAAGGTTTGACTGATTTATAAAAGAAAAGAAAGCAAAGTTGGTCAAAGACACAAAATGATTATCATGGTACAAACTTGCCAGAGTGTTTGGCTCCTTGCCCATCAACCAGGAGTACAGTCCTTGGTGGGAAGAGCTGGGCCTGCCCCGAAGATGAAGCCTCCAAGGATGGGAACTAAGCTCTGAAAACCTTTCAGAGAAAAGACAAAAGTGTTTCTCACTTGGTGGCCCAAGTGCAACCAGGCCTGAAGCTGCAGGGCAGGATATGACAACCTTGGAAGTGTCCTTCCCACCCTTCCAGCAGATGGTGGTTTAAGGCCATGAAAAATTAGAAATGAGTGGCATGGGTGGAAAGCATTTAAGCAATATGAAGATACCATTTTGCATGCTTTCCATTCCAAAATTGTAAAAGAATAATCCTATTGGTAAAGGAGAGCCAAAAGAATGTAACGGGGACTAACGCATGGAAATCATCTCGGGTAATTCTTGTATTTGACCTGATGCAGCAGAAAGTAAACAAGAGATACTGAGAACCTGTTTACTGCCTACTGTCGGGGCAACAGGAAGTGCTTCTTTTTTTACAAAAGACAACAGACCTTTCTTTAAAGTGCCTATAATCTAACAATACGCTTATTCTCATGGTTATCGCTGCAGCCACCCTCCCCTCCACAAATATTTTCACTATAAAATGGGACAGAAGGAATTACAAATATCTGGATGCTGTTGAGGCAAATCCCAGGTCCTCTCCCACCCTTGGCCCTCATTAATCTTTATAACACTTCTTATTGAATCTCACCTGCATTTCTTCAAGATTAAAAAATCCTGAACACAGAAGTCACACTGCAAATCACTGGCAAAATTAATCGAGATTTGCCAAAAACTTCTTTTTTTTTGCCTAGTCAAGTAGTAACTCTAGTTCACCCATAGGACGCTATATACACAGTAGGAATGCACTTTTTTTGAGAGAGAGACACAGAGAAAGAACGTGTGAGATAATACACTGTACATAAAAATACTCCTCTCAAAGAGTCTACCACTAGACCCACACAAATGTCGTCAACTTACTTTTGACAAAGATGAAAAAACAATTCAAAAGAGAAGGAATAATCCTTTCCAAACAGTCATGGAATAATTGGATGTCTACAGGCAAAAACTGAACCTCAATACATATTACATACAAAAATTAACTCAAAAGGAATCATAGACCTAAATGTAAATGTAATTGAAAAACTATAAAATTTCTAGAAGAAAATATAGGAGAAAACCTTTGCAACATTGGGTTAGACACAAAGTTCTTAGACACAGAGCAAAAGCACTATCCATAAAAGAAAAATAAATAAGTTGAATAAAATAAATAAAAATTCAAAGCCTCAGAGCCTGAGTCATAAGCAGGAATTAAAACAAAAGGCAAACCTTTCATTTTTCCAACCAGACTTAGAGACATAAAACCTTTGCTCAGGAGCATAAGAAGCAGAGTGAGTAACTAAATTGAAAAATGGCAGCTCCTCAGCTAACTTTTCTCCAAAATGGGTCAGATAGAAATTAATGGCTCTTTCCTCTGCGTTCCTAGTAATTTCTGTGCTTTTATAGTAATTAACACATTCTATTGTCATTAATTGTCATAGACTCATCCCATCTCATGCACAAATGTCCTCGCTGATTTGAGAGCTCCTTGGGGACAGGGCCTAATATTATTATGTCTGTGCACTCCCGGAACCTAGTAGAAGGACTGATAGGGAATGTGGAGTCGATAAATATTTAGGAAATAAAATAAAGAAGGAAGAGGAAAGCAAGGAAGTAGGAGAAACACACTGTAAGAAGAAAGGAAGGGAAGAAAGAAAGAAAGGGAGGAAATAAGGAAGGAAGGGAGACAGGATGGAGGAAGGAAGGAAGGAAGAAAAGAAGGGAGGAATATAAAGACTGGATTCATTTTTTTATTATTGCCTTAGATTTTGACTCCTTCTTCTCCATCTTGATATCTTTCCTCTTAATGAAGCACAGAACCAACCCAACATCCCACTGTAGCAAGTGAATGGATGCAGGGATAGAAGTGCAAAGGAAAGAAGGAAGGAAGGAAGGAAAGAAGGAAGGAAGGAAGGAAGGAAGGAAGGGAGGAATATAAAGACTGGATTCATTTTTTTTTTTAATTTTATTTTATTAAATTTATTGGGGTGACAATTGTTAGTAAAATTACATAGATTGCAAACAGTGCCTCCAATAAGGGGCTAGTATCCAGAATATACAAGGAACTCATGCAACTCAACAACAAAAAAACAAACAACCCAATTGAAAAATGGGCAGAGGACTTGAAGAGACATTTCTCCAAAGAGGACATACAAATGGCAAATAGACATATGAAAAAATGCTCAACATCACTAGTCATCAGAGAAATGGATTCATTTTTTTATTATTGCCTTAGATTTTGATTCCTTCTTCTCCATCTTGATATCTTTCCTCTTAATGAAGCACAGAACCAACCCAACATCCCACGATAGCAAGTGAATGGATGCAGGGATAGAAGTGCAAAGGAAAGAAGGAAGGAAGGAAGGAAGGAAGGAAGGAAGGAAGGAAGGAAGGAAGGAAGGAAGGAAGGAAGGAAGAGAAAAGAATGGAAAGGAAGAAACAGACAGAAGGGAGACTAAAGGGAAGGGAAAGGAAGGGAAGGGAGGGAGAAAAACGTGCCTGGGTAAAGAACATAAGGACAGGTAGGGTCTGTTGAGAGACAGGGCAGTGTCTGGTGTGGGAAGGGGGCAGCGAGGCCGGCCTGATCATCTGAGGCCCTGTTTCCCAAATCAGCTTATGGTTGCCTGGCCAGGCCACTCTCTGAAATCACCACCGCCCTTTGTTGCTTGCACTGCAGCCCTGTAGACATCAGGAGCCATTGTGTGTTTCAGGCAAGCCAAGCCAGAAGCTGAGGCAGGAAGAGGGAGGCTGCAGCTACTGGCTGGCACTGCTGGGTCTGCTCCCCCTGCTCCCGGCTGCAGGCCTGGGTGCCAGAGCCATAGCAGCGAGGTCAGGGTGGTGAGGAGCTGCTGGCATGGCAGGGCTCTCACATTCTCTCCTTTCCAATGGCCCGGCCCAGCATTGCTGGGGAAACGGGAGGGGCCGGGCAGCCAGCAGCTGAGAGTGAGAAGTTCCCCTTGCCAGAGCCAGCTGCTGGCTGCCATCTGGGCAGGGGCAGTGCCAGTTTCCCAAATCTGCCTTCCCTTTGGAAAAGGAGGAGAAAACTCTGTGCTGAGAAGATAGCTTCTCCTTCCATCCTGAGGCTCTCACTTAAAAATCCAACAAAACCAGCCTTTGAAAAAGGAAGAGATGAGAAATGGGCTGTTACCAAAGGAATTTGCTTCTCCTGGGCTTTTACGTCCAAGAAAAATCTCTGTTCCTACCCTCCCCGATATTTTTTTTTTTTTTTTGGTTCTTTCATTTTATGTAGTGATAACCTTACTTTTAAAAATTAAATCTACTGGTTTGCACACAAAAAATGCTAGTATCTGTGTGTCCTTTCTATTTGTTACACAAATGGGATCATCCGCCATAAGCTGGAAGTTCTCTGAGAGCTGTGGTTTCGTCTTTTTAATTCACTCTTTACCATGAATTACCCAACCTACCAGCTCACCTAAACTGGCGCTCAGTGGGTGCTTTCTGATGGGTCCATCCATTCACTCATCCAACGTGTAATGAGCACCTCCTAAACATCAGCATAGGACTGTCGCTGATGAAAAATTGAAGAAAATCTGGCCCCTGTTCTCAGAGTCAAGCCAGCTGAGAGGAACCATTCCCTCAGGTCCTCCCGGAAGTTGGGGCAATGGGCACTCCAGCCGCGATGTGGAAGCCCTGTGCAGAGCAGGGCCCCGCGACCACGTGTTATTTACTGGGCTACAACTATGGTCCGAGGAAGCAGACCGGACAGAGCAGAGAATCAAGGAGATCTTCTGCAAAACTAAAAAGCAGGTGAGCTGTTCCCATTGGCAAGAGTCATTCGATTGAACAACTGGTCACCATGGGCACTGACCAATCAGATCAAATGCTGGCTGGGAAAAACGAGGACCACCATGCTGGTACATCCCGGCTGAATATGAGCTCTGGATTTATTTATTTTTTGCTTATTTAGTTTTTTAAAAGATTTTATTGGGGGAAGGGGAACAGGACTTTATTGGGGAGCAGTGTGTACTTCCAGGACTTTTTTTCCAAGTCAAGTTATTGTCCCTTCAATCTTAGTTGTGGAGGACACAGCTCAGCTCCAGGTCCAGTTGCCGTTGCTAGTTGTAGGGGGTGCAGCCCACCATCCCTTGCGGGAGTCGAACCGGCAACCTTGTGGTTGAAAGGACACTCTCCAACCTACTGAGCCATCCGGGAGCTCAGCGGAAGCTCAGCTCAAGGTGCCGTGTTCAATCTTAGTTGCAGGGGGCGCTGCCCACCATCCCTTGAGGGAGTCGAGGAATTGAACTGGCAACCTTGTCGCTGAGAGCCCACTGGCACATGTGGGAATCGAACCGGCAGCCTTCGGAGTTAGGAGCACAGAGCTCCAACCGCCTGAGCCACCGGCCGGCCCTGGATTTATTTTTTATTATTGCCTTAGATCTCGAATCTTTCTTCTCCATCTTGATACCTTTCCTCTTAGTGAAGCACGGAGCTAACCCAACATCCTACCATGTGAATGGACACAGGGATAGAAGTGCCTAGTGTGCTTCATGAGAACCTCATTTTCACACAAATCCTCGTGGGGGAGGGTGTGGGAGGCAGGGAGGTGAAAAGCTTTAATTTTGCTTTCCAACTTTGCTGGCAACTTGGTTCTGAAGCAATTCAAAACATGCCTATTGTTCGTGTAATAGTGGGAAGAGGCAGGCTGAAAGCTGGGGACGATCTCCAGAGTGAGGCCCACTCTCTGAGATGCAGGGTTTGGTGTCCCAGCTCTGCAGCCTCAATATTTAGTCCGTCTGGGGGCACTCAGGACCTAAGAAAAACTGGTTCACATGGCTCAAACTCACAGGAACAATACTGTCTTGCATTTCAAGTGTTTCTTAAATTATTTTACAATAATAAAAATACATGTAAATGCAGCTTGCACAGGACCGAGCCTCCAGTGAGCACTCAGTGTTTGATGAATTTGAACGTGAATGATCTCACGTGACCCTCATCAGACTGTCTGAGGTAGGCCGGGTAGGAATTACTGGTTCCTTGTGTAGCCCAACAGAGGTAACAAGTTTGTCCAAGCTGGCATAGTAAGTGGCAGCGTTAGACCAGAAGTTGTGGCTCCTGACTTCTATGTACTTCAGCACCTTTCCCATAAGCCAAATTACTAACCAATAATATAAACTCCAGCAGCCTAGTGATGATACACACTTGAGAAATGAAATTAAGATCAGAAGTTGCCTTGATGGCTACATAGATGGAAACAGAGGATCGGCTGGTTAAGAACACAGGCGCTGACTCCTGGCACTACCCCCTGCTAACCGTGTGATGTTGGGCAGGTTAACCAGTCTCTCTAAGCCTCTGCTTTCTAATCCAGAGGAGTGGAATAGCACCTGTCTCACAAGGTTGCTGTAAGACTGAACTAGGTACCATAAGATCCTTATCACAAGGTCTGGCCTAGGGTAGCTGCTCAATGTGTGGTAGTATTCTTTGCTATTGTATTATTTATTTCTGAGAGGGTGACTTCTGCTTTCAAGTCAGAAAGCCCTCTTGTACTTGGCTGTTCTTGGCTGGTCTGTGATACCAGGAGCTCCTTCTGTCTACTGTCTCCTGCATGAGGTGGGAGGAAGCCATTCAGTCACATGTTGGTATTTTTCAGTGTGAAATCTATCCATGTCCTTTCCAGGAACATTTGCTTGTCTATTTATTGAGCACTGACTCTCTCCCAGGCATCTTCTAATACTTTAGAAATATTAATCCATTTCATCCTCACTACAACTCTGTTAGGTAGGTGCTATAATTATCCCCATTTTACAGACAGAAAAACTGAGGCACAAAGAAATCAAGTCACACATCTAGGAAATCTTGACAGAGCCCAGATTCAAACCAGATGGTCCAGCCCCAGAGCCTGTGTGCTGACCCAGTACACCAGGTAGTCCCCTCCTCTTAATAAGGAATATGTTTTAATTCAAAGAACTGTGGTGACTTGTTGGCTTACAGGCAAAGTACCTTTCGGAGACTCTGAAATCTCTCCTCTACTCTCTTACCAAAAGCTTGTGCAGCACTGGAGTCTCTTCCTAGAAGTTCCTTGGGCCATGAGATTTGATGAGCCAGAGCCACTGAAATGGACTGACTTGCCTTAAAGTCCTCAGCCATAAATTCCTCATCCCAAATCAATTTTCAAAGTGCTCATCAAAGCATAGCTCTATGGCAGGCACTGGGCTGAGATATTACTAAAAATGTGGTTCCTGCCCGCTGGGGGCCTACCATTGAGGAACACACTACAGTGGCTGATGCACACATGGAAATGCCGGTGGACAGATGACATTCAAATGGAACTAAAATGATCATAGGGATGGAGCACAGCCTGAAGGAATTTGCAAAAGCAAACTTTAAGGGACTATGAACGGACCTTACACAATCATGAAAAGTGCACACAGAGTGAAGACAGTTTTGTTTGCAAATCCCAAAGCTCTAAACCCAGGGAACATCTCCTGGTTTGAAAGAGAAAGTTTCAGGACAAATAAAAGGTAATCCTACTTCAAGACACAACCAGTCTCAAGAGGTGACGGCGGGGTGAAAGCATACCTTGTATCCATAAGGGTAAGGATGCTAGAGGTAATACGATATGCCAAAGGGAAGTTTGGGGGGCTTGAGTAGCATTGTAACCAAGGCCCCAACAATACCTTGCTTTTGAATGGAGCTGGCTGTTTCCCATACACCCTTGCCTGGGGTCTTACCAGCACCCAGGAAAATTGTCAAGTCAGGCATTATTAGGCCCACTTTATGTAACAGGAAGAGGAAGCTCTGAGAAGTTACTGGCCCAGTGTTTGCAGCAGGGGGTCTTCTCCAATTGCAAACCAAAGATGAACTTGGCTGCTCAAGCCAAGTGAAGACATCTGGGGACCACACACTCAGGTGGTCATTTTCATCTGAACCATCAGGATCTAAGATGACACTGAATAGGAGCTTTTCTGGACCAGATGCAGCCTAGCCACGCAGAGGACAAAACATTCTACTTACAAGCCCTTAGGTCTCTCCCATTAAGCCTAGGCTTCCGTGCATAACAGACTCACGTGAAAAATCTCACAGAGGACTGTCCTGTTGATTTTTTAAACCAAAATAAAACAGCGTATGAGTTTTATCTCTTTATCTCCTCAGTCCAGAGGGAAAAAAAGAGACACAATCTGTTCTCCCAGTGGGACATTCACCTGATTAGATGTCATAAAACAGAGTAGTCCTTTAGTTAATAATGGCTGGAATACCTCTGACCCACAGTGACTGGAAAGAAAAAAAAAAAACCACCTAACTACAGATAAACTCCCTAGGGTTTCAGATCCGTTTTGTAATAAGCCGTGTTATGAAGGAAACCTGGCTGCAAAAGATAGTTTGAATGCAAAATAAAGGTAGTTGACATGCTTTGAAGCAGATACACAGCTCCTGTGGAAGCACCAGAATCATATGTTTGGAGGATCATTATATTTCCTGCTTCACACTTTATTTGGGTCCCACCGTTCTTTTATACAACTCCTATTTTTAGTTATCACAGGCGCCATGTCCTGCCAGGCAGGGGCCTCAGCAGGGCAGGTCCTGGCAGGGGGGGCAAGGGTTGGAAGTCTGGAGAGGCAGGAGAGCTGGACAGGCAGGACGCAGGCAAACTTCAAGGAGCAGGTGCAGCCCCCAGGACCAGACGGGCCGGAAACAGGGTTTGGGGAGGAGTCGCAGGGAAAAGAGTAGGGGAGCTCCATGGAGGTAGGGAACAGTGAATTATCAGAAATGGGCTGAAATATGGACAAAGCAGAGGTGGGCAAGAACTGTTTGAGTTCTTCCATACACCCTGTCACAAAGGAGTGGGCGGGGGCTTAAATGCATGGGTTTGAGAACCTTGAAGACATCACGCTAAATGAAGAAAACCAGTCACAGAAGGAAAAATACTTCATGATTCCATTTACATGAGGTATCTAAAATAGTCAAATTCATAGAATCAAAGAGTGGAATGATGGTCGCTTGGGGGCAGAGATATGGAGAGTTACTAACTAACAGGCATAAAGTTTCAGTTAAGATTAATAAGCTCTAGAAATCTGCTGCACAACAATATACCTAGTTAACAACATAGTCTTACACACCTTAAAGTTTGTTAAGAGAGTAGATCTCATGTCAAGTGTTCTTACCACAATCAAATAAATTTTTTTTTTAATGCATGGGTTCCAACCAAAGAAATCCATATGAGTCTGATTCAGGCTAAGGTGGATGTGTCGAGCTTGCTGTGAACTTCCTACAATCAGAGGCCTTTGGAGAAGAAAACAAAAACACCTGTGGTCATGAAAAACTGTTAGAAAAGAAATGCTTAATCTTTCTTTAGCATTCCTTCATGCCCTCTCTAATCCTATGAGGCATCACTATCAGTGAAGAGGCAGAAAAAAAGAAAGCACAGAGTCTCCTGAGTGAGAATAAGCCAGGGGGAGATGGACAGTTCTTCATCTTCACTGATTTGAGACTGATTCTTTTATCTGGGCAGTGAACCCCATCTTCTAGGCTGAACTCCAGACTTCCTTAGGTGTTGGGTAAAATGATATCCTGAATTCCTCTCTGACTCCCAGTTACTCCTCAGCATTGCATACTTGTTTGGCCATTTTTTTCTTTTGTGCATTTCAAAACAAATAACACAAAGAAGTCAAGAGGAAGTGCCATGCCACAGAGGAGGGAGCCACACAAAAAAAATCCAAGGGATGGGTTTGACCCAATCATCCAGTCGTCTTTCTTTATTTCCTAGTAGAACAGGCCTGCGTTTCCCCTTCTGCCCTGTATGCAATCAATAGATCTCTACCTTTGTGTCCTGATGTCTTCCTCCTCCTGACCTTTGTGTGGTCAGAGGAGGCCTCTGGAGAAACAGGGAGGAGTAGAGGCCCAGAAGCAGGCCCCGGACAATTGAGGGGCCATGTAGAGAAGCTGCGAGGACCCCATTAGCAATGACTGAGGTAGGAGGTGGAGCCTGATGGCAGGTCATATTCTGGGAAACAGGGCTTGGGAATTCCCTCTTCAATTGACCCAACCATTTATGAAGGAAGACACAAAGAGAATTAGAGGAGAAGACCCCGCCAGCCAACTAGAGTAAAGAGAGAGAGGTACCAGAAGTAGAGTGAAGTGAATGTCTGAGCCTTACAGAGCTGATGCCCACCCCTGGACCGCAGTGGGCACACCAGTGGTACAAGATTCAGGTAGTCACGCCATCTTACTCACTTCATTACTGAAATACATAGACCCAGATATCGTCATTTATTTGTCCTTGTCGTCTTGTGCCTTCTAAGTTCCAGGTGCTGTGCTAAGTCATGGGAATATACTTAGGAACCAGGAGATTCTCTACTGGTTGGCAAGCATTTATTGAGAACCTACTTTGTGCAAAGCCCTGGAGAAAGCATGGGGAGAAAGGGGGGCTCAGAGAGATCACAAAATGAATGGAAGTCACGGTCCTGGTCATCAAATTGGTTGAAGGGATAAAACAAATCCTCGTGAAATAGCTTGGTGGAACAACTTGGAGAAAACCTTACTTTTCTTAACAGTACATCTCCCACAAAAAGAGATTCAGTTTTGTTGAAAAAATACTGGCCTTAGGCATTAGGATCAGCTGGTGCCTTTGCCTAAGAAATCCAGAAGCGAGCTAAATTTCTCTGAAAAGGAAACAAGATATCCAGTGGCTACTTTAGGGAAAGGTTTGGAGAGAGAGATAGGGGGGACCCAGAAGCCCATAACTAAAGAGAAAATTTGACAAGAGAAGGCAAAATCTTGGTCTTTATTTATTGCTAGGTGTCGTATCATGTAGCTTGCTCTTTCATTTCTTCATAAAGGTGTAATCAGTTCTACCGCCTAAGCCATTAATGCTTTGTGGGTTGGTCAGTTTTGAGAGGATGTAATAAAGCCTAATATCTCATTTCCAAATACCAAAGGCACAGAGTTCTCATGTGAGAAAAACTATCTATGAGTTACACTGAGGACACATTTTTAGCAATGCATTAGCAATTGAGATGTGAAATACATGTGCTCAGAAAGTTCAAAGTTAGGGTAGTAATCTGAGAATGGGTGGATAATTAGGACAGTCCTCCTAAAAGAAGCAAATTTTGAACTCAATGGCCCTTGGGAAATAGATTCAGGTTGCAGGAATACAAAGGTACTTGTGTGACTTCACAGAGACCCAAAAATCCACATATTGTTTCCTGACCTCAGCTCAAGATAGAGACATGTACATAGACAGAAACACATATCACTTAGCTATGCCAACACCTAGCATAGAGGAAAACACAGGCATGTACCTGTTCATACATCCATTATGGATGACCAGCTACCACTCAGCATCTGTCAGTCTACGCAAAAGTGGCCCCTGCTCTCACTCAGATGTTGTACAAAATGTGGTTCATTAGTATTAAAACTGCATCACTGCCAAAGTGCAGAAAAGTTAAATTTATAACATTTTAGACACTTTTAGTGGAAAATGCAAATACTTAGCAGAGAAGGTTGGGCATGTGTCCCTTGAAGCCATTATCTCACGATGCTTAACACAGGGCTAAATCTTTCACAGAAAAAGGCTATTCAACCTAAATCAACATCTGAGATCATCTTAACAAAGTCAGAATGGAGGATTTAAAGAACACAAATGGTCAGCTCAGAAAATAAGAAATACAAATAACCCATGAAATATGCCTCTGTGTGTGTGTGTGTGTGTGTGTGTGTGTGTGTGTTTAATCAGCTTCATGGGAAGTTAAAGAAATGCAAATAAAAACGATACCACTTTTGCCCTAATATGCAAAATTCAGAGAGAATAAAAGAGTTCAGTAATGGTTCAGATGGGAGTGTAGAGAAATGGGTTCTCTCCTACAGCAGCAGGGATTCCAGTTTGGTGCATAACCTCATAAGAGGCCACGTATAGAATGCGCTACACATGTACATACCCCTCGATCTATATAAGTCCAATCCTAAGACTATGTCTTGATGGAATACCCAGGTAAGTGCATAATGATGTGTGTGTAAGGATTTTTATCATATTGGTCTTTATAATCACGAAAACTTGGGAACTATCTAAATGTCTAGCAAGAGCAGATTATTAAATAAAGTATGTCATCCAGTCAATGAAATGCTTTCTCAGCATAGTAATCATGTAAGATTGTATGACACGGAAAAGTGTTATAATACATAGCAAAATTTTGTAAATGAGAAAAGCGGTTTCCACACAACATGATACTCTTTTATAATAACAAAACTAGTTCATGTGTTTGATGGTTAAACCAGAATAAAAGCTGCATGATAGCAGTGGGTCTTTTGGCTGTGAAATAATACCCAGAAAAGTGCCTGGCACAAAATAGGCTCTCAATAAATATGTGTTAATTAAATGAATTCATGCTTACAATGCACCAGGCACTGTTGTAAATAAGCATTTGATAGAATGTCATTCATTCTCACAACAGCACTGTGCTGTCTTATTGTGGACTCTACCAAGCCATGAGGAAGTACAGAGAGGGTAAGCAACAGGGCACAGGCCACCCAGCTAGCAAGAGGCGAAGCCAGAATTTAGACACAGGCAGCGTAAATCCACAGTCTTCACTCAAATACTTTCCTATACATATGTGTACAGAAAAGTCTGAAAGGAAATGCACCAACACCATCAACAGTAGCAACTTGAGGCATTCTGGGTGGTGGGATTACTTAACATCTTGTTTTTCCTTCTTGTTTGTCAGAGTTTTCTAATTGCTCTGCAAGGCAGATATAAAACTCAATGTATTTTTAAATATATAGTAATATAACTTATAAATAACATGCCATTTTCTTCAATGGATACTTTCTCTGACCAAAAGCAGAAGGAGAGCAGAGGAGAGGGGTTTTCAAGGGATGGAGAAAAGATGAGGAACAAACAGAGTGACAGTGGTTCCCCATCCTCAGGCCTGAGAACCTTATTGAAAGATAGACGACCATGTTTTAAAACAAAGAAGAACATTGTTTTTCTGCACGCTCCCTAATTTTCCATGTGCTCTTCCCCGTGTCCTTCAACCCAGGAAAATTCCAGGATACTTGCTTGGCATTGCCTCTCACCTGGACAGACACACGGTGGCCCTAAGACACATGGTGGCCTCTTGTAGGGTCATCTCCACATGGACGTCATCATTTGGGTGCTGTTGTCCAACAGACTTTCATGAGTCCTGTGCTGGAGACTAGCGGGCATGAGGGATACAACTTCAACAACATACAGTTTTTGCCTTCAAGAAATTCAGAGGTCATTGGGGAGAGAGACTAACTGAAAACACATGAAGTGTTATAGCACTAATAGGAGGAAGTCCAGTACATTACACGAGCACACAGGGAAGGTGTCTCATTTCTGTCACAGCCTCTATTTACCTATATTATCACAGAGCTCATTTCATTCTCTATTTTAACTCTATCATCCATCTGTCCAACAGTCTATAAACTCCTTGAGGACCAGCGCTGTGTCTTATTCACGTTTGTGTCCCAGCAACTGACACAGAGTAGGCTGTTCAATCAGTAGCTCTCCCTGAATGGTTATGTCGATATGGAAATGGTTCTGTCAGCAATGTCTCCAGTTTGTCCCATTGAGGACCTGGCTGAAGGAGAGGCTCTGCCTAGAAGGCGGTACCCTAGAAATCTTTCTGGCTCATATGGAGGGAACCAGTGAACAGACAGGGAGAAGAAGGAAGGATTTCTAGGCTGAGTAAACACAAGTGCAAGACTGAGTTAAGAAACAGCTGATTTGTTTCAGTCAAAACAGATGTGGCTGCAGCAGAGATGAGTCACGAAGGGCCATTTAGTCACACTGAGTTCAGATTTTATCTTGCAAGCTATGAGGCGTCCAAAAAAAAAAGAGAGAGAGAGAGAGAGAGAGAGAGAGAGAGAGAGAGAGAGAGAGAGAAAGAGATGTGGTAGTCAGATTAGGTTATAGAAAAATCACTGGTAGAACCACAGAAGTTGGAAGAAACGGGGCAAGTCAGAAGCAAAGAGGCCAGTGAAACAAGAAGACTACTGCATGAAAGCAACCGGCACATAATGAGAAAGGATCTGGACAAAGGCAGGGGCTTCAAGGGCGGAGAGAAAAAGATACTCCAACATTATTTTCCTCCAGGCCAGCTTGACATCATTCTCAGGCATGCGGAACAGTTAAAAACTGACATGAGTGTGAAAAAGGCAAGACAATCTTAAGGTCCCAGCCATCCTGCCTGCTCAGCAGCACCAATTCCCCAAGGTTTCACACCCCACTCACACCTTGGAGTACACCCCTCCCACAGGCAGGAATGAAGACATCCAGGGAGCCAGCGAAACACTCAGAAGCAGCAGCAGAGGGGAAAAAAGTGCATTACAGAGCCCAGCATCTGTGTCTAGCAGCTGCCAAGCAACCTCCGTGTGTTCATGCAGCTGTCGCGTGATCGCAATGGAAGATCGCAATGGAAGATGAAACAGAAGGGCAAAAAGAACGTTCAGCAACAGGCGCCGAGTGCCAGGTAGCTAGGTGGGCTCTGGGGCAATCAAGGCTGATCTACTGGGTGAAACTAGGAGGTACTGCTTGCCTTGGAGAATTGCCACACAGAGCCTTTATGTAACCAGACCACTCCTGGGCCTGTGCATAGCAGAATACCAATCACCTCACCTGAGCCAGGTGACCCAGGAAAGTTGACACTGGGCTTGCCTTACCAGCTTCCTTAGTTTTATTTCAACTCTCCTGTCTCCATCTTTCTGAAGGTGCAGTATGACATATCAGTTTGTGTTCAGACCTGCGAATCAAAGCTAAGTAGGGTGGGAGAATTGAGAAGTTCGTAACTCCCTCACCACCAAATAATCAGAGATGACCCAGGGTATCGTCATTCAACCAAAAGAGGGAATTTCTAGTTTTGATATCCACTTGTGGGCGGTTTGGGGAATGTATCATGTTGATTTATCCACTCATTCATCCATTGATTCAGAGATTTATTAAGTAACTAACAAATACATAAGACTATGCTAGGCTTTGTGGAGGCTAAGACTTATGAGGCAAAATACTAATGCCTGGGTGTTTCCCATGCTGCATACTTACAAAGAAGTTCAACCATTGTATTCTTACTATCAGAACTAATATTCAGTTGTTTGCACGGTACAGGCATTCCAGATATTTATAGCCATTGACTAGTGTGATTGGCCAGTGCCCTTTTGAACCAATTGTTAAATACAGTATTTTGAAGACCACCCCTCCCCACAGCAATGCTGCAAACTTGTATCTACATTCTCAAAGTATCTGGCCTGTGATCATCTCTTAGTGAGTGGCACAGCCAGGATTAGAACCCCAAAGGGGCTTACGACATCAGAGAAATACGAGATAATTCTAGGGTGGTGTGAAAACAAGAACCTGATTGTGTGGGCCAGAGAGCAGACACAATATGTGGATACAATAAAAAATATGGGAAAAGTCATCCGGCACTCAAAGCAAAATTGATGAAGGAAAATTGATGAAGGACTTCATTTTGTGGTGGGGGGTGTGATGGCTGAGACAGGCCTTGAAGGAAATGTGGGATTTGAATTTGATTGGGCTTTGTTCGTAGTTGTCAGGATCTGGAGACAGAATTCCTAGGTTCAAAACTCAGCTTTCCATGTATAAAATGAGGATCATAATAATGGTGTCTGCTCAAGGGTTGTTGTGAGGAAAGATAATCTAGGTTGTTCGGACGAAGAGATAATCTAGGTAGAGATCATCTGCCTGACATAGAATGTGCTCAATAAATGATTGGTGTTATTATTTCATTTCCCTTTGTGCATAGTGAGTGGTAAATATTCCTTCAGTGCAGGCTTTTCATGGCCCACATGTAACATCCAGGATTCCTAGTTGCAAGCAACAGAAACCACCTCTGCTGAGGATGATCTGAGAGCAGCTATTCAGAGAAGGAATTTATTGAAAGGCAATTCACAGAATCACCAGAAAGGCCAAAGAATCAGGTAAGAAAATGGGCAAGCACCAAGGGACTGCCAGGACCATGGGCAAAGTTGGGCGTGGAGAGCCACCTGGTGAGAATGGCACTGCTCACGTTGGACAGAATTCCACAGCCACACATGACAGTGGACACTGCTCTCAATACCTGGCCTGAATGCCCTGGTGTTTCTTCCTATTAGCTGTAGAACCAAAGCCTGGGAGAGGGCATCTGACTGGCAGGACTAAGGTACACGCCCACACCTAGCTGCCACACAAGGCAGGGGAGAGCTAGCTTCTGAAAGGTCAACTTCTCCAATGCACGATGAGCCCAGCCTCCCACCAAGATTCAGTCACTAATGTAATGTCTACACACTGGAAAAGGGTTCAGATCTTGAGCAGCTTAAAAATGACAACTGTCCAACACACCATGTCAGGACACCTGTGACCAAGTTCCTGTCAACCCCTCCAGTCCCAAAGCCTGGAGTTTCCTGACTTAGGACTTCACAATCTAGCAATCTGAACCATTCTTCCTTGTCTAATGTGTTGTGCTCCTTCAGGCCTGTTGGCCAATTTATTTAATACTCTTTACCCTTCCTCTTATGCTCCTTCATCTGCTTACTATCTACATAAGCTTCCAGAGTAGACACTACAACTTATTCGTCATTATACTCCCACACCTAACATGTCTGTAGTATTTGCTCACTCAGTGGTTACTAAATTGAATCATTTGACTAAAGACTGTGACTGTATTTCCTTAACCCAAAGTTGAAAACAAGACTCAAAAGTCCAAGGGAACTTGGGCCTGAATACATTAGATCGGAAGCCATCATAAAAATACAAAACCAAACTGTTGGAAGTGAAGTCACAGGAGAATAAGCATCCAGGCTTCTCATTGCCTGGTTCACCTCCCAACCCCCCAAAAAACACTCCTTTCTGCATTCCCAAGAAAGCAACTTCTGCTTTCCAACACTTTCTCCCCAAATCTGCTCATTATGACTTGGTTGCTCATTATATCTTGAGTTGGTCTTCAAGAACCATCTACCTTTCTCTCTCACAGAAGCAAAACCCTGGCACATGGTTACATAAATAAAGATGATATTTTCCAACCTCCCTTGCAGCTAGGTATAACCTTATGAAAAAGGCTTAGCCAACGGAAAGCCACGTGTGCAACTTGGAGCCATGTCCTTAAAGAGAGGGATGTTCCCCCTTTCCCTTTCTGCCTCCCTCCTGCTGCTTTCAGTGTTAGTGTGATGGTGACACACCTTGGATCAAGCAGATGTGGGCCCCTGAAAAATCTCAAAGAGCAAAGCCACCATATGAGTGAGCACTGGAGCACCTCCTTCCAGACTGTTCCATGAGAAAGACATTTGTAGTTTGTTTAAGCCACCGTTATTCTGAGTTTGTTACATGTGGCCAAACTCGTAGCCTAGCAAATATTACTAATTAAGCTTGAAATCCAGCCATTTTTCTCATCAGCATACATTTCTGGCCCTTGGAAAGCTAGGAAATGGTGTATGTGTGGTAGGACTTCAACAGTTTCTAAGTAAACCTGTCTCTTCTGCCTCAAACCTTTCTCCACCCACTGTCCTGAAGATTCCTAAAGGCTTGCTCTCAAATAAAAAAAAGCAAAGGCTTCAATTAAAATATAAATACCTGTAGGAGGGATAACACTTTGTTATTGTCAGGTTTTGTACCTATGAAAGACAAAACTGACACTGTTCTGCAAAGAAGGAAAAACAGATTTAGAATGAAACTGTGGCACCGCTAAAAACCTATAAGCCTCACAAATTTGCCTAATGTTAACCTAAGGATAGAAACAGGCCAAATACTTGCACAATGACCCCTTATTGTGAATACCTCCTAAGTCTTCTTGTTTTTAAGATTTTTATTATTGTATGTAAGCTAACATACAATATTATATTAGTTTCAGGCTTACACCATAGTTGTTCAACATTTATATACCTAAAGAAGTGATCACCATGATAAGTCCAGCAACCATCTGACACCATACCACACTATTACAATATTATTGACTATATTCCCTATGCTGTATATTACATCCCCATGACTTATTTGTCCTATATCTGGAAGTTTGAACCTCTTATTCCCCTTCAACTTTCCCCCTCTTTTTTAATTTTTCAATTACAGTTGACATTCAATATTACTTTATATTAATTTCAGGTGTACAGCATAGTAGTTAGACATTTATATAATTTAAGAAGTGATACCCCTGACTAGTCTAGATACCACTATACATGGGTACTACCATATAATTACCACATACATGAGTCTTACCATAGATTACAGTGGGTAATACCCACTATACATGATATTACCGTACAATTGACTCTATTCCCTATGCTTTACTTTACATCCCTGTGACTAATTTGCAACTACCAATTTGCACTTCTTAATGCCTTCCCCCTTTCACCCACCCTCTACCCCCTCCCATCTGGCAACCATTAAAAATGTTCTCTGAATCTATGAGTTTGTATCTGTTTTGTTTGTTTGTTTGTTTGTTTTGTTCTTTAGATTCCACATATAAGCGAAATCACATTGCATCTGTCTTTCACTATCTGACATACTCCACTCAGCACAATACCTTTCAGGTCTATCCATGACACTGCAGATGGTGAAAACCCATTCCCTTCTATGGCCGAGCAATAGTCCATTATATGTATGTACCACATACTCTTTATCCATTCATCCATCGATGAACACCCAGGCTGCCTCTACATCTTGGCCATTATAATTAATGCTGTAATGAACATATGGATGCACATGTTCCCTCAAAGTAGCATTTTGGGTTCCTTTGGATAATTACCCATCAGTGGGATTACTGGGTCCTTCTTTGTCACTTATAACTATGGCCTTTGTTTTAAAGTCTGTTTTGTCTGGTGTAAGTATTGCTACCACAACTTTTTCTTTTTTCCTTTGTATTTTTATGAAATATCTTTTTCCCATCCCTTTACTTTCAGTCTGTACATGTCTTTTGACCTGAAAGTCTCTTGTAAGTAGTATATGTAAGGGTCTTCTTTTCTTATCCATTCAGCCACCTGTCTTTTGATTGGAGCATTTACTCCATTTACATTAACAGTAATTATTGATAGATAGGTAGTTCTTACCATTTTTACTATTCATTTATTTTATTTTATTTTATTTGTCTCAAAAAAGTCCCTTTAACATTCCTTGTAATACTGTTTTGGTGGTGATGAACTCCTTTAGCTTTTTCCTGTCTGGGAAGGTCTTTATCTGTCATTCAATTCTAAATGATAGCTCTTTACTGGTTAGAGTAATCTTGGTTGTAGGTCCTTGTTTTTCATCACTTTGAGTATTTCTTGCCAATCCCTTCTGGCCTGTGGGGACAGAGTCCCAGAGCAGTTTCCAGGCTCTCAGCTTTGCATGGGGAGGTGCTGGCTCGGGTAGTGAATGACCATCAACTGTGATTGGTTGGCCATCAGCTGTAACTGGTTAGCCAGTTGGCTACTGATGTAACTGTGGGGCTATGTTGATTTGTTGGTTGGTTGGCAGGCAGAGAAGTGAATGGCGGACTGCGTATCGTGTGGCTACTACTGCGGGTGTCTCACCTGGCCGCCAGAGAGAATATAGTGGTATGACTCCCTTATCTATGGCTCCGTGGGTGTTCCTTTTTGGCCTCACCATGTCCTGCGTTCTTATGTGGGGAGGGGGACCAGAGGCCCCACAGGCCGCTCCGCACGACATGGCCTACAAAGTTTCTGTGGAGAAATCAGCTGACAGTCTTATGGGAGTTCCTTTGTAGGTAACTAACTGCTTTTCCCTTGATGCTTTTAAGATTCTCTCTTTGTCTTTAAACTTTGGCATTTTAATTATGATGTATCTTGCTGTTGGCCTCTTTGGGTCCATCTTGTTGGGACTCTCTGCACTTCCTGAGCTTGTGTGTCTATTTCCTTCACCAGGTTGGGAAAGTTTTCAGTCATTATTTCTTCCAACAGATTTTTCTTTTTTTTTTTTTATAGCTTCATTATTTATATATTGTCCATAGAATCTGTAGTAATGTCACTTTTTTCATTCATTCCTGATATTAGTAATCCATTTTTTTAAATTAGTCTTGCTAGATATTTATCAAGTTTATTAATCTTTTCAAAGAATCAACTTTTGGATATATATATATATATATATATATATATATATATATATATATATGCTTTTTGGTGCCTCCTGGCATCATACTATATATGTGTTTTTTTAATTAAATTTTTAAAATTAATGAACATGGAGGTGTGATCAAAACATACGGTGAATGTTTAAATTTTAAAAATGTATTACAGTGAAAGACACATTGCCATTATTCCTCCTCAAAATACTCCCCCTCGCTTCGAACACACTTTTCCCATCCATCTTCTGGCTCTTCCCCAAAGTCAAAATAAACATAAAAAGTAAACATTTTAAATCAATTCAGGACATCAAGGCAGCCAAAACAGCACAACTAAAGGCACTTCCAATAGACTTTTCAAGTCCTTGCTTTCTCTCTTGTCCTTCTGGTACCCCTATGACCCGAATATTGCTATGCTTGATGTTCCAGAGGCCCCTTAAGCAATCCTCATATTTTATTTATTTATTTATTTATTTATTTATTTATTTATTTATTTATTTATTTATTTACTGTTCTGATTGGGTGTTTTCTGCTACCTTATCTTCTAAATCATTGATTCAGTCCTCTACTTCATCGAATTTACTGCTGATTGCTTCTAATGTACTCTTTATTTCAGTTATTGTAGTCTATTTCTGACTGTTGTGGGTTTTTTTAATGTTTTCTATCTCCATTTTTATGTTTCCTATCTCTTTGTTGAAGTTCTCCCTGAGATCACTGAGCATCCTTATACCAGTGTTTGGAATTCTGCATCTGGTAGATTGCTTGTCTCCATTTTGTTTAGTTCTTTTTCTGGAACTTTGTTCTGTTCTTTGATTTGGGACATGCTTCTTTGTCTTCCCATTTTGGCTGCCTCCCTGTGTTTGTTTCTACATAAGGCTGCTATGACTCCAGGTCTTAATACAGTGGCCTTCTGTAGAAGGTGTCTTATGAGGCCCAGTGATGCAGTCTCCCTGTTCACCAGAGCTGGGTGCTGCAGGTGTGTCCCTTGTGTGGGTTGTATATGTCATCCTGTTTTAGTTGAGATTGGATTCCTGTTTGTACATAAATGGGAGGGACTGACCCTCAGGTTGATTGGTTGTGAGGACTGGCTGTGACTATAGTGGAGGAATTGTTGTGCAGAGGTTGACCCTACAAAGCAGGGTTCACTTTTTCAGGGCTCTGGTGCCTGCCCAGTGTGCCCTTTGGGTGTGTCATCCTTGGAGGTGATCAGTTGATACTCTGGCCCAGTCAGAAGTTGGTCACTGGGACTGCCAGCCCTGGGGCCCCCTGAGAGGAAACCCACTGCAGGCCAAATTCAGCCACAGCTTGTGCCTCACCCAGAGCTACCCAGCAGGAGCCACAAAGCAATCCAGAGATGGCTGCCACCTGTGCTGTGCTTGGAGGTGCCTTGAGAGGCCAAGCCAGGAACCAAGGCCGGCTGTCACTAGTGCTGGGCTTAGAGCTGCTTAGCCAGAGATATGGGACATGCTGAAGCCAGATGCTACTTTTTTGGGATTTGTGAACCTTTGAGAGATGTTAGGAATGTCCACAGCATGAGCCAAGGCAGGCCATTTATATGGAAAAGCCACTGGAAGTGGCTTGCATGTGCCTAAAAGTTGGATGTGGCATGGTCTCAGGGAATCACTAGGGTGGGGCAGATGAAAACTGATAGCCAGTTTGATGGAGCCTCAGATGTGGCCTCTGCTTGTGTATGCACACAGGGAGGGGGAGGGCTCAACAAAGAAATAATGGCTTCTAACAGCTCCTCCATCTGGGAGAAAGCTGCCCCGCCAGTCTTCATCCTGAGACCAGACAATTCAGTTCCTCCCTGTATGTCTCTGGTACCTTTCCAGCTGCTGCCCCAGAGCTGGAGCTTAAAGTAAGTGAGTCTATCAGCAAGTAAGTCTGTGTGTGGTCCCTTTAAGAGGAGAGCCTGGGAGTGTAGCTGCCCTCCATCCCACTCAGCCACAATCTCTGCTGTTTTTCACAGTCAGAAATTGTGGGGACTTCGCTCCCCAGCATTGAAACCCTGGGTTGGGGAGAGGTTGGGACCCTTCACTCCTTGTGGTGTGTGGGGGAACCTCCACAGCTGATATATCCCTCTGTCATGCTGGGTCTCTAGTCCCGCTCCCCACACTAGAATGCAGGATATGGTGAGGCCAAAAAGGAACACCAGTGGAGCCATAGATGGGGGGTCATACCTCTATTTCTCACTGGTGGCTGGGTTGGAGATGCTGGAAGATACAGGAAGCAGGAGCCACAATCTGTCGTCCACTTCTCTGCCACCCAACCACTTGCCAGTATAGCCACAGCAGTTGTATTAGTGGCTAATGGCTAACCGGTAACAGCTGATGGGCACCCACCCACAGTGGATGGCCATCTGATTACAGCTGATGGCCATCTAATAACCGAGCTAGCACCTTTCCACATGAGGCCAAGAGCCTGGAAACTGCTCTCAGGACTCTGTCCCCACATCCTCTCAATTTTTAATGGTCACACACAGGCGGGGCAGGTGGTGGGGGCAGGGGGGAGGAGGGTCGGGAATGAGCCCTTTCGGAATCTCTGCCCCTCCTACCAGTCTCGAGGTGGATTCTTCTGTATGTCCATAGTTGTAGGACTTCAGTTCAGCTAAACGGCAGGTGATTGTCAATGATGGCTGTTCTGTGGTTTAGTTGTAATTGACGTGATCCTGAGAGGAGGTGAGCACGGCATTTACCTACTCCACTATCTTGGTTGGAAATCCACCTCTTAAGTCTCAACACTCTAATCACACCTGGGGCTAGTTTCATCATCTTTTGTCAGTTTGAGGAGAGTGGGGCTTTCCAGGCAGGGCTGCTACCTCTGGGGCAGAATCACCAGCATTCTCAGGTGAGACCCTCACATTTCCTGTGTCCCATCCATGCGAAAGGAGCAGAGCAGAGGGTGATTTCTATGAAGACAGAAAGCAGTGCCCTTTCTCCTGAGTCTCCCAGGTCTCTGGCTCTGACAGATTATATTGTCCTTCTCCGTTGTCCTTGACGGAGTTGATGCTCTAATTTATCTAGCAGTCACTTTTCTTTTCATTTTGGGATCTGGTGGATTTTCAGTCTGCAGTTGACTCAGCACACCCCAAAGTGAAGGAATCTGTATATTCTGTCAATCTCCATCGCTTTGGGGAATGTTTTAAATGGCATTTGGTGATTAAAAGCAAGCTACAATCACCCTATGATAAAGAAGCTAATGATCAAGGCCCTTCTAATGGCTTTTATATTATTGTTAAGTCACAACACTCTCCCTCTACTTTTTATTCATGCAAATGAAGTGCAAATCAAATAAAAGCAAACTGTCTGTCAACAGGTTGGCTTAAATACCAGATTTCTTTTTTCCTCCCTTTTAAATAAAGAGCAAACAAAGACAGAAAAGAAACAAGATGGTGCCTTTTGTGTTTGTTTTAAAAGTTTTTTTTCTTTTTCTGTCTTCCTCCTGCAGTAGGCCTGAAAGGTCACAAAACAAGTGTTTTTCATTCATATCCCTGAGCTGTAGGTATTTGGAGATGATTTTAAAATGCAGTTTTTTGTTTTCTCTTTTCATTTGGAGGCCTGCTGTCAAGGTGCCCAGAATAATGCTTCCAGAGCAGATGGAGAAGGCACATGCAGCCATACTGGAAAACCACATTTCTAGAAATGGCGTTGGTGTCAGCCCTGTTCTTCAACAACCAGAACTTCCCAGGGAGCCTACCACGCCATCCTCTGAACACTGCATCCACGTCCAACAGGATCTTTAACACTTGGCCATTCCTAATATGTATTAATTGGCACTTGCTTCTAAAGACCCCCTATTTTTCACCTTGAGGCCAACAAAGCTTTTTCACCACCAGGCTTTGGCCTGATGATGGTATCAGAAAGGATCTTGAGATAGGAGCCACATCGGTAGCCAAGACAAATGGAGTCATTCCAAGGAGCAATACACTATACATAGTCTCAGAAAGACAGCTGTTCAAAAAGGAGCACTTATCTGGTTTCTGCAGGCCCCTCGAACCAGGATGTAAGGATTTGAAGGAGAATAAGCTGCCCCTTCCCTGTATTGTAGAGGCAAGGAAACTGACACAGAGAGAAGTTCAGAGACTTTGCTTATGATGCCCAATTAGGAAAATGTGGTATCAAGTCTTTCGACTGCCAAGCCCAAGGATATCATGTCACCCATGTAGATTGACTTTCAGGGACAGGAAGACTTCATGATCATGGCCGTCATCAGCCACTTTCCACCCTCCCCATGTGCTACATCCTTATCTAGTTTGGCTTGCCAATTTCCACTGAAGTCTGCCAATACTCTCATTCTCTAAGTTGATGTTTAAAGCTCACTGATCACCACCAAATATCCTTACAGAAGACCCATGTCAGAGAAAATAACCCCCGATTCTTTACAGCTCAACTTACATGAGAAGCATATTCTGTAAGACTTGGCGGACGGTAGCAGACTAATCCATCCTTATTTGTTTTGGCTTCTTCATATATATTACCTCCTCCAAGTGGACATTGGCTAAGAAATTTCAAAACAAAATTCTCTATTATAGTTGTTAAAGGGATATTGTTGAGAACATCGTCCATTTTGTTCTTCAGTCTCCTGAAAGCGACACACACACACACACACACACACACACACACTTTTAGCCCTAAGAGTTGTGGTGTTTTCCTAATTAGGATACTCTTTGCTTAAGGTCAATACAGTTAATGTAAACTTTGTTATAAATCGTTTCAATAAATTGTGTTTTCCTTTTTGATTTGGCCACCAGGAAACTCAAAACCAAATTTGTGATTCAATGTTAGTTGAACAGTAGAAGATGCTACAAACTGCATATCGGCAAATTCTCTCTCTTTTGAAACTCTTCCTCTTACCACATCCCACCCTGCGTCCTATTTATATTGTCAAGACAACAATATTTGTTTTCTGTTTTATGATAGACTAGTTATTCTTGCAAGAAATCATAAATTCCAGGAAAAGACAGAGACAAATAAAATGCATCCTCCATTTTCTTCATTAAATTTACAATAAACTAATTTTAAATTTTTATGAAACTATTCAATAAATACATGTTATCTGAGCTTTTAAATTTTTGAATCAGAACATAAAATTTCATTTCATTTAAATTTCCAAATATTTAATCAGTTTTCATCCGCCATCTAAAGTCAAATGTGTACAGTTAGAATAGATTTTCTTTTTAAGCTAAGGTTGCTGACTCATAAATTATTGATTACATTCTATGTTCAACACAGTGACTTATTTAAATTTATTTTCTTTTATCACTGAGCTAATTCATAGTGTTAAGAGAAGTATTCAAAGGATGAAGCATTTGACCCAGGTTAATTCTGTTTAATTTCTATAAATACTATATTTTAAATTTAAAATCATTAAATGCTTTATTTGCCACTTTATATGCCATGTAAAAATATTGACAGGGCATTTTGATAAAAGATCCTCACTAAACACATTTTCCAAAGGCTCTCTCTGTTGGCATCTGCAGCTAAATTTAATCTCCTTTATATCCCATTGCCTTTGAGATCGGAAGGGATTTTTTTGGTTCTTGTTTTGGCTAGTGTTTTCCTCCAGAAACATCAACTGTTGCTGTCATTCTTGCTAAAGTAGGTTATCTCATTGTTGGTTTATATAAGCCAAGTTTATTTCTTGAAAAATATCCTTTAATAATCCAAAGTCCAACCACTAGACCAGTTGTCATGAGCTTGGCCTCTAATATCAGAAGTAAAAGGAACAGAAAATGAGACTATTTTCTATATCTTCTTCCCTATTCTACTCTTTTATTTACAGAGAGTAAAGAGAAATTGGTGAGAATTTGAGATTTTTTATTTAAAAAAATTAATGTCAGATCTATGGTAACATTTATTTTTAAAAGAGAAATTAGACATCGAGTGCTTATATCCATCTAGTGTCATACACTTGATACTCATCATTCATTTCTTCATCCATTCAGATACCAAATATTTATTCAGCCCCCACTCTGTGCAGACATCATCCTGTGAGCAATCAAGGGAAGAGCAAAGCCATATTGTGAAGGAAGCCAGAGAAACAGAAGCCAAAATACCTGTCCTTTGGGGAGCCAACAGGCTACTGTAGGAAACACAATACACCCAGGGCCTAGCATACCGTAGGTGCTACATCGATGTAGGTCGTATTAAACTGTACCCACAAAAGAACTTCAGGTCTCTAATTCAGCAACATATCAACATGTCCACATAAATACAGAGCAGCCTGAGAAGCTGTGGGCTGAGATCATGTGCGTTACTCAAGAAAGCAAGGCGATTAGACCCGGCTCATTTAAAGTCATCCAACTTATTTCAATAAAATTTCCCCATGTAGTCACTTTCTGATTTTCCCTCCTAAAATAGGGAAGTACTTTAAGAATGTATGCTTTGGAGCTAGATTATCCAGATTTTTTTTCAATTGAGGTATAAGTTACATACAATAAAATGCAAGATCTTAAGATTTTGAACATTCAGTCCGATGTGTTTCAGCAATTGTACACACCCATGTAACCACCACTTAAATTAAGATATAAACCATTTCCTTCACTCCAGAAACTTTCCCCATGTGCCTTACCAGGCAATCACTTTCTGATTTCTATTACTGCAGATTAATTTTGTCTGTTTTGGAACTTCATGTAAATGGAATTATAGATCATGTACTTTTTAATGTCTGGCTTCTTTCACTCAAATAGTGTTTTTGACATGTTGTTGCATTTATAGTGGTTTGTTCCTTTGTATTGCTGAATAATACTCCATTAAATGGATAGACTACCGTTTATCCATTCTCTTGTCAGTGGGAATTTGGGTTGCCTC
The DNA here is from genome assembly GCF_036562045.2 of Rhinolophus sinicus. Classification (NCBI taxonomy): domain Eukaryota; kingdom Metazoa; phylum Chordata; class Mammalia; order Chiroptera; family Rhinolophidae; genus Rhinolophus; species Rhinolophus sinicus. The sequence goes on along the minus strand of NC_133766.1, from coordinate 16,035,513 downwards.
CCAGTCTTCAGCTGTTATGACTAAGATTGCTATCATCATTTTTGTACAAGTCATTTTATGCAGGTATGTTTTCATTTTTCTTGAATAAATACCTAGAATTTAGTATTTCTGGATCATAGAGTAGAAACATATTCAACTTTTTAAGAAACTACCGAATAGTTCTCCATAGTGGTCGGGTCATTTTACACTCCTACTAACAAATGTATCAAAGTTCTGGTTGCCCCACATCCACACATGTGGTATTGACTGTCTTTTTGGTGTTGGTCATTTTCATGTGTGTGAAATAGTAGTTCACTATGGTTTCGATTTGCATTTCCCTAATGACTAATGGCTTTTCATCTGCTTCTTGCTATTTGTACATGATCTCTTATGAAATGTCACTTTATCATTTATCCCTTTTTTTGGATTGTGTTCTTATTGTTGATTTATAGGAGTTTTTTAATACATTATGGATATGAGATCTTTGTCATATTATATATATGTATATATAATATATATATGTGTGTGTTTCTCAAACATATATATTTTTTTCTCAAAGATATATATATATGTTTTCTCAAACATATATATAACTATATTTTCTCAGTCTGTGGCTTGAATATTCATTTTCTTAATTATGGAGCAGACCACACTTGGTGCCTTCTCCCAGATAACTTTCTTGGGGAAGGATTTAGAGGTATTGTTTTTTTGATATCACTAATCATCAACCTTTACTTTTCATTATACAAAGAAAGGAATTTGTCTCATTCTTTCTCTGTCCACTCTCTGTTCCTTTGCTTATGGTCTTTGCTGAACATGACATGCCCCTAAAGTCATGTATATGTCCCTAGTCTGAATTAATTGCTTCATTTTCTAAATACGCATAACACTTCACTTGTCTCATTCTTTCTCTATTCACAGTTACATGTCTTCAATCCAGACCTCTTCTTGAGCTCCAGACCAACATATCTAACAACATATACTTAGCATGTCTACTTGGACATTCCCCTCAAACTATGCAGCCTCCAAATGGAATTCTTTATTCCACCCTTTGCAAAGATATCCCCTTTGGGTTTTCTGTCATGGTAGGTGGCACCACCATATACCCAGTTCTTAATCCAGAAATCTGGGTGTTTGTTTTTTACTCCCATTTCTCATTCCTCAGCCAAGGCCATTGATCTTACCACCCTCCACACTTCACCCCTAAGATCTTGAATTTATCCTCTTGCCTCCATCCTACTGCCACATAAATGTTCTCATCTAGTTTCCTGTTTTGGCTTTGTCATCTTTCTCCCCACTACAGCCCAACTATGTAGTCTTTCCGGTATTTTCTAGAATGTGCCAAGATTTCTCTTCTCAAATCTTCGCATTTTAAATTTCCTTTGCCTATAATGCTCTTCTTTAGGGCTTCTTTGATCTAAACTAGCACCACCTTCCCCTACCCTGAAACTCTCTATCACGACACCCTCTTTATCCCTTTCTTAGGATTTATCCCAAATTGTGGTCACACTTTCCTGGTTGCTCCCTCCCACTAAGCTGTGAGTTCCAAGAGGGGAGGCTCCATGTTTTCCTTGTTCACCAGTAACGTGCAGGATCCAGCAAGGTGCTTGGCACATAATAGGCACTTACAAGGATTATTAAATGGAAAAATGTTTCTCTCACCGATTCCAATCTACGATCATGCTTTTTTCATTTTCTATGCCGCCCAAAACACTTCTTCGCAAATGGTAGGAATTATAAATGCCTTCTTAGGTGGAACACATTGACTTCTTTCCGTGTTATTTGCAAACCCCATCACCTTTCCCAAATCAGCTTGTTGGGTCTCGCTTCCCAGATGCTGCAACCTTTTCCCTCTCTAGCCCATCTATGCCCCATGGCCAAAACCCAAGCATGTTGTTTCTCTTAGATCTATGCACTGCAAATGTAGAGCTGCATCTTCAAGACACCACACAATAGGCAAAAGTAATGTTAGGCAGATTCATCACTTCAGTGAAGGAAAACCAGCTGCTTAACAGAGCTGACTAATTGACTCCATCAGACAATAAAACCCAGGTACACATCGTGTCCAGACACAAATCCTTGCTGTTTCCTGTACCTTCATCTGCCTGGTATCACTCTCCCCTCTCATGAGGGTGTTTGAGTCTGATCCTCTAAGCCAAGTGGCAGATGGAGAAATTGTTTGCAATTGCAATGAGAATATTTTATCAGACTTCCTACAAATGGGGTCCACTGAATTTTAATCTGCCAGCAAAGCACTGACAAAAAAGGAAGAAAAGCCTCAACAGGACATCCTGTAAGGTCTCCTCAGGAATTAGTGTGTTTTGGGTCAACATTCAGTCGATAGATGATAAACTTGCAAGGGCAACTGAGAGAGCCCTGAGGCAAACCCTTCCCTGGTCCTCCAGCCTCCCAGTGAAAGCAGCATGGCAGAAGGGAACCTGGGTCAGGAGCCAGGAAGTCTGTACTCCAGACCTGGTTCTGGCCCTGACTCCTTAGGTCACTGCCTGTTGGTGATGTCACTTTTTAGTCTCTCGGTTACTCCATCTGTACAATGGAAAGAATACATCTAATTTTCACCCAACTGGGTTGTGAGGATGCTTAGGAAATTAATATGCCATACAGGCAGATGAACCAAAATTTGTTTGTAAAATTAATTATATCCTATTCTTTTCTCTCTCACACAACTCCACAATCGGCTCTACGTAATAACAATAGCCGCTGATGTTTATCAAGCAGTTACTGTATGCCAGATATGTGCAAAGCAAATATATACACACCAAGTGCGCTTTGTTGTATATCATACTTTGCCTGAATTATCTCCCTGAATTCTTATTAAACTCTGAACGAGGATGCTTTTGTCAAAGGACACAAAAATTTGAAAACTAGCCTATCTTGTTAATATTAATAGATAGACTTTAGTATTGCTTCAGAAAATATCTTCACGGGCAAATTGAAACAGAGAACTGGGCAATCATCCCCAAAACTGCATTGCGACCACCTCTGAAGTATTCCGCCCCCAGCTTCCTCATATGCAGCTAGAGTATATGTACATGAACACATATACAAACAATAATAATCATCCAGATTTACTGTGTGCTATGTGCCAGGGACCGTGGCAAGTGTTTTACGTGTGTGATCCCAATTATTCATCGCATCAACCCTTGGAGTAGGTAGTTATTTCTAGCCCCAGGATGATAAAAAGGAACCATGGAGAGTAGCTTGCCCAAGATCAGAGGTAAGAGACGGAGCTGGCATTGAAGCCTAGTCTTTCTGAAATCCAGAACTTGCTTTTGGACCCAGTACTCCATACTATCTCTCGGTGCATATTTTTCCCATTTTTATATTTCTAAATTAAGTTTTATAACTGATGTGTACATTTACTATGCTAGCGAAAGGCTTTTTAATGCTCAAAAAACCAAACAATTGTTGTTAAAACAATGGTACTTGAGAACAAAGGAAATGGTATGGGGATGTACGCACAGCAGAGTCCAAGGAGCTCATAATTGGAAGGCAAGAAACGTGGTTCTCACTTTGGCTTTGCCAGTACCAGCCATGTGACCTGGGACAAGCCACCTGGACTCTCTTAACCTCCATCTCCTGGATCAGAAAACGAGGGGATTGAGTTAAATGACACCAACATTTCACGCGTGTTCTAAATCTCCATACGAACTCTAGTGCAGTGAGTTGTGTACAGGGTCATTCTCCAGCCAACAGCCAGGCCTGTGCCTCAGTAGCTCAGGGAGAAGGAAGGAGGCCCATGAAGACCGCAGCCACAAGCATGCTGCACATTTCTCTCAATCACAGGCCCTTTGAGCAGCTTTGTGAAAACACAGGCTGGATCCAAGGCGCCTGTTCCAGCATCACTTCTGTTTACCCCGCCATCAGGATGGTGTCATTTAGCCAGAGCCATCATTCATAGTCACACCAAATGGCCCATGGAAGAAAAGTTGGTTACACTCAAAGAACAGATGACAAGTGACAGGCTCTGCTCCTGATTTTCCACAATAACAGAAGAGACCAGCAACTGCCGTGGTGGTCCAACACCCGAACAAACTCTTTGCTTCCAAGCAGACACGGTCTGCCCATACCCACTCCTCCATGGGGATCGGAGAGCATCCCTGTTCCTGGTTTCCTGGTGAAGCCGAGCATGCCCATCTTTGCGTGGGTAATATCGGGAGAGCCACACAGAGCAGCCCTGCTCGTCAGAGTTCTGCCACTAAGTAATTTTTATTTTGTGAATAAAAACAAATCACTTAAACTCTCTGCATACCCAGTGCTGCCAAAGCAATCAGAACTGACAAGGGTGGTGGTGAGAACGTGCTGAAAACCAGTATCATGAGGGGGCAGAAAAGACTACAGAAGTTCTCAACCAAAAGCAGCAAATGGGGACAATGGAACGGAGGTTGCCAATCCCCGGGCAGGTCCACTTCTACACCCTTTTGTTTTGGCTATGGAAAGGCAAAATGAGACATGTGCCTCTGCCTATGGGATTATCTGAAGTTCCTGTCCTTGAAACCAGGAATTATGGGAGTTTTTCCAGCCCGCTCTGTGGAGGTTATTCAGTTCTAACTTGAAAGTTCTATGAGAAAGGCCAGGTCCAGTTTTAGCGTTTTTCAAGTTGAGCCATGTCAAATTGCTATTTGTGCATTTTTGACCTATAAAAGTGGAAAGATTGTCTGATTCAACCCAGTACTTTGTGTCGCCACTGTCCTAGGTGTTGAAAATATACAGAGAGATAAGACACAGTCTAACCTCAAGAGGATGTCCCAAGAGGACCCCACAAAGAATTGGCTGCAGATGGGGGGCGCTGTGAGAAAGACGTACAGAGGGAAGTACGCTTGGGGGTACAAACGCAGTGTTTGAAGTAGGAGTTTGCTCTTTTCATTAACGGGAGACCAGATCCAATGGAATAAGCATGAAGCCCCCCTTCTTGCCATCTCAGCAGCCGAGGATCAGCCAGCAAACCCAGAATCTCAAAGCAAGTGTAAAAGCAGGGTGAGCTCTGAACCTGCCAACCTTGACTGAGTCCCTTTAGCATTTGTTATTTTTATGGGTCCCTGAATGCTCCCCTTGAATATTAATTTTGTTCAATTCTTTAAGTATATATTAGTTATTACATATTTTTGATTAATATTTGATGGCCGCTTAGGCTGCCAAGAGTGCCCATAAATTTCCCAGGTGGATATCTGGCACTAGGTAAGTGTGTGAGACCCCTAGTGTGGAGCAGACATCAATCATTTTAAGTCTCTGACTCTACACCTTAATGCCCAAAGATATATTGCTAAGAAGCCCATAACAAGTCATTAAAAATGAATGTCTTGTGGCCGTTTTCATGCCTGCAGAATTCAGCGATGGAAGGAGGGGAATCTAGCATGTGGCAGAGCCCAGAGAGCGCACTAACACCTCTTTGGGAAATTTTTAAAGATTCCTTATTCCTCAGTCTAGCACCCGTTACATAATTTGTGAGGCCCAGTGCAAAATGAAAATGCAGGTCCCCTTGTTTAAAAATTATTAAACATTTTGAGATAACAACAGTAGTAGATTAAACCAAACATGTGGTGGCCTTTCCAAACATGGGGCCCTGTGTGACTGCATAAGTCACACAGCCTGCCTCTCTCTGACCTTCCCACACTCTCATCTCTTTCTATCTGGAACTTAGTCTCTATCTGCAGGTGCTTTCAATAAAAAAACAACAACAATAATAATAGCATTTCTTGAGATACTACCAAGGCACTCTATTTTCATTAACTTTTATTTTCATTAACTGATGAGATCAAGAGAAGGTTTTTCTCACTAACCCTGTAAGTACAATTATTACCCCTATTCTACAAATGAGATTGAAGCTTATGATGGTTAATTTTTTTGTGTCAACTTTGCTGGGCCAAATATATGGGGTGCCCAGATATTTGGTCAAACATTATTCTGGGTGTGTTGGTGAGTGTGTTTCTGGATGAGGTTATCATTTGAATTGTCAGACTGAGTAAAGTAGATTGCCCTCCCTAATGTGGGTGGGCCTCATCCCATCAGTTGAAGAACTGAATAGAACAAAAAAGCTGGTCCTGCCTCAGAGGAGTAAGGGATAACTCCTCCTGCCTGTCTGCCTTTGAGCTGGGACATCGGTCTTTCCTGCCTTCAGATTCAAACTAAAATGTCAGTTCTTCCTGGGTCTCCATCTTGCCAACTGCCAAGCTTGGAACTTGTGAGCCAATCCCAATTCCTAGATATATGATAGATAGATGATAGATAGATAGATAGATAGATAGATAGATAGATAGATAGATAGATAGATAGATAGATAGATGATAGATAGATAGATAGATAGATAGATAGATAGATAGATAGATAGATACAGACAAACAGATAGTCTCCTATTGGTTGTGTTTCTTTGGCGAATGTTGACTAACACAAAGCTCTATAGGTTAAGTAACTTGCCCAGCATCTCAGAGCTTGTATGTGGTTGAGTTGTGATATAAATACAGTAGATGTTTACCTAGAAATGGCCGAAATAGTGTTGAATAAATGTGTGAACCTGGCCTGGTGAGGAAGACAGGAACAAAATCCATAAAGCAGGGTGGAAGCCCGTACACAACTTTCATCTGGTCCAGGGGGAACAAGCAGAGCAGGTAACGAGCAGAGAGGATGGCACTGTGAGCTCAGGCTGAGCACTCAGGTAAAAAGATATGGGAGACCGAGGCTCCAGTCCCAAGGCTGCTTCTAACAGGACAGCGTGCTCGTGGAGCAAGTCCCTGCCCCTCAGGCCCCCCAGGTCCTTCTCTGAGCGGAGAGTGAGCTGGACTTCAGGCCTTCAGTGAAGTTCCTCCCTGTCTGCATATTGAGGCTTTCGTGATTCAGTCCTATGAGCTTCTGGGAGGAGATTATCTAAGATGATAGATACGTCCTCTCTTTTGGTTCGTTGAGATGATTTTTGTTTTTTTATTCACTGTAACATACTGTACTGTGTTAGAGAAATGGTTGCAGAACATGCCTTCTGATTACGCGTGAACAGCATGAGGAAAGAGATTTTGCCTACAAAATACCAGTGATGCCCAGAGGACCTATTGCCGCAAGATAAGTTTACACACACTCACCCAAATCTTCAGTCCAATCTGAGGCCTACATATATTTTACTAGCCATCAGTGTTCTGGAAGTGGGTGGAATGTGGCAGAAGGCAGCTTCTAAGAAACCTTTCTAAGAAACTAGAAGACTCTGTTCTCACCCGCTTTCTTAACCTACTGGAGAAGAATGATCACAAGACTCAGAAAAGGGTGCTGAAGGGAACCACCACTTTTTGAGACCCTGAATTTGTGCCAATCCCTGAAGATGGCGTTTGATTTATATAATTTCATTTAGTCCTCATGACAGCCTGTTAGGCAGAAAATACTATCCCCACTTTACCAATCTGAGGGTCAAAGAGATGAGATGACTTGCTCCTTCTTTTCACAGATTCTAAGCAAGGAGCAGAGCTCAAAGTCAAACCCGGTCCTTCTCACTGCATCACTCATCCCCTAAAATGACCTGTGCTAAAATCCAGTTCCATGAGGAACAGAGTCTGGGATTGATTTGGTCACTTTGAATGTGCCCTGAAGCCACTGGTTTATTTGATCAAATATATTAGCATTTGTTCACTGTTTACCAATAGTACTTGGGTCAAGTCACAAAACTGAGGGTGAATAAACCCACCTCCCATAAAGGGGATTTATAACGGATATGACTCCAGTTTCCCTCATCTCCTAGAGGCCCAGGGCCCACTGCCTATCAAAGATTCCCAGGGCCACCCAGGGAACTTTCTTCCTGTTCCCCTGCCGCTGGCCAATCCACCTTCCAATGAGACTTAAGGAGCATCATCATCACCCTTGTTCATTGAAATCTCCAGCACAGAAAACGTCACCTGCATTGATAAAATGATCCGGAGTTCCACCAGTCTTACAACGGATAAACTAGTATGACTTCAGTCCGTCCTGCTGTGATGCAAGGCTCTATTCCCCAGGGTCCTGGTCTAGTGGTGGCTATGACCCTAGAACTGTGGAAACAGCCCAGTGAGCAGCCTACTAGGCAATAGCAGTGCCTGAGAATTTCTTCTCTGCCATCGCACAGCCTCCACTCCCCACACAGCCTCGCCTCCCCCCAAAAGCTCTGTATCCTTTGTGTCCCTTTACCTTTCTCATTTGCTTCCCTATATTTAGTCCTGTGGTAATTATTTAGACCAATGGTTTTAAAACAGGGGCAATTTTACCCCCTGGGGGACATTTGGCAATGGGTAGGGACAGTTTTGGTTGTCACAACTATGGGGGTGCTACTGGCATCTAGCGGGTAGAAGCCAGGGACGCTGCTAACCATCCTACAATGCAGAGGACGGCCTCCACAGCAAAGCATTATCCAGTCCAAATGTCAATAGTGCCACAGTTGATAAACTGTGATTTAGACCCAGGATGGCAAGTTCCTGCCACGAATGTTCCTCCCCACTCTCCCTATGTCCTTTGCTGTCACATCTCGTTGATCAGGGCATTCATTCCCTCTGAGCCCAATTCTGAACTCAGACTCCTCTCAACACAGGGCTCCAGGCAGCTGCTAATAAGTGATAGGTGCTGAAATGCAAAATGAGCCTGAATGGTCATCCTTATAGCAGACACGTCTCTGTGTTAGCCATGCTCATCTCTTTATATTGGAACCCTTTTGAAGCAAGGATTATGTTTTTTATACTCTATAGCCCCCAGTAGTTCCAAGATGAAAAAAGGAAATGACAGAGAGAGAAAGAGAAAGAGAGGGAGGGAAGAAACAAGGGAGGGAAGTAAAGAAAATTAAGGAGAAAAGAAGGGAAGAGAAAAATAAAAGTATAGAAGAAAAGAATAGAAAAATAGCAGAAATCAGGTTCAAGACGAGGCACCATTGAGATCCACACCTCCAAAATAACAGAAGCAGCCCCTCCCATGAGGAGCTTATTCTGTATATTCTTAAGGGGACTCTTCAAAGTGAAAGGAGACAACACCGTGAATTTCCCTCTAGTCAAGAGGTTTGCTCCCTGTCGTGAGAACCTACTCTCTGTTCATTTGGTCACCACTGTTGACTCAGGCTCACTGTAAGAATCTCCCAGTTTCTCCCCACCCCTCCACTATCCCCAAGTACACAGCTTTCTTGCCAAGTGGTGAGGAAGAGCTGTCATTTAGTTGTCATTTTTCCCAGAGGCCACACAGAGTGCCCTAAAGCACTGGATTCAAGTTCTTCCCAAATGTTTGCCGCCCTCATCTTGGTATGGATTGCAGATGAAGGCAAGGGCACCTATCCTTGTTAATGCTATAATAAATGGCCAACAATGATGGCTTTGCGTTAAAACAAAATCCTAAAAGTGCTTACTGTTGATAGAATCTTGATGGATAAATTTTGAGTGTTTTTTTTTTTTTTAGCTTAGGTCTTCAGAAGAGATTTGGCAGGCCCTTTGTATTTAAGGGTTTACGCCATGAGAAAGGTACAGCCACAGGTCTATTTTGATCTTTTCCCTGATAAATGTGAAAATGTAGGCAAAAATTCTCATCTATACAAAGGACACTCCTTCAAAAATATCAAGCCTTGCTATTGAGCAATCAAAATGATCAGTTTGTTGGAAAAAAATACTCTTTGAAGGCACGTATAGTTTTTGGCACTGTGCATCTTGGGATTTTTCCTCCCACAGCATTGCCAACTGAAAACCCAAGCACAGTTTGTGTTTCAGATGCTTCCATGTATTTCTACCAGCTGAACTCACCCTGTCTAAGGTACAAAGCATTTGCTCAGTGCGGCTTCCTGTCTCAGCTCCCACAGTGGCCAGACTCGCCACCTCCTTGCACTGATTTAAAAAAAATTTTTTTTTTCTTGAACGTATTCCTATTCTCAGAGTCCATCTGTTAAGTCTTTTCATCGGTGGCACATTTGGGACCCCATGCTATGCAAAATTCCACAAAGGAAACTTCTTTGTCCATTGTAAAATGAAGTGATCTCTCTTCTCCCTGCTTTCTGCACAAGAGAGCTGTTTGGATGAGGTCCCAATCCCTGGAGAGAGGACATGGAGGCGGCAGAAAGAGACTGTCCCCCTCCATGGATTCTTACTTAGTTTCTACTGCCCTATCTACAAAGTAGACCAGAATAACACAAACAATTTAACCTCAACGAACAACCGAGCAACAGCACACAGATACCTCATGGAAGTTTAAAAGGGTTTAGCTGAAGTGGGGACTAGCATGTAAATTTCATGTTTGTAGAGCCATGACATTTTCTGAGAAAATAAGTCATAGGACGATGATGCCCCTCACGCCTTTCCCGGTGATTTCTGGTCTGTGGAGTTCTGTGCCCCTTTCATTTCCAGGCAACCAGGCCCATGGGGGCTGTGCTTTTGCTACTACTGCGGAAGCAAAGGCATCTTTTTGTCACCTTTGCCTCCGTCAAGAAGGGACTTGTTCTCATGTTTTCCCCAGCTCAGTAGCTCAGGGCTTTGCTAATCTTGCTGAACACTTCAGTTTTTAGATGGTATATCAATGAGGCATTCAAACAGAGCAGTTTATACACAAAAATTCTGTCTGCTTTGTAGAAGATTATCCTTTTATAAACACTCTGCAGAAAACATAAAAGCAAATAGGGGACAGAACATAGAACAGGAAAGATGTTAGCAGGGAGATTAATACTGAATGGGTCAAAATGAATGGTGCTTACTAAACCGAGGTCCAGATACTTTGGCTGCAGTGAAACATAAATAATAGGAATGACACATCGTTTATTCGGGATAATGAGTTGATCCAAAGTAGAGGCTTAGGACAAGAGATTAAAGATTAAATATCCATCTCCTGATGAATATCAGTAGCCAACTTTAACCTTTTCCTTCCAAATGTACAATTTTACTTGAACTATTACATGCACTGACGCTACAGTACAGAAATAGGATCCTTAGAAAACAACAAAATATCACTTGAATCATTTTCTTACCACGATGGCAAACATTGTTCTCCATTTCAAGACAGGAAGGACAATTTTCCTTCTGAGCTATAAGCCTCTGGACACTGCTTTAAAGAAAGAGTTTCCCCTCGCTATTCTGCATTTGAGAGATCTAGCTTAGGGACTCTGCTCACATCTCCTCATTCATTCATTTAACAATAAAGTTTCTCAAAAGAAAAAGTGAGACTGGCACAACCCAATATGGATTTTGCATAGCTACTGAGCGCCACAGAATGACGGCACGAGAAGAGACTTAGGAAGCACCTCGTCTAAACTCTCCCTGTCGTAGGTGAGGGAGTGTCCCAGCCACAGTCCCACAGCTACTTAGAAGCAGAGCTGAGATTATAGCGGGCCTTCTGGCTTTGAGCCCCCACTGGTTCCATTACACCCTGCTGCCTCTTTATTCCCTCAAGTTGGAAATAATGACCAAAGCAGCTTGCTGGAAGAGCCAGCACCCCACATGCTAAATTAAAGCTCTGAATTCATGAAAAACTTAGAATATTGGAAGCTCTGAATAAATCAGGGTTAGAAACAAAAAAGGGGCTCGGAGGAGTTGGAGCAGCGGGAAGCAATGTAGAAGAGGAGGATGCAAAAGGAGCAGACAGCAATCACAGAAGCCAGCGAGACCAGCCCCCAGGCCCTACCTCTTGGGCACGATTTTGGAACAGTCCGTTAGTGGCCCTTCCCTCACGAAAGGCAAGAAGACACCAGGCAAGAAGAAATCGCGTGGCTTGCCCATTTCTTGGAGCCAAGTAGCTGCTCACTGTTCACAAACTGAGACCAGAAGGGTGGCTTTGTGGCTGGTAGATACCAGCGGACTGGGGAGAGCAACAAGATTCAAATGTGGTATTAAAAAACACACACACACACAAACCCAGACCACCAACCAGGCAGGAGCAGGAGACCATCACAGGTTAATTCCACAGCTGCTCACCTACAGAGAGCAAGGTCAGGATTTGGCTAGTGTCCCATGTGATATCACGTTGGTGGTTTCAGTCTATGCTCCAGGGAACATTTGTCTCAGTGCCAAACCAACATGCATGCACCGTTGGCAGGCTTGCTCCAGAGGCTAGCGAGGAGGAATTGTGGAAGTGTATCCATTTTCACTTTGCAAGTATTTGCATGCCAACAGCTCGGCCTTCGCTGCTCTTTGGAGAAAGAGGGGAATTTATGCTTGAGAGCGAGACTATTTTCAGTACCTTACCCCACATGGGGGTGGTGGAGGCAGTAATTCTAATCCCTCCATCCTTTCTCCTTGGGTGAATACTCTGAAGTTCATCATTTTGTTAGAGGTGATATAATCAAACCACTTCCTAGATAATAAAGGTCTTACCTGTGATTATCAGGTGATTCATGGATTTCCCCTTAGACGGGATAGTCAAGAGAAAAGGCAAAATATTCACAGGACATGCAACTGCGATTTTGGAAAAAGAAGGGTATGTTAAAAAGGGGTTCTGAAAGGGAGGCCATGATAAATTCAAGCCTTTTTTGGAGCATTGAGCATGCTTAGCACCCAAGAAAAAAACACCACCACCCTGCCTCTATAAATGAAAGTATACTTAAATGAAAGGGAGGTCCCTAGTAAACAGACACATTTTAGTGTTTTTACCAAGTGATGTGAAATAGCCTGGTTCATAGAATTATGGAAACAACAAGAAGGTAGGTATGAGGGAAAGGAGAAAGAAGGTAGAACGGTTTCCCAAAAGAAACACTAGGTTTTCATTGAATCTTTTCATGATGTCCAGCCCCAGATGAGGTGATTGCCAGCAATGAGGAGTAAGAAACCGAATGTGGCCCTGTGTTAAAGATGCTGTTACACAAGGTCAGCAGGATGATGCTACATAGACCTTGGACCCATTCCAGTTAAACATTCCCCGTACTTAAAAACACAACCTACACTTTCCAGGTATTACTGCCACACCCTTGTGGATAAAGCCTATTATTAGGTTGGTGCAAAAGTTGGTGCAAAAATTGAGGTTTTTGCAATTATTGTTTGATCTTTTAAACCACAATTACTTTTGCACCAACCTAATAGTAAATCTGCTCATGAAAAGACCTCAGCCTCCAAAGTGAGATCATTGCATCTTTACCTCCCCAGAGACAACCTAGTGATTTGTGAAAGCAAAGATGGCTGCCCTCAAATTGGTCCCTAATGGCCCAATGGTGAGATGGACTTGAGAATTTCCCTCAAACTGGCATTTGAAAATGTCAATCTACTAGTAAATAGCAACTGAGGTTTTACAGGAACTCCCTAAAATTGGCTCTTTTCCTCAGATTATCAAATTCTCAGCAAATTACATGGTCATTCTCATAACTCCCAAGGGACATGCCAACATGGTTGTGAGGCTACGTTTGTTCTTATGGCCAAAGCTGTTGATAAACATGGGGATATGGACAGGCCAAATACCTATTTTTTCCTGAAGTATATTCACTGAAATAAATCAATATTTTCATAGATAGATGAGAAAGAAAAAAAAACCCCTTTCATGGCTAAAACAATAGTGAGTTCCAGAGGGTACAGGCTTCTAACATGTTTCCCCAATTCTAGGCCTACTTCTAAGGTTGGTTTGTAGTTCAAACTGAAGTTAATTACAGATAGATAGATAGATAGATAGATAGATAGATAGATAGAGATGTGCATTTAAATATATATGTTTAAACATATATATGTTTAAATACATATGTGTTTAAATACATATATATATATATATATATATATATATATATATATAAGTATATATATATATTTAAGTATATATATGTTTATATATACTTAAACATAGTCTCTGAGAATAAGGTTTATACCATTTTGTTCACCACTGCATTTTTGCACCTAACATGGTGGCAGGCACATAGTAAATGACTGATTAAAAAAAACACTTCTTAAACGAAAATAAAATTAACAAAAAAAAGAAATGCTGAATGAATGATACTCATCGTATGCAGAACTGAACCCCAGATAAGCCAGTTACATGAGATCAGCATCTGTCTCCCAGGAGAGAAAATGTCAAGAACTAGGAAGGAAATCTAAGCCCCAAATAAAAGGGCCACAGACCTAACAGTGCTCCAGACTCCGTGTGAGAGCTCAGATAATAAGGGAGGCTATGGGCACATAGGACAACATTAAGACCTGCAAAAATGTAGCTGGAAAAATATAGGCACTAACAAATATTCTTAGGTAAGACATAGCTATCTCATCATCTGCATGAACGATAGAATATTGGTTGAAATCTCTCAATCCCCAGGTGTTTTGGTATGCTTCCATTACCCATGTGTCCCTAAATTCGGGACAACCTATTTTGTACTATATAAGTAGCATCTATTTTTAAAAACCACTTGAGCAAATACAGAAAAGTGAGTACAATGTACTGTATTGTTGCTTTCTGATTGCTTGGTCCCGCCAAAGCAAACAAGCCCCAAAGGCAAAAGTGATTTGGTGCTGGACACTGCTTTTCCGGCTTAGGAACTAAGATGGTTCTCTCATCAGAACCTTCAGGCTGCTCTCTCACTTTGGAAAGCAGCAATGGTCAGAGAAATGCAACTTTAAAAATCTAGAAATTCCGGAATTGGAGATCTCAATTTGGAAAAAAAAAAAAAAAAGCAGAACTAAAGGCCCTACCTTCATCCAAAAAAACTAGAAAGATCAGGTAAGGGAAGATGAGGCTTGGTAAAGTACAAATACCCAGAATGGGATTTCAGTTAGATTTTTCGGTTTCAAGGAACAAACTCACCCACTTGTGTCAGAAAAAAAAGGTGATGTTTCAACCTTGCCTTTTGTTTTGGTTTGGTTTTTTGCAATTTGACATCAGGGACTAGGGGGAAGGGCAACCCCTCCTTGTTGTCCAATTCATGGAGCGCATTTTGTCCCAACAGCAGTAAAAACCTAGCTCTTTTCTTACAAAAGAGAGGCAAAACCAAGACAGACTAATTCAGAAACAAATTGAATGTGTAAATTCCTGAACTGCATCTATCTCATAACTCAGACAATGATTTCTGAGTGGTTACTGAGTGCATTTTAAATGCTGTATTTGTGCCATTCATTACCTGGATTCATATTTCTTTGCTGTTAGATGACACACTTTTCCTCACAAAATATTTCTAATGTCACTTTGTATTTTTTTTAAATAAAATGTGATTAACTGTTGGACTCTCAACAATTTTTTGAAATTCCAGTGTTTTTAAAAAATGTGTATAATGTTAATGAGGAAATTTGGCAATAAACAATTTATTTACATTTAGAAATTGTTGCCTTTATATTTGTAACTGTAAACATTTTAATCAGAGTAATACTGACATCAATAAATTTCATTGAGAAACAATTTTCCAGAGCAAACTTTACTGGTTCTGTGTATCTCTGGTTTTTAACAGTTTTACTGTGATGTACTTAAGTGTCACTTTCTTTGTGTTTATCCTGCTGGGAGTTTGCTGAGCCTCTTGAATCTGTGGGTTGATGTCTTTCATCAGTTTTTAGAAAGTACTTTACAATTATATTTTCAAATATTACTGCTTCTCATTGTCTCTCTGCCTCTGGGATCCCATTCCACATATGTTAAAACATTTGATTGTGTCCCACATATCTCTTTTGTTCTGTCCAGTTCTTTTGATTTTCTTTTTCTTTCTGTGATTCAGTTTAGCTATTTTCTTTGGGCTTATCTTTAGCTATACTAATCCTGTATACTGCTACATCCAGTATGCTCTTAAACCTAACCAATGTATTCTTATTATCAGATATGATATTTTTAGGTTATAGGATATCTGGTTGATTCCTTTATGTAGATTCAAATTTTCAGTCGATCCTCTCCATCCTATCATCTCTTTTGTACATCTTTTCCTCCATTTTATTTAATATATTATAATAGTTATTTTAAGCCTTTGTACTAACTATAACATCTGGATCATCTATGGGTGTGCTTCTATTGCTTGCTTTTTCTCTTGATTGTTAGTCATGTTTTTCTGCTTCTTCACATGCCTTATAATATTTTATTGTATAGTGAACATCATGTGTAAAGTGTCTTAGTGCCTGAAGCTTTTATTTCCCCCCAGAGGGTTTGCACTTTCCTCTAAAAGGCAAATAGGGAGAGAGACTGATCACCTCAATCCAATCAGGAATTGAGTTGAACTGGAGCTAGACTGCAACTTCAGTTAAAAACAGTAATAGCTATATACAACGTTAGAGGGGTAGTAGACTTGGGAGTGGGGGGTTATCACTTTGTGAGGAGTGTAAATGTCTAATCATTATGTTGTTTTGTACATCTGAAACTAATATAGTAAAAAAATAAAATAAAAAATTAAAAAGTAAATTAAGTTAAAAAAAAAAAAACAGTCCACCTCTGTTTTCAAATAGTTCAAGGAGAGTTGTGTATTTTCTGTAGACCTATACAGAGGGTTTTCCAAGCACTCTGTGACAGTGAAACACTTCACTCTGCTTTCCCAGCCCAGCCTCTTAGCCTCTTGAGCCACCCCAGCATTTAGCAAATGTCCCTTGGGAAAACTTGGTTAAGATATTTAGAGCTCTTCCAGATCCCAGCTTGTTAGCTTCCTCTGCCTGTTTTGTCTTTCCCTAGTTTAGTCCCTCTGTCTAGGCCATGCCTGACTGAACCTCAGCCTGTGAGCACATTTACAATTGTCTCCAGGAAAGAAAATGGCTAGTAAACTCAGCTAACCAAGGAAGGGGACTAACCCTTGGAACTTAAATTTATCTAATATTTTTTTGCTTCCTAGCTCTCCAATGTCTCTAAATATATATACAGTAATATACATATATATATATATATATATATATATATATATATATATATAGTAATTTATCTCATTTCTTCCAGTTATTACAGCAGAAGCCAATAGCCTGACACAACATACTATTGAGAAGCAGAAGTTCCCATTAGCCCAAATTAATTTCACAGATAATTTTCTGTATAGAATAAGTAAGATTTCCTCAATATTTTTCCATTTTATTATTATTTTACTGACATGTTCAATTTTTCCATGTAATTTTACAACCAAGATTTGATTTATTGATCAGTGTTTTTTACCATATGTAATTACATCATTCATAGCATCTGCCATTGTGACTTTTCATCTGTGATCATAGTTTCTACCAAGTTTAATTTTACCCATTCAAATTTTACACATCTAAACTTAGTTAAGAAGATTCCATTCTTCAGTCAACTTTTAGACTCTAATATATTTTAGCAAGTACAGTTTTAGATATTGTAATTTTTACTTTGTAATGACTATTTTTCCCAGGAATATCCATCATAAACTCAATAAAAGACTGATGATATGTACTTAAGTCTTATTTAATTTCTAAGAAAATTGTGTGTATCTCTCCAGATATTCCAGAAATTTTCAGTGTCCTAAATTGGTCTATTGCATTTCTAACAAATTTCTTCTACAAGTTTCTAATCTCTATAGAAATGCAAAGAGCAGTGCAAAGAGCAAAACGACAAAATGGGAGTGGTAGGCTTTTAATAGCAAGACCAACATGCCTTGTGTCATGATCAGAACACTAAGATCCTGGGAAATGAAACAGCTCTAAGGTCTAGAGTTGACTTCATCCCAACTTGCTCTGTTCTTGCTTCTCTCTACACCTCTGCTATTGCCTCCTCTCTCTAAACTAAGCTTCCTGTGATCAATCATGAGTATTCTACTCCCTCATAACCTCAGATCTCTAAGAGTCCATTATGGCTGGTTTGGCCCCTCTCTCTGTATCATGATATTCCTGCTTTAATTCCCTCACTGCTTTTGATATGATGTCTGAGTTCCAAATCCTGAGAGAGGAAATGCGACTAGCCCAGTGTAGTCTGAAGGCCATACGGATCCAAGTTCAGGAAATCTTCCCAGGATTGTCTCTAACCCAGTTTTTCTCAGTGTGATCTGCAGACCACCTTCAGGTCTAAGAATCACTTGTCTACATTCTATGTATTTCCCTCAACCATGGGGGAAACCAGGCAAGAGGCTTCCAGGGCTCCCAGTGGCCCTTCCCCACCCTGTACCACAAATAAGCATTCTGATGTACCTGAAAAAGTTCCAGTCTGGGTTCAAATACCAGTTCTACCTCCTATAAACTTATCCTGAATGAGTTCCTAAATTCTCTGAGTCTTAGTTTCCTTATCTGTTAAATGAGAGAGTTATAGCTGCCTTACAGAAAGAAATGGCCTAATATATACATGAAGAGCCTGACACAGAAAAAGTACTGAACACATATTAGTTCCTTTTCTTCTGAGGGCAAGTCTGTGATGTCACCTTCATATACAGAGAGGATAGCACAGTAATGGTGTGTGGCTGGAACCAAGCAAAACACGAGATGAACCCAGGAAATGAAAGAATGGATTTGCCAGCAAGAAACATTGTTATTTCTTTTCTCCTTGCCAAGTTTGATTTTCCCAGAGATACCGCATTTCTTTGGATAACTCAGCAACCACTCAATCCAGATATAGTCTCTCAGGCAGGCAACATGTTTATAGTCAAAATGTTCACTTCTACTTCAAGTTTCCAATCCCCTGCTGCTACTTTCTGCAAACTTAATTAATTAGTTGCAGCTAACATTTGTTCAACCTCATGCAGCAATGGGAGACTGAAGGAAATGGGCTCTCATAAATTAAAAACATTTCAAAATATTGTCTTCTCCCAAGAAAACATTTCTTTTTTTTTTTTTTTAATTCACACTCCATTTGGATAATTTTAAGGTTTCAAAAGAAAACAAACAAGGGAGTTCCAATTAATGTTGATTGTCCTTAACTATTTCACAGCCACAAATCTATGCTACCATTTATTATTCTAAGCACTGTCATCCCCTTAATAGAGATGCAGCGAGTACTATACCTATCTCTTTTGTGATGCTTAGATAATTATGTCACATTTGGTCCTGGTGTGAAAATGCCTGCCACACACTCCATCAGTCAGCAGATTAAGATGTGCCAAAGCCCTAAGCAATAATGTTGTCTTAGAAAATTAGAAGCTCAACTACCATATTGAAGGGCATGATATATGGCAAGAGAGTACAGTAAATTTTTTTAAATTACAATTTATTAGGGTGACAATGGTCAATAAAACTACATAGGTTTCAAGTGTAGAATTCCATAATACATCATCTATATATTGCACTATGTGTTCACCACCCAGAGTCAGTTCTCCTTCCATCACCATATATTTAATGCCCTTTACCTTCTTCTATCATCCCCCTCCCCCCTTACTTTAAGTGAAATAAGTCAGATGGAAAAAGTCAAGAACCATATGACTTCACTCATATGTGGGATATAAAACTGAAAGCAACGAAGGAACAAGACAAACAAATAAAGAAATAGAAACTCATAGACATAGACAATAGTTTAGTACATTTTTCTTAATTGATTTGGTTGTTTCACTACCAAGACATAAGAACATTGGCTAACACTACATAATAGGAAGAGGGGCTAGGAAATGGCCCTATGAGCAAATATCACTTTATTCCAGCAGATTAATCCAAGAGATTCAGATAGGGCATTCTTATCTGTTGGCCTAACAGCTACCAGTTGAGTATGTATAATCTGTGGGGAAAGCTCCTCCAATGGCAAACGACTATGAGACAGTGTCCCAGTTGCTACTTTCCTGCTATGCTGTCGTGATTTTTGCATAAGATTTCCTTATATAAAAAGGATCAATAATATTTGTTCTGTCTATAGTGCATGATTGGTGAGGAACTCTGTACAGTTCTACACAAATGTAAACCGCTGTTGTTATAACAGAGTAGAAAGAGCTTTGAACCTGGAATTAAGTTACCTGAGTCCTAACCACAGCTCTCCTCATAAATGGATTGAGTCATTGCCTTGGGCTGCATAAGAGAGCAGATTAGGATGGTCAACAGTGACATAGCATGAACAGTGACAAGTGGAAGACACACTATTTCGGGATGCTTCTATAGGCTCTGTGAGACTCTGTTAGAATGGCCATCCCTATGTGGAGTTATCACCAATTTCTTTTTCATTGTATTGTCATCTTTTCATGTGTGCTGATAATAGTTCTAAGATTCAAATATATGTCACAAACACAATTTGAGGATGACTGGTTATCATCACAGAAGTAGAAGGGAACAGAAGGGGAAAGTGAAGAATGCATAAACTAAACCCCAAATCACTAAGTGAATACTTTTAAGTTCTCAGAAATGTGAGGCTATGAATGTTTTCAGAGATTCCTGTCAATAGTAATGTTACTATAGATACAAGAAAAGTAATCAAAGCAACTATAACAATAGAAAAAAAAACTTGGCTTAATTTTGCATAAATAATGCCAATAGTTATTCATGTAAAAATATCTCCACTTGTACCTAACTATAAGAGACATAGTAATTTGCATAATAATTACATATATCAGATTATTTTTATTATAATACTTATCATAATATTTGACTTTGCTCATTTTTAACAGTCTTGCTTGTGTGTGTATGCTCAAATAGAGAGATTGATATAGAAAATCTGTCTCTCTCTACATATATACTAAATACTCGTATATATTTTTATATATTATTATTCAAGTAGAGATAAAAATATAGACATGTAGCATGATCTGTCTCTCTCCACAAATATTTTATATATGTATATGTACATATTAGAACAAGAATATATATGAATGTTTAAATATATATAGAGAGACAGACAGACAGACAGACAGACAGAGGCTCAGAGTAGACAAATAATTGCCTATGAGTTGTCAGTAGCCCTTCTCTTCACTAAAATAACCAGGTTTGTTGGGGGACGGCGATACGTCCAACTAAATACACCGTGTGTGCAGTATTACTTGCAAATAGGAGTGGCTACATAGCTAACTGCTAACGTGAAAAGTAAGAATTGGTGGGTGGAGCTTCCAGGGAGGCACGTGAGAAGCAGGGCTGATTGGGGGGGCAAGCCCACTTGCCCCTTGCTGGTCCACTTCTCTCTGTCTGGAGCACTGATGCTATACTTGAACAGGATCAACCAGTTTGTGATTCTAAAGTGACAAATCCATGCTAAGGATGGCTAAGTAGAAAGGGAGCGGGAGGCTGGGTCTCTGCTCTCACCAAGATTTGCCAAATCACCATTGGAACATCTGCCTCCATAGTTCTCATATACAAGAAAAATTGAACTCCTAATTTTTTTAAGCCACTGTTTAGAAGCTTCTGATCTTCGCAGTCAAGTATAATTCCTAACTGATACAAGAGGAACATGGATCCTGACCCTCAAGACGCTGATAGTTTTGCTGACAAAACAAGATAGGCATTTATGTCTGACCTGATTCAACAACAGCACTGGCTTTTATAGGAGTGAGAGCTTTATAAACAGTGCAAGCTGTAAATGCTTCAAAAAAGAGAATGAAGGGTGTGCACTGGAGGTTTTGCAAAACATCTTCATGTGGAAAGGACCTGAGCGGGCTCTAACACACAGAGAGATGTTAATAATTAGAAGAGGAGGAGTATGGCTTGCTGACTGACTGTACCAGGAGGATGGGTACAGGCTGTGGGGTAGCCGAACGTGTATTTGAATAAGTAGGATGGGGCTAGGTGATAGGGCCTTGAAAAATCAGGTTGTAGAATTTGGATTTGCAGGTGGTGTATAGCTGTCAATCATCATTTATTTGTGTCTTTCCCTGGCCCCCTAGCTACTCTCTAGTCCCATGTTTCTAACTGCCCATAAGGTAGTTTCACCAGACATCCCAACTGAGCCCAGGTAGAACTTGTCTGAAAATAGAATTCATTGTTTTTCTTCATCAACTGCTCACTGGTGTTATCAATCATCCTGCCTTCTAGTATAGGTATTTTGAAGTTACCTTTGACTTATTTTTCCTCTCCCAACTCTTATATCCAATGCCATGTAGTCCCATCCTTCCTTTCTTCAAAATGTCTCTTGAATTCATTTCTCTCTATCCATTTCCACCATCACCATCAGTGGTTGTCTTTTAACCGTATCTCCTGCAGGAGCCCCCTAACAAATCTCCCTCCTGACAGCTTCTCCATGCTGTTCTCATCCTACAAATCACTGCCAGAAAAATCTTCTGAAATTACTATTTAAGTCACATTACTCTGTCACCAACTCACACTTTGAGAACCTATATCCCTCTGCTGAGCTTACAAGATCTTTCATGTTATTTCCACCGGACCCATCTACCTTATTTCCCACCACATGAACTGCAACCAGTGCTACAGTCAACTGAATCTCTCAAAGAAACTACCTCACTCTAAACTCATTCCTAGTTCCCACTCACTCCAAATGCCCACTGTTCTTTTTTGTTGTCTAAATACTATTCATTTTTAATATTCAGTGTGCTATCCTCTTCCACAAAGAGACATTGATCTCCCCTTTTCTGGATCCCCACCCTATTTACAGTTTATATTACACAGGTATTGTTTCTAATTGTTTATGTATTTCAAGGTAGCGAGACAGATAAATTGTAAAAGAGTAAGATCTCTGGAAAGTTGAACAATTTGCCATCAACTCTTGGTATTGAGGGACCTCTATGCCTTAGTCTCTGCCAGAGCCAATCCAACTATACACCCTTGAATAGAGTAGACATTCAACAATTATCTATTCAATTAATAATTTATGAAACTTTTTGATAGTGTTAAGTCAATAAAAACTCCATAAAATCTTGATCATTTGATGACAATTAACTGATGGAGGTTTACAAGCCATGATACCATGAATTTATACTTTAGGAAGAATAAACATTCCTGTTTTCCACATCTGTGAATTCTGACTATGCCATGTGAGTTTTAGGTACACTGAGCCAATATAGGTTACATTAATTATAAAAACTAAAATGTTTCATTGTTGCATAGAATTTATTAAGATTTAATGACTACTGATTATAGTTTGCTTAATTCCCATTCATGGACAAATTTACCTTGAATTGCTGGACAATTATATAGACCACTGTTCAAAAGGTAGTAATTATTTCTAGCAGAAAATTGAGAGGTGTGGAATTGAATCAGATGAGTCCATCCAAAACACCTAATAAATTCTGAAAACCCATATTGTCCTTTTTCATTTATCAGATCCACTTGATATTTTTGTAGTTTTCTCTTTTGATTCAATGGAGACAATTCCATTGGCAGACACAAAAAAAGTACCTATTTAAAGGTGAATCTGAGCAAAGAGAACATCTTTAAAGAAACAATTCATAATCTTCTTATAAATAATTGATTTCTTTTCTAATTTTTCAAAAACAGGAAAACTAGACATTCAATCAATAGTTATACATCCTTGAAAACTGTATTATTACTAAATCAACTACATTGTTTTAACAGGTCATATGATACATCAGAAAAAAACTCTAGATAATGTGTTTTTAAAATTTTCCTTTTATCTTGACATCACTAAATGATTGGGAGTATTCACCATTAAGTTCTTTAATGACAATATCCTTTCTCTTACAAATGGCTTTGAAGTCTTCTACCGCCTATTGCAAGTATTTGGATACTTCCCCAGCAAGGGTGGGCAGGAAGCCAACACAAGCCACCAGGTGCCAATAGTACACCTGACAAATTAGCCACACGACTGGAAAGGGGTGGGTCCATCCTCCTGTCAGAGGTTCATTTCCTCTCATTTTCTCATGAACAGGAAGTCATTGGAATGGGGAAAAAAGCTTTCCTTAAAGACCCATATGACGAAAGGTCTGAACTTTTTAACTCCTTGCTAACAAATAACTTAGATACAAGTTCAGACTAATCACAAGACTTTATTTACTTTGACTTGTTTAACCCCGCTGATGACCTGGGTTCCAGAATGTTATTCTTCAGTCAATACTCAGGGACAGATGTCATATGGAATAATTACAGCTGACAGAGGAGGCAGATCTACCTCAGCCCTTGCTCAGAACTAGGCCTAAAGACTGAAAGGGTCTTGACAAGATTTGACCAAAGACATGGGTTAGGGCCAGAATCCTATTTAATTGACCCAATTCAACAAGACTGACTTGAAGAATTTAATCAGAGTTGACTGGGATTCCATAAAATACTGCACTATATCATAATACTTAATTCAATTATACCCCCTGAACTAATGACTTGTATCTGTGTCCTAAAGATCAATTATTCAGCTTGAGGAAGGTTAAATAAAGCACAATAAAAAGAATGTTTTCTAGCTGAAAAGTAATCCAAAAGATAGAGATGTATACTTACAGACATCTTAATGCCATCCCAAGAGATAACTATATACAAGATAATGCCATAATTTGTGATGCATACATAATTATTAATAATGATTAAAATATATTTTATATACATGCTTTTTTGAAAGTATTTTAAAAATGGCATACTGTAAATATTCTACATATAACTTGCTTCTTTCACCTAACAACATAATACTGGCATCTGTTCTTGACAGTCTATATAGTATATTCATTCATTTTAACTGATATATCCAATCAACTCCCTCAATTTTTTGCCAATGTGATAAGGTAGAAAATGACAACTCACATTCTTTTGTTTTACATTTCTTTTACCACTAATGAGGTTGAGCATATTTTTCAAATGTTTTCTAGCCATTTGCAATTTCACCTGGGAATTGCTTACTTTATATCATTTGCCCATTTTTATGAGTGATTTATATTTTTCTCATTAACTGGTGGACACTCTTTGAATAATGGGTAGTAACCTTTTTTTTTTTTTGTAATGTATAATTTAAATATTTTGTCCCAGTGTGTCATTTCTCTTTTTACTTTGTTTATGATTTTTTAATAAAGTCAACTCTGTCAGGTTTTTCTTAATGGTCTCTGAATTTCCCATCTTGTTTACAAAGACCTTCTCATCCAAGATTATTTTTTTAAAGGTTCATTCATAGTTCCTTCTAATGCTTCTATAGATTTGATTTCTATGTTTAGAGCTTTATTCCATCTGGAATTTACTTTTGTGTATGGTATGAGTCCAGATGGAGAGCCATTTGTCTCAATGCCATTTACTGAACAGTCTATATTTCAGCCACTGATTTGAAATGCCTCAATGTTATCTGTTAAATTCCTCTATATTCTTAATTCTGTTTCCAGACTCTATTCTTTTGGTTAGTTGATTTCTCTATTACTACGCTTGTATATTAATTTCATCACTACAGTCATATATTGTTTGAGATGAATAGTTTGTTTTGATAACTGCTTGGGTAAGTCCCCACTCATTTTAATATTTTATTTGTTTACTTTTCGTGGCTATTGTTATGCACTGCCCTTCCAGATGAACTTCAGAATAGGTTGCTCAAGTTCCATTAAAAATACCATTGAAAATGAGACTGCATTTCAACTTATGGAAAAACTGGGTGAAATGTTACATATTAAATGCATCTGATTTAAAGCACAATTAAAGTTTCATAAAAATAAAATATTTTACAATGCTTTTGAAAGTTAACCCTTTCTAATATATGGGGTGTTTTGTCATTATTCTTGTTCTATTAAGACTTTCAGGGGATAAATGGGAACACTTCCTTTGGATTGGCTGCTCATGCAACCTAACGGTAGCAATTCTATGCTGTAAAACTATAGTATATGTTATGAGATGTATGCAGCATGGTCCCTGTCCTTGGAAACTTAAAACCTAATTAACTAGCTAAGACATTTTACAGATATAAGGCATATTGATATACACAATATACATATTGATATCAGGCAGCTTATATTAAGAATCAGATGAGTTACTGTAGACAATAAAAGCACCACAAGTTCAACAGCAGGAGATTCATAGTGAGAACGTTGAGGGTCTCTCCCTCTCTTATTTTGCAGACGAAAACATTAAGTCAGGTTAAGTCCTGGAGCTAAGCACTAACAGAAAACATCAGGTCTGCTGATGTCCATTCCAGTGACCTGTCCACTGCATCAAGCTGTCACTCCTTTACACGTTTATTTGTAGACTATTTTAGAATGATCTAGAAATCTGTATCTGTGAAGCAGAAGAGTCCTTTAGAAAACGCTAACATTTCTAACTGTGCCAATACCTACAAACTAGTTCCCCAAATCAGTTAAAATGAAAAGGTTGCATTCAAACAACTCTATTACAAGGATTTCTTTTGATCTATATGACATCAAATAACAGATATTAATGATGTTTCACTTTTCAACCAGTGGTTTTGACATGAGAACACATAGTCTGCGTCTAGGTAATAAAATGGGAGGAATTTTTTTTGCCCCTTTAGGCATTTCATCCCCTCATCACATTTAAAGCCCTCAGGTAACAAACTCTAAGACCCACAGGAATCTTTACACCCGTGGAGAAGAGATTTCTAAAACTCAACATCAAATCCACTTTTGATTTTCCCCTGAGTTTGTTTCTGTCAATGTTAGGCAGGTAACACATTTCAGCTTTTAAGCCATGAAGTGATCTTTTTTTTTTAGGAAAAAAAAAAAAAATTGCATTCACAGCTTTAATCTTATATTTCCATGCGTATTGAGTTAAATGTTGTAAAACTATCAATTCTGTCAAAACCTAGCAAAGAGAAAACAGGACACCATGCAATCTTAACGTCCAAACTGACTAGTGATTATCAGAAATTAAATGTGCAGGAATTCCAAATCTTTTTTCATCTGAGATGTCTAGATAACTTTTGTTTTTCTATAATTGTATGAGGTTTCTACATAGTATTTAAGAATCAATTATATTGCAATTGATGTAATTAACTCTAATAATCCATTAAAAGTCAGTAGGAGGGCTATTCAAGTCAACAGAAAAGAAGGAGTATATTATGAAGGTGTTATTAACCTATACAGAATTTTACCAGACATTTTCTTTTCTTACCTAATAAATACACAGTGGTTAGGAAGGCTGTCATTATAATTTAATGTGAACAATAGTCCATCACTTCTTTTCCTATGCCTCCCTTAACTAATTCCACGTACAGTGCACAAGTAAAATGAAACCTTTTCTAATCAGGGTACAGACATATCAATCATCTATTCCTCCGTGATTAAAGAAGAGGTCCCTTCCCAGCAAAGTGAAAAGGAAGTGGGGATTAGCAGAAGTTGCAAGCCTACCTTCTCTTTCAGTTGACAAGTCTCAGTTTCTGATGCCTGTCTGTGCATTGCAATTAATCCAAGAGTAAACAGCCAGTTTACTGTTTAGAAATTCTGTTTAGAATACTCTAGCGACCACTAAATTGCCATTGAAGGCATAGCTATGTATTCCCTTGAGCATCAAGTGAACTTTCGAACATTTTGAACCTTTCAAATTAAGTGAGACAAGAACTACTCACCTTCACGGCAATCCTCATGTTCACACTGCTGTGACATCACTGATCTCTAAAACAGCCACCCTCCACACAGCTGTTCTGGTCATCCTGGGCCTCCAGGTCACAAAGCAAGTCCTGGGGGTTCAGTCTGCTTCCCACATCTTCTTCATGTCCAGGAAAATTAAGTCAGGAGAGCATAGTTTCAATCACAGGTCACCAAACAAATGCCCTGTCCTTTTCTGAAAGGACTCTCACCTCTCACCGGGTCCCAGCTCTGCTTTTCCAATTTGATAATGAACTTGCTTTCCTCTAACGTGTGCACAAAAGGACACTTCAGTATTAGTCTTAACCAGTTATCCCACTGGAGACATCATTAGGAATACAGACTGTGTTCACTTCTCCTGGCTTCACATATGTCTCACAGCAACTGTCCCCAGCTATATGGACTGCACATTATCAAGAATATCACCTTCCACCCAAACAACAGCATACCGTGTATCCCCGAAAATAAGACCAGTCTTATACTAAGTTTTGCTCCAAAAACGCATTAGGGCTTGTGTTCAGGGGATGTCCTCCTGAAAAACCATGCTATGGCTTATTTTCTGATTAGGTCTTATTTTGGGGAAAACATGGTAGGTATAAAGCTGCAGGAAGGTGTGGGGGAAAGAGTACAGCAGCTGGAATCACAAGACTTCGTATGAGTACAGGCTTGGCCATAAATTGGCTATGTGATCCAAAGAATATCACTCCTCTATCTTGGCATCTGTGAAGTGGGTAGGAAAAGGTCCTACCTTATAGGACTATTATTAAATTAGCTCTATTACGTTAGGAATAAATTAGACACACATGTGAAATAAGCCTTGTAAATTAGAAAACACTGCAAAATCTGAGAGTGTGTTTGTTCAAAGTCACCAAGAGCTCGCAAAGCCAAGGAGAAAGGGGCTAAGGTAACAATTCTCAAACTTTGGTGCACGAGATGCATTTCAGGATTTATTTCAAAGTGCACATGCCTGTTTCCCAGGTGATTTGAATTCAAACTATAGGCTGAGAAACACTGGGATAAGGGGTTAGCTGAAAATGGATTCTGACTTATTCATTAAATATTTTAAGCACTCGGAAGCCTTCAAGGATACAAATAATGACAAGATATGGCTCAGTGTCCATCTGCTTCAGCTTTACATGTAGAAAGAAGACAAACATCCAGAAATCGATACAATATAAGGCTGTGTGTGTCAAAGCAGAAAAGGTACCCCATAAGTAAGACCTTTTCGAGTTTATCCCTAGAGCCCTGACAAACATAAATCCATATTCCCTGGAAGGAAGCTCTGGTTCATTTTGACACCTCAAACACTCATCGTTAGTGCCCTGTGTTCCCTTCTGCATAAACCTCAGTCCTAGGCGGGGGGAGTGTCGACGTGAGTCATCGAGTCTCAGCCAGGAATCAAGGAGAGAGTGTGGGTCCCATCCCCTTTCCCGGAAAGTCAGGCCTCACCAAGGTGGCATCTCTCAGAGATGGAACAAAGAACTCTTTTCATTCTGGAGAGCTCCTGTTTCATGTGGTACAGGTAAAGATTGAACAAATCCACCAGAGGCCTGGGCAGCCACAGTGACTAGAACACGAGACTTCCCCTCTGAAGGTTTCACTTTGAATCTCCTCCCTAAGGCCAGTCCCGGAGAGAAAATTTGGACACAGCAAAGCAGCAGCTTCAAAGTCACAGTAACTTTCTACGGGCCTGGGAGGAGATGGAGAATGTCACTTTCCTTTTTTCTGCAACTCCCATCGTCACTTTGTACAGGTTGCAAGAACACAGAGCAAAGAGACCTGGTCCAGGAGTCAGGAGACCTGGGTTGTCGTTCTGCCCCTGCCAGTAATGAGCTAGGTAACCATCTCTCTTTCTTTGGCCACGTCCTTTTCCAAAGAGAAAAATGCCAGAGACTGACATCTACACTGACTACTTCACAGGGTTACCGTGAGGGCTGGATGAAAAACTTCTTTGAAAAGTAAAAAGTGTCATCCTGAAATACAAGAAATTAACATGAAAGCCCCAAAGTAAAATTTCCAACCTCTGAATTATCCAATTTGGTTAATGAATGTTGTCCTCCAGCTCACTAAAGCTTTCTCTGCTGCTCTGCTTTGAAGGTGTAGGCTGGTCCTCTAATAAGTCACCACCATTGATTCCTTTACAGATCAAGACTTGTAAGACTAGGTTGTCCTATTGAATTCTCTCTGACTCTCACAGGTGTGCTTTCGCTCTCTCCAGGCCTACAGAAGCTTGAAATGCTCTCCCACCCCCAGCCTCAACCTGACCACACAAACCTGGAGGGACCCAAACACCTCTGACCCCCGCCGCATTCATGTGACACTTTTGTTCAGTGCTAAACTCGCTTGAGAGGGGAAAAAAATACCTCAACCAGGAAATAAATCTTTTACTGCTATTTCATCCTCCCCTCACGTGGCGCTGGAATATCACTTTAAAGAAAATTCTTGTGGCCTTTCCAGTTCTTTTCCTTTAGGTCTGCAAACAGGAGTAGCCCGTCCAAGGGAAACTACTCCCCAGCAGAGCAGTTCTTCAAAGGGGACTTCTTCGGGCAGGAAAAGGGAATGTCTGATACTGTGGCTGAATAAACAGACTCATCAAGGCCAGTGCCAGATTGGAAAACCAGGCCCTCTGAACCGCCAGCCCGCCAGCCATGCACCTCTTGTGTGTTCTCACTCTGACTCTCACATCTCTGTCCTCTGTCTCTCTCTCTCTTTCTCTTCCATTCTGTCATCTTCTTTACCAAATGCAGTTTTCAAAGCTCATTCTTGAATCACAAACTGTTTCATTATCTTAACTCATGAAGTTCACTTTATCAGTCAAGATTTACATGTTCCCACCATCACCACCAGCTTTCCTCAAGTAGCTCCTTTTAAAGGTAGAAGAGACAATCCACACACTCAATGTTGTAAGCCATGGATGGGGGCCAATAGAACCGTAGAGCTTGACAGACCCACCAAAGATCATTATTTTCAGGAAAAACTACAGATTTACAGATTCCAAAAGATGATTGTTTACTCTGGACTTTTGAAAGAGTCCAGAATCTACCAACCCCATGAACAACTCAGTTCAGTGTCTCACAGTCCATAGAAGTATTTCCAAATATCTAAGCTAAATGTATACTATAATTGGTTTTTCCGCTTGAATAGAGCTGGTCATAGTGAAATTCCAAGCCATAGGTCATAGCAGGGCTTGGGCTTAGAAATTGGAATTTCTTTCCATACTGGAAGAATGTTTTTCTTTTTAAACAATTATAGCAGCAGTTGTTATGGTTATTGAGATAATCTGGACACTAACTGGTTTTAGTTGTTACATGCATATCCATACATACTCACATTATCAGTGACAATTCTCAGTGGATTTCCCACAACACATTACCAATCCTATGAGAATTTTTTCAAAAATTAGGCAGAGGGTCTCACTCTTATTCTTTAGTTCTTAATATCTAAACGCTTTCTTAAATATTTCTTTGAGAAATATTTTATAAACTTTATAAACTTCAAGTCCCAACAAAAGCAACAACAACAAAGAGTTAAAATAAAGAGAATAGTTAAGTAAACATCTTGTCAGTAAGGATCTCTGAAACCCAAAGCATTGGCATATTTTTTTCCAAGAATAAGTTCTTAACCTCACCACTTAACCACATCCTACTTTACCGTCAACATTTTTGCTTAGAAAGTTATCTTCTAAAAGACTAGTTGAACCCCACACTATATCTTTGTCCATTCTGAATATTTGACAGAAATTATGGAGTAGTCACAGAAACAATCCAATTTCCCTTGATGTTATTAATCATCAAAAACACTAAAAGGGCTGGCCGGGTGGCTCGGGTTGTTGGAGCTCCATGCTCCTGACTCCAAAGGCAGCCGGTTCGATTCCCACGTGGGCCAGTGGGCCCTTGGCCAAGGGGTGGCCAGTTCAATTCCTCAAGTCCCACAGGGAATGGTGGGCAGCGCCCCCTGCGGCTGAGATTGAACATGGCACCTTGAGCTGCGCTGCCGCTGAGCTCGCGGATGGCTCAGTTGGTTGGAGCGTGTTCTCTCAACCGCAGGGTTGCCAGCTCAACTCCCGCAAGGGATGGTGGACTGTGCCCCCTGCAACTAGCAACGGCAGCTGGACCTGGAGCTGAGCTGCGCCCTCCACAACTAAGACTGAGAGGACAGCAACTTGAAGCTGAACGGCACCCTCCACAGCTAAGATTGAGGGGACAATAACGTGACTTGGAGAGAAGTCCTGGAAGTACACACTGTTCCCCAATAAAAGTCCTGTTCCCCTTCCCCAATAAAAAAAAAAAAAAAAGAAAAAACAAAAACACTGAAAGTTCAGACTACATAGCCATGAATTAGTAAACTTATTTTAGTATGGGCCTAGAGTTGTGTTTTGTCTACGTTTGGGGAAGGAGAATGAAAATTCTAATTCAGCCACTCCAATGCTGTCTGACAAACAAAACCTGGATATTTAGAAATATCTCATCAACAAATAGATTTTTTTAAATGATTTTTGTATAGGCACCACCATCAATTGCCCACCGAACTAAGAATAATAAAAGTCAGTGATCATTTTTAACCAGTAGGAGTCTACAGTGCACCTCCGCTCCTTTTCACATGCATAGATTAGGCTCTCGATTATGCAATCATTGGCGCAAACATCCCCTTAGACACGCTGAAAGGACAAGGTGGGAGACATCCATTTCAGTTACCTTTGCCCAGGCTTTATTTGTTCTGCAGATAATCAACTTTGGACTTCTTTACCCAACCAGTCATCTTGCACAAACAGTAAACTCCCTCAAAAGTTTCTGTTCCCGTGGGACCCTTGAGAAAACAAAATGGAAAAAAAAAAAAAAAAAAAAAAAAAAAAAAACATGATTAAAATCTACTTTCTTTGGTCAACATCCTAAAATTGAGCAATTTCTGGACATCTTAAAAGGGACTGTCCTAGAGTCAGGTTGACAGTTAGTAAACTCCCTATTGATCAAATAACTGAAATCAGTAATAACTAGAGTCAGAATTCTGAGGTTGCAAACACTTGTTCTGTAACTATTTCGTGCTCCTCTGTGTAGCATCATGAAGTTTTTATCCACATTCATCCTTTGTAAGCAGTGGTTTCTAAACTTCTAATCCATAAAAAAATTTAAGGCCTATCCAGTTTGTGTATTTTTACTCATGAATTACATATGTGTTACTGTATTGTGTGCATCAAAAATATACACACCAAAATTTCTTTATTTAAGATTAAATTAAAAAATTAAAAGAAATAAAAGATTTAATGTCTTCTTTCTACACTGGATCATTTGAATTCTCCATGGGGTGTGGATATCCTACTTCCAAACCCACTGCTTTAAGAATGCAGCGACCTGCCATTCTCTCAAACTCAATCACCACCTTGCCCGAATCGAATCCTGTTTGTAAGAAAAGATCTGCTGTCAGTTGTTATCATCTTATGTGAATAAGGACTCATCATTATATTAATGCTTCCCTCAGGATTCAAATTTTAAGTACGCACCTAATTATGATAAGAAAGCTTTATTTCATGTTAATGCATTATCAGGCATAGCAAGACAATTTGTGATATTTGGAAGATGGAAATGTTTTCTGGTGGCCCTGAAATCAGACAAGTGGGTATGTCCCTTATCTAGTGAATAGGCATGGACAGCACCAAATTTTGCATATAAAATAGTTTTAGAGACAGCAAATTGTTTAGAAGAGGGAAGAGTGGTGATGATGTGTTGGCTACAATTTTTCCTGAGGCCAACCCTAAATTTCTTCTTAAATTATATGTTCATTTACGGAATCAGTGCAAGGAGATACTTAGATATGATAGAGGAAGGATGTGAGTCCTCCAAGCCATGCTTGTGGCTTTCTCCTGACCAATAATAATAATAAAAACACCTTGATAATCTCCCACAGGGCTGACATGGAAATTTAAATGCCTGGTAGGTAGACTCACGTTGAGGAGTAAGACTTCTATTGTTCATTCAAGAAAAAAAAGAAATCTGTTTTGCCCCAAATAATCAATCACAAGTACTTACATAGCTCAAGAACTTACATTTGTCATGAATTTACGAAAAGAATTTTCCCAGATGAGCAATAATCTAGACTTTTTTTTCCATCTTTGTGACTATGAAGTTGAGGTGCTTTAACAATCTGAATAATCCACTAGACATATGTATTGATCTCATTTATCAGGTAATTATAAAGTCATTTGCTTGATTTTAACCTACAAAAACAAAGGGAAGTACAGCATGGAGCTTGCCAATCAGCTGCTGAGAGATGCCTCCTGTGTATGTATGTATCATACACTACACATTTTATATGTATATGTATATGTATGTGTGTGTGTGTGTGTGTGTGTGTGTGTGTGTAGAGAAACTCCTGCCATTCAGTTTACTATCTAGTTGGGCAAATCAGGTGTCCATGAAAAGTTACAAAGTGATACATCTATCAGTATGCACAAAAGAACAACGTTAATACAAAACACATCGAATAAGTATGTGCTGGCCGAAAGAAGAGTAGGATATAATTAAAGTCTATTATGAATTTCCAGAGAAAGTAGGGACAGGCATTTCAGACACATAAATAAATGACATGAGAAATGGAAAGAAGTTTAATTTAGCAAATCGTACTCAGGGGACATGAGATTCACTAGGGTGAGAAAAGTATCCATATTGATGAAACATGGGCTATAAAGTTAATAGGTTGATAGGGGAGACTTGTTATATGACAATGAAGCCAAAATTTAGTTTTGTTTGAAACACCCAGGGAATTAAGGCAAAGTATGTATTATTGTTGTTGTTTGACTTAAAATATCCCCTATAATGTCCTTTCATGCTATGTGAGGTAACATAGATATGTAGACACAAGAAGGCACAATATGATACTGGTTTCATGGCTGGGAACTTGACAAGTGTGCTCAGGAATACTGCCTGCCCTTGGACCTTTTCACGTGTTGACCTTTGTTTCTGACATGTCAAGGTATCTCTTGTGTCATCATGAGCCCCTTCCCCCAACCCCTCCTAGCTGTTACCACTGAATGGACATGACCTATGCCAAATTGATAAGGCCTGAGAATTGCTGAACAGCACCAATTCTTCTGTCAACATTCCTGTGCTGAAATCTCCTTTTACTTAACAAATATAGCTCGCCTTCCTTCAAGGACATGAGGGAGAAGAAAACTGAGGCAAATAATCAAATAGTTCTCTCCAGAAGATAATTCTCTGGATGGAAACTGAAAGACGCTGCCTCTCTATTTCATCCCGTATTGTCTGGGTTCCCCTCTTGCTTTACAATAGTTACAAGTTGCTTCACTTGCACTGGATCATAATAGCTGAAAAGAGGAAGCTCATCAGGAACAAACTCTGACTTTTCACCTCTTATAGTCCCTCTTATAAGTTTAACAAGCTAGAGACTCAACATGTTAAGCCACAGATGAATGTTCCAGTTTTGATCAGACCATGTTTTAAGGAATACATGGATGAAACTGCTCATCAAGTTGGTTATAGGTATGCATCAGCTACCAACAAAATGACCAGACCACAAATTATCAGAATAGCTGTTTGCGAGCTTCATAACCAAGTATACTTGATATTGAGATTTACTGTTTCGTAGTTGATTGTAAAAATTGTCAAGTTAAACTAAAGTTAATTAAGCTAAGTTTTAATCTCCACAATGGCAGAGGCTGTGCCTGTTTTGTTCAACCCTTTTTCCCAGCACTTACCCTAGTGTCTGTCACATAGTAGGTGCTTTTTGTAGCTTGTCATTAAGATGACAACCATCAATTCTTTCCTTCCTGAATGCACAAGCGATTCCGTTCTAGTGAGGTGGAATCTATTTCTCTAACTCCTAGAATCTAGTGACTACTTTGACAAACAAGATAGAAGTGATATGCATGACTTCTAAGGCCAGGTCTTAAGAGGCTTTGCAACTCCTACCCAAACTTTTTAGAACACTTGTGCTGGAGGAAGCTGGTCACAAGGTAAGAAGGCCGATTACCAACAAGCTCTGAGGACACCCATATTACCCACTTGGATGGAGAGTTTCCTGACTAGCCCAATAACAGATATATGATGCCTATAACAGACATAGAACCTTTAGATGGCTCTAGCCTCAGCTGCCATCTGACTGCCACCATATGAGGCACTCCAAGTGAAACTGCTCAACTGAGCCTGTCAACTTCAAGAACCAAGAGTGATGATAATAAATTATTGTATTTCATCACTAGGTTCTGACCAGTTTATTATATAGCAATAGATAACTGGAAAAGAGTTCTATATTTATTGACTAAGTAAATGAATTGATAAAAGAAGCCACTTAGAATAAAGGATTCCCAAATAAACCCAATGAAATCCATTAAATAAATTATTAAGGTGATATCAACAGCAGTAAATACTATCAGAAAATTGGACAACTCTGTGGATAATTAAGGCCAAGAGGAAATCTGCTACAGAGTAGAGAAAGTAATTTTTTTGAGAGTGGAATTTTCCAGATTCACTAACCATCTTGACTGTATTCATTAGATGATTGCTCAATGCCCTACTTCCCTTTGTACTAAGTAAACTCATGATTGTGTTTCAGCCATGATTCTAGGTACAAAGTAGGAGAAAATATATCAACCAAGAAGGAACATGGGTAACCATGGGAAATAGACTTTGTGGAGCCTGATTTTTCTATGAAGACTCCACTATTCTCTCTATTCTTTTCATTTTGTAAAATAGACTTTGGTCCAGGTACACTGTGTAAAACAACTAAATATAGCCAGAGATCAGGGTGGGTGGGAATGGAAAAGGGAGGCTAAATGCTGGGCACTGGCAGCGGTTACATCATCATATCCCCCATAATTGTGCTATTATGCACACAGCACTCTTCAGCTGGACACAGTCACCACGTTATAATGATAAAAAGATTAATTAGTGACATGATCCATATCTTTCATTTCTTTGATGGTTGTAAATAAGTCTGAGTCACTCTACCATTATTTTTACCATAGGCACGATGGTCTTACCCTTGTTTGGTGAGGAAAATAAATATCCAGAGGATGTCTTTCATCTTCCACTGAGTTTTAACTTTGTGCCTTTTCAGATGAAATCACACCAGGGTCTGGCCCTCCCTTTCATGAGGACCCTTTCCTTATGGCTGGACAGGTCCTTCCTAACATCCAAACCCACCCCACCTCCTCTTCACTGAGAATACTTCAAACCCTGCCCCAAAGTGAATTCATAAATCCCACAAAGGTCATGTTCTGAACAAAATGAACAAAATATAGAAATAATTTGACTAACTCTACACAGCCAACTTGAGAATGCAGTTTAAAACAAAAAATATGTATATATGATTGACAATCTCCATAGATCCAATAAACCAGGCTACTGTCAAAGCCTCCTTCTGGCTGTGCCGGCAGGACATTTGTTGAGCCGGGAAAGCCAAGGAGTAAAGCTCTTCACGGTCCTTCTAAGCAGGCTAGAAAGAAACATTGCTTAAGCTGGAGCAGAATCTAGGGCAGTCATTAAGGAGAATTATCAGATTCTATGGACAGGAGTCCTTGACATCTGACTTAAACACATGGGAGAACTTTCTTACTTGCTGTTGATTCTGTTGTCCTCCCATTCAAATCAATTCAATGCATTGCCTGATATTGTCTAGCACCGAGGGTAGAGAATAGTTTAAGATCTGCCCTCATGTGGTTTTCAAGAGAAAATGGGTTCTGGAGGAATGACCACGTGAATTTCCTATGGGAAGAGCAAGGATCAGTGCGCCAGACATTTTTTTGTGGAAACTCAGTGAACACCATCTTTGTCCTTCTAAGCTCCCCTCTGTATCACATGGTCTGAGAGCCTGGAAAGTGCATTTGCCAGGCACACTTGCTGGTACGACTCTTGGCATAATCTGCCACTGAGAGGCGCAAGCTTTGAAAGGTGGAAGGAAAAAAACCATCCTGGTTCTCTATCAGTAGCGACAAGCAGGAATGTGGGTGGTGGTAGACAGCAGACATGGGACAAGGTGTCCGCTTCTGAGCATCCTCCTGAGAATTACCTCCTTCCGTCCTGGCAAGCCGCTGAGCTCGTCAGTGGCAACTTGGCCACCCTACCTATAACTGCAAAAGAGGCTGGGAAATGTGGTCTCTGGTTGAGCGATTGCTTCCCTTAAAGAACTCTACACCGTGGAAGGGGAGGATAAAACTTCATTGACCAGCTAGCTATCTCTGTCGCAGTGATTTCTTCACTTCAGATTTCCTGAAAGGTAGTAACAACTTCCTTCACCTTCACTCCTTGGCTTTCCCAATGATTCTATAAACTTCTCATTCCTTACACTAGATTCCTCTCTCATGGTAATATTTCTAGTATATAAGTCAGAATAGGATAGGTATAATTTGGTAATAAACAACCCCCAAACTCAAAATAGTATAAAAACATACAGGTTGTTTCTTGTTCAGGATGTAGGCTGAATGGCTTCTGTCTTGTAGCTACACTAGGTAGTGAACACCTGTCATCCAAGATCCCTGTGGAAGAGGAGAGAGCACAGAAAAAACACACACACTTTTTAATTCCCTGGACCAAAGATGGCACAGTACTTCTGCTCACACTACATTACAAAGAATTGGTCCTGTGGCCCCAGTTAAATTGCAAGGGAGAGGGGACCATGGTCTTCCCATGTGCCCAGAGAGAAGAAATGGTTTGGTGAACACATGGCCTTGTATCTACCACAAGGGGCTTCCATTTTTCTGACTAAACTAGACTGTTATATTTGGTACCAGATGTGGTGTCTGGTATCAAAAACCTAAAATAGGTGACATTGACTTTGTAGTCAAGTTGTTGTAAGCAGATGCATTCGGCTGGATGGCGGGAGAGCCACATCATGACGTGGAAAAACACTCAGCGAGACCACTGCCTTTAATAACTTGAAAGTCCGACCATGTCACTCTTGAGCTTGTAGGTGAAAAATAGCATGCGTTGGTGGTTATTGGCTGCTTTTGACAAGATAATAGAAGAAAAAGAGGATTATCGGGAAAAAATGAACTGGTTCTCAAGCAAAGATGAAAAGAAAAAAAAACTGCTTCTAGAACTCCCTTCTGGTATCGATTTTTACATTAGTCAAGGTAAGTGATGCTTGCTGATATAACAAGCAATCTCAAAAAGCTCAGCGGCTTAATATATTAGTTTATTTCTCACTCACAAAGAGCCTAATGTGGATATTCCTGATTGGGCAGCTGTCCTGGCTGGGCTCTTTCAAACAGTCATTCAGGGATCCAGGTTCCTTTCACGTAATAGTTCTACAGCTTCTCTATATGGGTGACATCAAGGTTGTCCAGCCAGAAGACGGAGAGAGAGGTCGGGGTGATGGTGGTGGGTGGGGGGAGAATACAGAAACTATACACAGTCTTAACTGAGAACAAAAGTGACACACATCTCTTCAATTCAGCTCATACTCCACTGAAAAGAACTAACCACATGGTCCCAAATCACTGCAAAAGAGGCTGGGAAATATGGTCTCTGGTTGAGCAATTGCTTCCCTTAAAGAACGCCACACTGTGGAAGGGGAGGATAAAACTTTATTGACCAGCTAGCTATCTCTGCCGCAGTACTAGGAATTTTGGGGGTTTGGGGGAAGGGTTGTTTTTTGCTATTATATGCTTTCCCCCACTTTAATAATATAGCTTCCTCCTGTTCTTTCCAACTTTCCTCCTTTTTCTTTGACATGCACTTTCTTTTGTCTGTTTGATCTTACTTTCCTCTCTTATTTTGCTGTTAATGATCATTAATTGTAGCATTCTACTCTCTGAGCTATTTCTAGGCAAGAGGTCAAGAGAAAAAGATGGGTTTGTCCTCTTGTCAGAATTGAGAAAAAAGTCATTTCTGTGCCTTTTCCTTCCAACTCAAAGCCCATATGATTCTTCCTTTAGACGTGATAGCAGTGCAAGGGGGAGTTCAAAACAAATCTAGGAGGGCAAATAAAATATTTGCAAGATTGTGGATGCTTTGTACGCTTCCTTGTTCCATGTTCTTCCATGTTTTCAGGTTTCCTGCTGGCTTTGGGCTAGAAGTTTCAAGTGTTCAGTTGTTTTCTCTTTATTCATTTATTAATGGAGATCACTCATCATGGTTGGATGAGGAAGGCAAAAGTGATCTAGACAGGTTTTAACTGTCTGATAACACAATTATACTGTTTAGGGGATTTTCTTTCACTCACAGATGCAACGTCCATCCATTTTCAGTTTGAGGGAAGAGTAAGTATACATTTTGAAAAGGTGAAAGTTGAATATTCTACAATATGCAAATGCCACATTCCTCTATGATTGGTAACCAGCACAGGTAACTATTTCTTCCCCACCACCTACCTCACTCTATGCCTTATTGAGGCGGGGGCTGTAGAACAGAAGAATAAGGCTTTGGTTCCTATCCCATTAGCTACTGTTTGGGGTAATCCCCAGTATCATGAGTTGGGGAATCACCTGCTCAGAAATGTGAGTTTCCTAACTGTAATTGAAATCCATGTTGAGAAAGACTCGACCCTTCAATTCTGTGTCGTAATTTGGCAGAGTCCCCGTAAAGTCATGGCCTCACAGCATCTTTCTATTTCTGTGTTTGCCCTTTTTTCTGGTGGGGGAGCTGACATGAAGCCAAAGCCCCAGAGCCTTGACAAGCTTCTAGAGGCACTTTTGAGGATAAGAGCAGAAATAATAGCAGTAATATAACATGCTTTATCTACTTGCCAGACACTGTTCAAGCATTGTCTCATTTAATCGTCTCAAAAATGTTACAAGGCAGGTTTTGTTATTATCATCCCTATTTTAAAGATGAAAACACTGAGGCTGGAAGAAATTACGTCATTCATTGAGCTACTGAATGTTACTTTAAGAACTTCAACTTGATTCTGACCGCAAAGCCTGTAGCTTAACCACTTTATTACCATTCTATTTCCATAAAAACTACCCAAAGAATTAACATAATGATGGTGGGAGTAGGGCAGGGTCAAATCAGCAGAAAATAAGAAAAACATGCAAATTCCCATGGAAATTAATCACAACAACAATAATAATTACCAACATTTCTTGAGTACGTGTTAAATCCTTTACATGGATTTAGAATCCATGGAATCATCACAACAATCCAAAGAGACACATGCTATTTGTTATTATATCCTCTTTTTTTTTTTTTTTTTTTTTTTTTTTGCTGAAACTGAGGCACAGAGGAATTAAGGTACAGGATCACACAACTGGCAATTAGCAGGATATAGAGGAATTGAAATAAGAGCATAATGAACCTATTTGTCCTCCATGGAGATAAGAAGGGCAAATTCTAAGGATAACTCTAGAAAGTTCTTCAGCATAGCTTACCCTCTGATTTGTTCACACAGGCAGAATCCTCCTTAGGTAACGGGAATCCAAAGCCCCAGCCCAAGCTCTTTCCTCAGTCTGAACGGAGGAAGTGTTGGGTGATGCCTGTGTATCCTCAGAACAGTCCGTAGTTCCTCCCTCACCAGACCAGGAGGGTTCCAGTGCCAAGGAGCGCTTCTGTCCTATTGAAAGCAAAGAATGGTTGCCTCTGAAATAAGTACAAAGAGCAAGCAAATTTAGTCAGTTTATGCAAAACACAAAATGGCATCTGCCATCTGGAAAAATACACCAAAGGCGTGAGCCGTCAAGCCCCTTTCAAGACTTTGGCATGTAAAATCAACATTTTTTTTTTTTTTTTTTTTTTTTTTTTTAAGGATGAAAGGTCCATGTGAACTCCCAGCTTCATTAAATGTAATCCCCCTCCCTCCATGCTTGCCACTGGCCGTCCACTCTCTGATCTTACACTCTCCCAGTTAAAAAATCATAACAATAATTTTATATATATATTTTTTTTTTTTTTTCTTTTCTCTGTGGTGCAAAGAGATCTCTGAGAAAATGGACTTGACAACAGAGGGCTTTTAAAAAGAAAATATTTTTAAGATCCTTCTTTTTCATGTTTAAAATGGTTTAAACAAATACACTTGCCCTTGTATTGTGTATATATATTGTGTATGTATATATGTGTATATATATGTATATCTATACATATATATACATATATACACACATATATACATATATACATATATATGTGTATATATATACATATATACATATATATACATATATATATACATATATATATACATATATATATATATATATATATATATATATATATATATATATATATATATATATATGGAACCTAGTGCATCATTGACATTCCAGAGGTCCAAAAATTGTGGGTTGATACTGCTCCTGTCTTTAGCATCACAGACTTCTGATGTGGCTTCCATCTGCGCTCACTTCAAGGAGTTCATGACAGGTGAGAACAAGGAGGACTGGTGGGGCTTTGCCTTGGTGCCAGGCAGGGTAAGCAGGGCATCCGGGCAGAAACATGTCCATCAGGCAGAAGAAGAAGGTGCTGGCGATGCTTATATAAGAGTATGGCTAAATGGATAGGGATTGAGACCTAGAAAATGACTGATGTGGTGTAAGGGACAGGCTGGGCAAAGTACATGGACTGAGAAGGGGCAGAATCACAGCTGAAGACGGAGTTATCTATGGGCTTGGAATCAAGGAGCCTGGAGCATGGTCAGAAACAGCGAGTAAGACAAGAACACTGGATCGTCACGCCTGTAACGGTAGGTAGAATGAAGTGATTCCCACGGGCCAGCTACCTCACATGTATTAGGTCATGGTCACAACTCTATGTGGGAGTACTTTACATATGAGAAAACGGGTCCAGAGAGGTTAGGTGACCATGTCTAGATTTAAAGACGAGTGGTCTGATTTCAGAGTCTATCCCTATATCCACCACATTTTACTGCCTAGTATGCGTACGTATAGCCCAGACTAGAAAGATATATACCATGAAACCACCAATTTTCCCCTGGTGGTAGAATAACAGGTGACTTTTATTTAGTGCATTGCTCTGTATTTCCCTATTTTCTATTTTATAATCAAAATGTTTCAAAGGTTACTGGGAAAAGAAGCTAAAACTTGCTTAATGAAGGAGCGAAGCTGAAATTTAATCAATGAAGAAAACTTGTTTTTTTTCAGGAGCAGAAGACCATGTGAGGCCAAAGGCTGGGCTGCGGGTCTGAGTGGCAGCAGGATTGGTCCTGGTGCTGTTCATATCAGAGTCTGCTGTTGTCTGTGACCGATGGGGATATATCTTTGATCCACAATCATTCAACTCTTCCCAGGTCAACCCCCTTCCAAGGCTGAGGATGGTCCCCAAGGATGGACTTTTGGGAGTAGGGGAGGCATAGCAGGGGACAGGGATGATGGCTGGGTAACAGTTCACATCTCCAGGGCTGATCTAATCAGAGCATCAGAGTCTCTAGTTTTCTCAGTCAGCACAATCTATCCATGTGTGTTTGAACCCTGGCTGACTCATTCAGTCATCCCTCACCCCCATTTAGAAGTGCCTAGTGACGATATCTCTCAATGCATTAAATTAAATCATCTTTTGATCATTTCTTTACCCTTTAGATTTAGGGAGACACACTTAAGTTTCCTTGAAGTTGGTCCGATGCATGTAGCCTGCTCTAATGGAAAGAGGCATAGCTTGGAGTCCACCAGACCTCAATTAAAAGCTTAGTCTGCTACTTATCAGCTAGCTGTATGACCACAAGACAATCTATTTAACTTTGACCCTCAGTTTCCTCATCTGTAAAATGCAAGATGCTAGTTAGAAGGATTGGATTGGCACAATAAATTATTATTATTATCAGAAACAGTGATAACATGCGATGGTATAATGCATACGTTCCAGCAAAGACCCATTCCTGTCAGTTCTGGGAAGTTAACAAGTTGCTACAAAAATGATGTGACAATAGATTCCAGTATATTATTGAAATGACATTCTCCAACTCCAGGGGCTGAGGAGCTTGTTGCTATCACAGAACCCCCTTTAGGCCAGTCTTTTGAGTGTCACTTACACCAGTTTGGAAGTAATCTGCTTGCTCGCCCTTCCAGCAAAGGATGTCACAATCAGCTAATGGAAAGTGACAAGAAGGGATATAATGAATGAGAGGGAGTTAAAGTTTGGGATAAAAAAAAAAAGAGCCTTGTTCTTTTGGGGAATGCACAATGCTAAGCATACCATGTTAAATCGTGCGTGTCAAATAATGGACTAATTAAGAATCTTCATCCATTTTTTTTTTCACATCTCATTTCTGTTATCCTTTCAAAGATGTATTTTCAAATTAGCCCTTAGCTCTTTAAATAAGTACCAAGGGGAAGGAGAAAGGAAAGAAAAAAAACAAAAAAACAAAACTTGTTTATCAGAGAAGTACAAGATAAACGTATCAGAAAATACATAAGGAATGGAGATGGGGGCGTTGTAGGAAATGTTGGGAAGTTTTATAATCAGAGCAGCAACTTCTTGAATAATGGAATTTAATAACATGTAATAAACTATGATCCAGGAGAACTCTGATTCAATCCCACTAATTGTTTGAGCCCGTGAAATGAAGGCAAAGTTTATCGTGCCAACACGCTGTTAATGCCATTGAACACTGCAGGGGACAGACAATTGTTCCCAGCTGCCTACCTCCTCTCACCCGAGGGCACATGGTCCCTGCCTTCCAAACACCAGGCTGAACCTCCAACTTTCAATGACAATCCTAGTTCTAGGACTTTAAAGTCACAGAAATGTAATGTTTGCAATCAACAAACTGCCGTGTTTCCCCAAAAATAAGACCTAGCCAAACCATCAGCTCTAATGCATCTTTTGGAGCAAAAATTCATGTTAGACCCAGTCTTATTTTATTATAATATAAGACCAGGTCTTTATAATATAATATAATATAATATAATATAATATAATATAATATAATATAATATAATATAATATAATATAATATAAAATATAAGATCGGGTCTTATATTAATTTTTGCTCCAAAAGACGCATTACAGCTGATTGTCTGGCTAGGTCTTATTTTGGGGGAAACAGGGTAGTAGATGAAGCAGAGAACAGAGGGGTAACTAGATACAAAGCCTCCAATTAGGTTATAAAGAATAATAACCAATATGCTTTCATGCTAATGCCAAAAAGTACAAAAACGTATAATAAATCTAATTGAGCACATGATCATAAGTGCTGTTTTTCTCCCTACATAGTTTTGTGTATTAAGGTAGACTCCAAATAGAGAAACACATTTTTCTCATTGTTAATGAAAAGGATGCTTTTTTTTGTTTGTTTTTTGTTTTTTAATTTGGATCATTTTACCAATGTCAAAAAATAGGAAGGTATAAGTAAGAAAAAATTATTTTCTCTGTCATTATTTATCGATTATGTCTAAGCATAAAAATGAAGAAAGGAATTGAAGCAATTTTCTGGGTAATTCAGGTTTCCCCCAAAAGATTAGAGGTTTCTAATTCAACATACGTATTGTTTTTGTCTGAATTAATAAGATAA
This sequence comes from Rhinolophus sinicus, assembly GCF_036562045.2. Lineage (NCBI taxonomy): Eukaryota > Metazoa > Chordata > Mammalia > Chiroptera > Rhinolophidae > Rhinolophus > Rhinolophus sinicus. The sequence continues at coordinate 15,990,965 of NC_133766.1, read as the reverse complement.
TAACCTTAGTTTCTACTTTATTTTATGAGTATGGACTTGTCTGTTGATGAAAAATCTTTTGAAATCATTTAAAAGGTTGTTTTAAGTTTTTTCTGACAATTAAGTGTATGATTTTCTTGAACATAAACATTAATGTACCTCAAAAATACACAAGCTAAAATTCTATAGAACATCGTGCAAAGGAGCTATTTAAATTACTAAACCTAAAAACGGTTAAGATTAAGTATTACCTCCTCTTTCCCAAAAAGGTCCATGAAATCTTGGTTACATCTGGGGACCGAGGGGGAGTGAAATACCTCTGTAAACCGATAGTCTAAAAACAGGAAAATTAGTATTGTGCCACGGCTATGAGCAGCTAATAAAGAGAACATGGTTAAAAGAAATTAAGGTTCAAATTAAGGTCAGAAAAGAGACTGATTGAGGAAAACTGCCATGTTCCGTTGCATGGCAGTTTAAGTGAGACAGTTTCCCCCTGAATCAGTCTTAGGTTGAAAAATTACACTGTTGGGGTTAATAAAGAGGCCGGGCATTTGTTTGGACTGAGACTTCAATTAAAATGTTATTTGGGGCAGCCAGAGCTAATGTCTTGCTTAGAGGTAAACTGAACTGCCTTTTAAGAGAATGAAAAAAAAAAAAAAGAGTAAGAAGAAAAAAGACCACCTAACCTGTCAAAGACCCTGAATAACTGGCAGAAAGAATTGTGTTTCCTGGACCTGTGCCCAACTCAGCAGTGAGCATTCTTAAGGGTTTTGTGACATCATCTGAGGCAGCTGAGGTTTTCTGAATTTTTGATTGTTGCACCGGGTGAGGAATCTAGTGTTCAGCTGGGCCTTCTTTGAGACAAAGAAAAAAAAAATCTGGTTGGTGTAATATGCCAAGGTTCTTTTTTTTTTTTTTAATGCCACGAAAGGGGTGGGACCAAGAATTCTGGGTCTCAGTCTCATGACTCTACCCCAGAGACAAAAATTGATGAATACAGTTCATTGAATTTCTCAGTCCATATCAATTTGCCCACAATTAAGTAAAAACCACCAAGTTTGCTTTTATTTCGCTTCTTTAGGGTGAGCGGAAATCCCCTCTGAATAAGCTTCTTCTCCTTTCCATTCACTCCCATATTCCACAGAGCTTCATTAAACATCTTTACTCTGGCCAGCATTAGGCAAACCCTGGTCAACAAAGCAGACACGTTTCCCAGCCTGTATGAGGCTTATAGTCACTAAGTGAAAAGATAGATAAATATATAACTACAGATTGGTAAGACTGACGGAAACCGTGTGGAGATAGAGATGTATTCCATTTCTCTCCAATCTTTTTCTTAACCAATCCTGTGAGCAGTGACGATTTGAAGACCTCATTATTAGTGCATGGGGTGGTTGAGGAAGCTGGTTAATGGCAGATAGAAACGATGTGATTTTCTGTTGGGGAGTTTGGGATCTGGTCGTGGAGATAAAGAGTGATGCCAGGGACGGGGGTGGGGGAGGCGGTGAGGGGGGTAGACAAAAGCAAAATAGCTCGGATTAGAGCCAAAAGGAACTTGGAGTATGGACTTTGGTGTTTCTTGTCCAAAGAGAGGCACAAAGAAAGCAATGGAGTCCTATAGAAGTATAGAACGAGAAAGGGCCTTGGTGCAGGGAGAGGCTGTGTCATAGGAGCAGTAGGGCCAGGTGACAGCACAAAAGAAGAGGTGCACTCTGGTCCAGAAAAGAGGAAGGGAGCCATCTCTATTGTTCATTTCCTTCATGATGTTCAATTTTTTTTTTTTAAACCAAGTCCGTAGAATGGACCCAACTTGTCTGGATCTCAATTCAAACTGACCCCCAAAGTCCAGTTCTCTCATGCAAACTAAAGAAGATAATTATGACAGCAGGAATTCCCCTCTCCCCTGATTCCACAAAAATTGAAACAAAATAAAGCTAATAGAAGGTGTTTAATCTTCAAAATATCCTTTAAGAAGGTAAGTCTCGGACTTAAGCTACACAAAAGCACGGATTTCCCCACTGAAAAGTGGGGAAGATAATACTTGAAAACAAAATGCCAATAATGAGATCATTGTAATGGGAACAAGGGGACCAGCAAGCTGAGAACTAACACAACATCATGAATGCTACGTCTGTCAAAGGCATGGCAAAATCTGCCAGGTCCAGATTGACTTCATTAGTCATTTAGAAGCGCATAGATCACAGAAAAAAATGGTCCTCCTCCTCACTGAGAAATAGTTGATCGTCAGTATAAATAGAAACTGATGAGAACACCAATGCTTCAAAGCATAACTATTTCATTCACCAACCAGTTGCTTGTTTGCCCTTGGCAATGAAGAAGAAAGTATGCAATGTTACCCCACAAAAGGTGTGACCGTAATCAACTTGAACAGGTAGTTAGGTTTGATGTGGATTCATGTTGGATATGGGGTAAACACGCAGATCACATTGTCCCAGATGCAGTCTGGGAATCTGGGGAGAAATAAGCATAATTATACAATCCCATCAGCGTTCTCCATGGCCCTTCGCTCCTTTGGGTCTACTTGAACTATTATGATTCTCATTCAGCCAATATTTGTCAGGGACTTTCTAGAAGCTGGCACTCTGTTGGGTGTTGGGAATTCTATCCTCAACAAGACAACCATGAGACCTTCCCTCTTTATCATCTGCAACTTATCTTCAGTTTTCTGTGTCCCCTTCACCAGCTTAACTTGTTATCTCTACCTGTCATATCTATATTTGTTTCTTGTTCATTGCCTCACTTACTGAAATACAAGTGCCGTGGGCAGGGACGTAGACAGTCTTACTGTATGGTATCCCTGACATCTAGGTCACATTATAAGGGCTCAAAGATGATTTGTTTGATGAATAAAGCTTATGTTCAAACAACTTGTTCATTTTAATTGGGATAGGCAGAATAAAGGAAAACTGTAGGTGTTATGAGCATGTATCATTAGGGTTTCTACCCTACAAAATGAGGGAGGTCTTTCCTGAGCAAAAGATATTAAAGTGGACCCTAAAGAGAGGGGTTTGTCTGGAGAAGGGGTTGCCCTTTCAAAGAGAGGCAGCACATGTATACAGGGGCTTGTGGTGTTGAAATCACAGGAAAAAGCCCAGTGATGTGGAGATGTGGGGACAGTGGAAAGAGTTTCAGCGATGAAGCAGGAGCTGTGGACAGAAGCCAGAGTATGCCAAACCTTGTAGGGCACATGCAGGATTTTGTACTTTGTCCTAAGAGCACTATGAAGAGTTTTAAGAGCAACAGGATCACAATTCCCCAATCATGAATCTCTCTAATAAACACTAAGTATTTTAATCTAAGCTTTCTGACATCAACTGGGCATAAGAAATGACTGGAGTATTTCTGCATGTGGAGAAGAGGGAAGTTTGAAGACCTGGCCATATTTATCGAGTGTGTAGCAGAGGCACCATTTTATAACAGGCAACATGGAGAGGGCGGCAACAGCAAAAAGATGGGAATGTTGGTCCCTGTGGAGAATATACCCTAGCTAGAGAAACACAATGTGCATCCATGGTAAAGTCAGAGGGGAATGAGAAACCATAAAAGAACATGTCACCGGTCTATTTCCTGCTTTGACACCATCACTGCCTTACAAGGTCCTTCTTGGTCCGCCAGGACAAACCCTTGCTGCCTCTTCCTCACCCAGGCCTTCCCTGGTGCTCTGAGTTCCAGCAGTAAGAGACTACCTCAGACTCCCAAGCACAGATGTAGTTTGTCTGCCCCATGCCTTGTATGAGCCTGTCATTTTATCCCTCACTCCACCTTCATGGCACCTCCTGTCAAATTACCGGTCTCCTGCCCAGAACCCAGTGCTAGGATGTGACACGTGGTAGGTACCCAATACATATTTGTCACATTAATGTCACAGAGTGTCATTATACCTTTCCAGTGAATGCTTACTGAGTGCCTATTTTGTGCCAAGCATGGTGTTGAGGCCTTTTCATACATTCTCATTTAATATTCACAACAATCATAAGGCAGATATCGCCATTATCCTCCATGTGCAGATAAGGAAGCTAAGGCTCAGAGAGGTGCAGGGACTTGTTTAAGATTTCTGTCACTAAGCCACAGGGACATGAACTCACTTCTTATCCTCTCCTGAGCCTCTAGTCCAATTACTTGCTTATGCTCACCTCTTCCTTTGACTCTTAATTGTCACAAAGATAAGCCTCAGAGCTCCTCACATATCTTGTGTCAATGTATGACATTCATAACTATCCCACCTAATGTCTTCCCAACCATACTTCAAGGGCCTCAGATGGATCTTATTTATCTTGGTGTCACCAACGTTGAGTCCAGTGTCTGGCACATGATAGGGGTATAAATTAAAGGATGAATAAGCCTAAGGCAATCTGATATAAACTCTAAATGTGCCCTTTAAGAAAACACATTATACACAAATGCAAACACATGACAGATAAATTAAAGAATGATCACTCACGTAACAAGAATTCTACACTCCCCATTCTTTTTTTCCTTCATCTCCACCTACCACAATATTTCTGGTAAACTGAAAATCTGGTTCATTTTCAGAATTAGAGATAGTGATATTGTACTGTTACATAAAGGGAGGAAGGGAGTCATGAGGACATTTATACGACTACTCATGAGTCATGGGTCCACGCACAAGCTGAGAGGACGTGCCGATAAGGAGCAAGCAGAATTATTCACTGCTGCCTGATTCTCCCTCAGAAGCATCGAAAAAGCTATACCTCATTTAAAAAAGCAAAAAGATGAGAGACAATGCTTTTTAAACTTGGGATATATCCCACAGAACTATTTAACACAGACGTACAAAAGCTGAAATATTCTAAACCAACCATAATTCAGAAGTTGGAATCTCCCCGATGAGATTACTATACTAGAAATAACATGTTTATTGGTTCATAAAAGACATGTCACCTCACCGTTCATAGTGGGGGGTCATCTGAGGGAAATAACTCACCCATTGTGAAGTCAATGTTCAAATCAATATCCCTTGGGGAGAAAAATATTGTTCATTGATGGAGATTGAGTTTTCTTTTCCTTAAAAAATCCTTGAGGGATAAACAGTTTTTTTCATAGTGAATGTAACTAAACATGCCAATTTCAAGGTTTACCTTTTCCTATCTTCAGTATGATACTCAAAAATTTTTAGCATAATTATAAATGCCTTTCAACCTATAGATGCCAGTTCCATTTTTTAAAACCTCATTTTGATATCTCAGCAACAGGACCACAGACAATTTGGTGTATGTGCTTTTGCTTTACTTATAAGTGAGATTCCTTTGGATGTTTAAAACAATTTTTTTGAAAAATAGCATAAAAACTAAGAATACTGGATCCAAAATGTGTTTACCTACAAACTTGATAACAATTAATTTTTTTAATTTGTCACTATTTCTCCTTTATCTTTCTTACCTTCATGTGTATCTCCAAACAATTATGAGTATAGCAACACTGAATCTAGCCATTTACCGACTGCTTTCAAAAAACAAGAAGTTTGGATGGGCAAAGAGTAAAGAAGGCTGAATTTAATTGGTTTTATATTTAACATGTTGCTTCAGGCTAGTGAATCTTTCAGACTTATTTACAAGGCTACAGTAGATTATATTGTGTAATTCATGGATTGTCTATTTAGGCCAAATGTGGGACCAAAAGGAAGCTTGCCTTCTACCTTTTTGAAACACAAAAGTTGCAGAAGAAAGGACAGATGGGTGATTTGGGGAAAAAAGAAATGTCACTCAATTAATGTTTGTTGAAAAGGGTGTCACAGATCATTGGCAGAATTTCCACTCATTGGCAACTCCCCCAAACAGCCAAAGATTAATTGAGTACCCAGACTACGGACTCCTATGAGGAGAGGAGAATAACATGGTGATTACAGAGGCTGAGCTGGGGAACCAACAGAAGTGTTAACTGGACGAACCATCTTCAACATACAGGAACAACATTACTGATACCCTCGCAGCAAAACAAGAGAGTGTTGTTTTTTTTTTCCTGTGATAGAGATGGATTCTTATCAAGTTACACTGTCATACCTCATTCCTTTTGTGTCTAAAAGAACACATTTTTTTTCAAGTGGCTTACACAGATAAAATAAGAATCAAAGTTCATTCATTGGCATATGTTCATGACCTACAACTTGACCTTAGGAAAAATTCAAATCACACTTAATATACTAATTTTTCTCATCTAGTAGTATAACTACAAGCACATGGTAACACACTAAGTGCTGTACAGAACAACAACAACAAAGCAAAACAAAACAAAAAATTAAAATTAAAATAAAAAATTAAGGCCTACCAAAGCCCCCTTCCTAAAAATTTGCTTCTGTAAAATGTAAAAAAGGACTGGATCCACCAGAAGTATCAAAATCAAATATTTATTAATCTTTTAATTTCTAATGTAACATTCAAAGCTTATTTTCATGCTTTGGTAAGGCTGTATGGTTCCTTATCACTTACAAAGCATTACTGCTTTTATCACAAATTCAAGAGGAGCTAATACTGAGGAATGAGGAACGGGAACATCTACAAACACTGGGAATAACTACAAACTAAGATGAGCAAGGCCCGGCAGAGAATATAATGGTCCTCTGGGAAGAATAAAATAGTAACAATCACAACACATCTGGGGTTCGATTCAAACTGACCTAGAACCAGAAGGGGTCTTCAAGTTGTTCTGCACACAACACATAAAGAGAGAGAGAGAAAGAGAGAGAGAGAAATTTCCAAAAGTGAAATTTCCAGAAGTTATCAAAGGAGTTAACCTAAGGAAAGATTTCAGTGGCAGGCATAGGAATGAGCACCCCTTTTATGATGATCGCTGAGTTGGATCTACGGCAGCCTAAATAGATCTTTCTATCGAAAGGTTCCATCTAACCGCCTCCCCCCCCACTACCCCTACCCAAACAGGGTTCTTGAAGGTGTCAGCAGGATTTGGTTGACTGGACCATTAATGGAGCTTCGGTTAATTATTGACTGATTAGGGGTTTACCTTATCTTTCCATCAGGAGCTGGCTCAAGACTTAACGGTAAGTAATTTTGAGCCAGGGTGAACCTACCCACATGCTTTTTTTCTTCTTCTCCTTTGGGTCACTAGCTTGTCCTTCCCGATAATTCACGTTCAGGTCAGAATGGTCAGTCCTTACAGTGCTTGAGAGTCCTCAAAAGGACTGGCAATGAGAGGGGTCAGGTTCATGGTGAGAAGTGCCCAGAGATGGAGACCTAGAAAAGAGGTGCCCTTTCGCAGAACTTTGCTTATTGGTCCAGATTTTCCCAAGAAATCCCTGGCAGGAGAAAAGCAATGACTTTTTGTCTCTAAAAGTGTGGTGATGCCTGAGGGTAAGAATCAGCCCCTCACCCTGCAAGGCAGCCTCTCTGCTGAAGGCCTCTTGGCAAAGCCAGGGAAGCAATGCAGGCAGCTCAGGCCCAGCTGCCCCAGATAAGAGGTGGCCCGTGTTAATGTACAGGCTTCCTCTGCACCTCAGCAGGGCCTTCCTTTTCTAAACAGTCTCCCTTTAATGTTGGCGAATGTTGTTTTTCCATTGACTCAACATCTCGTCTCTGGTGGTAAGCCAGTGGGGAAAGTTGGAGCGGAGGAGGGAGGAGGACGGTGGGAGAGAGCGATGCCAAAGCAAAAGAGAAAGGGACAGTCAGCCACATTTCCAAACAAGCGAGACACCTGCTTTGGAAAGACAGCGACCAAGCCCAAAATTCTTGTTTCCTCTTCATTTAGATCGGCCTTTTGTTCCCTGCATGTCTGTGTTCACTGGCCCTGGGCCCCCTCTCCACGACATTGCCCCCTTCACCAGGAGCGAATTCCACATGCAAACCACCAGCATGAGGGGTTCGTAACTTTTCTCCAGGAATTGAACTGTCTTATCTGAAGGAAAGAAAGAATACGAGAGTTATTGGAGTTCATTAAAAAGGAAAAAGAAATTCTAGGAAAGAGATGAAAGAGAAAGTGGGAAGAAAGAAGGAAATTAGAGAGGAAAACAGAAGAGAGGAAACAGGCACGTAAGAAAAGAAATAGAGGTGTAGACGTGAAAAGCAAAAAGAGAGTAAGAGAGGATAAAACAAAAACAAAAATGAAAAGAAAAGGAGAAAGACTGCAGAAAAATGAAATCTGAAATAACAGTGTTTCGCCAGAAGCTTAGTTTTTCAAGCCACAGGACAGACCGAGGGTTAAGGATGGAGAACAGTCCCACCCGGGCTTCTTTGGGCAAGGCCGGGTCAAGGGGCACCTTCAAAACCAAATCTTGATTAGAGCCAGCTAAATGTTTTGACTTGAAGGAGACATGAGGGATTAGAAAGCAAAATAGAGCAGCATGGGTAAGAAAGAAACAGGAAAAGAAAGAAAATTTGAAAGAAAAAAAACACAAAAAACTCATGGGCGACACAAAAGGAATGATAGAAAACACTTCTGAATCAGCTAGTCATCTACTAACAAGCTGCAAAGATTCCCCATGACAAGTTGTCACATTAGTTTAGTGAAACTGAAGCAGTACTTATCCTCTTTCCTGTGCTTAATCTCTCCCTGCGTGCCACAAAAACATGCTACCACGTTTAATAGGATTAGTTTCCTTCACTTTCTCCCCCCACCCCTCTTATTTTTTTTTTTTTTTACAATTCTATTTTCAGCAATACAGGGATCCTTGAATTCATCTGACTTCCTGCAGTGCAGAGCAAAACCTGGCATGTGTGGGTTTTACCCTTTAAAGACTATATTTGAATCTGAAAACAATGTAATTTGATTATTTTGTACCTTTCTCCCCAGTGAATTATATTCTCCTCCTGGAAATCTCCACAGTGTGGAGGGGAGGGGAGGAGGTATTGATGGTAAAAGGATCAAGACAGAACCAGGGCTGGGAAAAAGCTGACAATGCCCAATGCCCTAGAAGAAATTTTTCTGGCTCTGACCGCAGGTAAACCTGGGTTCCAACTCCAACTGCTACTGACTGGCTTTGTGGTCTTGAGCAAGTGATGAAATCTTCCCCAACCTCCATGAACTCATCCATACAATTGGGGTAATTGTTATTAGGGATCCTGGGAGAACTAAACTTAACATACTTCATGTCTTCACTTTTTCTCATATTTCATTACTGAGATCAATGTCTTGCAATCCATCGTGCATTTAAGGTCACTGTGTTTTCCTTTTCTCACAAAGGCCATTTTCAAATTGATGGTGTGTCTTATAATCTGTGGTATTGTGGAATTAATGGAAGTGCCAAGGACAAAGCATCTGGCATAGTTCTGACATAGGAAATGCTCAATAAATGCTAGGATGATCTATCATTGTTTACGAAGGGGACCAAAGTTTTGTCACTCTGACGCTGCTTTTTGGGATGTTGATTTTCAGCTGGCTATTAAACAAATACTCAGAAAGAAACCTTGATCCTTCCCTCTTTCCTGCTCAAGACATTCAGCCAGAAAACCCTGCTTCAGGAAGGAAATCTTAGGATGTTGGCCTTAGCCTGAATTAAGTTTGAATTAAGTTTGGTTAATAAGGGGGCTGCAGGCCTGGCCTGTTAGCTAGATACCCACCAGGCCCATTGTTTCTGGGTTGCCTCGCCAGCATTTGCCTGCCAAGTGTGTTCCACTTTTCCTCAACTACCTGCAAATTGCCCATTCTCACTTCTGAAATATTTTCTCCTTTGTCCCAATGTCATATATACCCAATGTTGTCTCACATTCTTTGGACTTTTCACGCTTATGCGAATTCCCGGTATGTGAATTAAAATTTTGATTTTCTCCTGTTAATCTGTCTCTGTTAATTTATTAGCCCAGCTAGAAAAACTTAGACGGTAGGAGGAAAAATATTATTATTATTTTTTTTAGCCCCCTCACTTATCACTATGCCTGGTTGCCTCCTTCCCTATTCTCACCTGAAAGACCACTTTGGAATATTGAGAAAAGAGAACGTGTTGACACTTTGGCCCCTCACCCAGATCCTCCTAGATTAGTGCTCCAAATTGAGGTTTCAGAAACCTGACTAAATCAAACACAGATAATAACTATCCAATGCGTTGGCTAAGAACAAAAACTTCCAGTCCACTCTGCTCTCTCAACAGGGTCACCAACTGCCATGCTTTGCAGTGTCTTGCAAACAGTAATCATGTGTAGAACTGAATTACTCCAATGTCTGAGACAAACTTTGGGTCATGCCATTCCGCCCTCTCCCCACTGCCCTCTAGGCACCACCACTAGAAGACTGGCATTGAGGATATGAAGGGGTGAACTCATTTTATGCCTGAGGGAAAAGAATGGGACCTCAGGGGACCTCAGAGTCAGGGAGCAACACTGCAGCTGGGGTGGGGATGGAAGCAATGAGGGGCTGGGAGGAGGAAGCTGGCCACCTTTGTGGAGCCTGGGGAGGCACTGCAGGGAGAGGCCCTGCGGGGTGGGGGTACACAGGAAGGGCTGGCCTCAATCAGAGAGGGGAGCAGTGGGCAGCCTAGAAGGCATTGAGGCCCACTTCCTCAGGCAGGCCTCAGGGCCCCCTTTTCTTCCCCACCATCGGGAGAGACCCGATGTCCTGTCAGAGAGGCTGCAGCAGCAAGGTGAGGTCCCAGACCTTCCTGCCCACTTGGGATTAGCTAGCATGCAAGCCTCTTCAAAGTCTAGGTACATACTTTCCCCAATCGAATTCTCACCCCAGCACTCTCCCCCTAACTTTGCTCCCTTGCCCCCCCAAACTACATGCTACCCCCACCACCCCTCTCACCTTCTGCAGGACACCCACTCCCCCCACCTCCACCCCCTCACCTATGCATACTCTCGCCTCACCCCCACCCATCACCCCCACACACACTCCCTTCTGAACCCTGTTCTCCCATGCCCCCACACCTTCCCACTGCTCCAACATACTCTGTCCCCCACCCGCAATGTTCACCTCTCAGGCTCTGCCCTGCCCCTCCCCCACACGTGTAGGCAGAAGTGTTCCCTCCACCTTGAGGGTGCTTGGGAGTAAGAAACCAGAAATTGTCACCTGTCTCCCTACAGCTTGACTCCAGATGAGTGTTTCTCTGTAGTTGTCTGGAAGTCCTTTGTTTTGTCTCCTAGAGTCACAGACACACACCTCCCAGCCCTACAGAAAGAGTAGCCAGAGAGCAGGAAGCCAGAGAGCAGGAAGCTCCCCACCTGCCCAAAGAAATCCACAAACCTGCAGAGGATAGGCACCTGTGGGGATGAAAGGGCTGTCCTTCATTCAGGCCTGCTCACAACCCCTGCGTTCATTCACTAGGGGCTGGGCCTATGGATGCCCCAAGCTGGTAATGTCTTCCTTCCCCACCAATACACCATGATTACTTATCTTCAGCCCTCTGAGGATACCAGCAAAACACCTTCCTTGGGATGTTTAATTAGCCACTTACAGCACTCCCAGCCATCTCCATTCTAACACTGTCAGCCTTCTTGATCTGTTCTCTGCTGGTTCAGCCCATTCCATTTCTCTGGCTTTCCTCGCTCACACTACTACAGAGTCACAGCCAGAGATGGCACCTTTCGGCCTAGCTTTCTTTGACTTCTCACAGCTGTCTTTGGCTGGGCCCTCTTCTCTTAATTACCTTGGGGTGAGTCTGTAGTCATTTGTTGAGTGTTGCGTTTTACGTACTGTGTTTCCCCCAAAATAAGACCAGGTGTTATAATAATTTTTGCTCCAAAAGATGCATTAGGGCGTATTTTCAGGGGATGTTTTATTTTTTCATGTACAGCAATCTACATTTATTCAAATACAGTCATGCCATCTTTTTCTGGAACATCGTCATAACATACTAAATGCATCTGTCTGGCTGATGATCTTAACTGGGGCTTATTTTCGGGGCAGGTCTTATTTTCGGGGGGAAATGGTAGATTTGGGGGAGTTGTTCATTCAAACATGTAAAAACGTAAGGATAGATGATAAACATTTGTTACGTAGGAATGTTGACCTTCTTTTCCTTCTTGTTCGCTCATTGAACAGAACGTTTTGCCCTGTGTTTCACTGGTCTAATGGGTGGCTTCTACAAGAAAACTTTACCATCTATAAAGCAGGAAAAGTGAAAGGAAAGAGAGAGAGAATTTTAGAATGGTAAATGCCTCGGTCTGCCATTGGGCCTGATGGACATTTCTCGGTCCAAGAGCACAGGGCCTACCTTCCAAATATGCACCAATTCTAACTTATTTTTTGTGGACTAAAAGGTAGGGGAGGTGAGCATATAAAGTGCTCAAAGTAGCAACTATGCATGAGCTAAAATGTACATATCGAATAACAATCCAGTTAGCTTCACCAAAATATTGGGAGTAGGTCTGTATACAAGGAGTACAGGCCAGCCCAAGTACGTACAGCACACATCTGTAGACAAAATAGGTTAAGTTTATTGAGCACCAATCATGTGCTAAACAATCTTACTTATATAAAAGTCAAAAACTCTATGAGCTGGATATTATCCCCATTTAACAGATAAAAAGAACTGAGGCCCAGATAGATTAAACAACACACCCAAGGTCACAGAATCAGTAACTGGCTGAGCAGTAATTGGAAACACAGTATGACCCCCAGATTCCCAGTCCTTCAGCTGATTGCTTAGCAGAGGTGGGCCCAGGAATCTTTATTTTTTAAAAGCTCCCCTGGTGATTCTTGAGGATTAGCCAGGGCTTGGGAACGCTGCTCCACATCAAACCATCCCTCTATCCCTGTCACCAGCCTGCCTCTGAGCAGCCTTCTCCACGTTGGATAAAACATTTAAAACATATTTAAATAGCAATTTCGGAAAACTATGCAACATATGGATTTTCCTTTTGATCTCAAAATGATGACAAACAGACACTTAAATACTTCATAAAAGAAATATTACCAGAAAAATTATAGAAATCTGGCTTTCAACTTTGTCTTGCTCTAATTTAAACAAAATGCAACTTTCCAGAGTCACTCTCTCTCCCCCCAAATAAATCCAAAACTCAGAGCTTTCTTTTCTTTTCCCTCTTTGCCCGGCCTACACCTATTTATCTCTAATCTGTTGCTCATCCTGAATAAAAGCTTTGAAAGATAGACAGTAGGGATAACTTAAGTCGTATCCTCAAAACCCCTGAAAACAGAGACAGCATCACCTCCGAATGCACACCCTTGACTTGAAAGACCAAAGAAAGGGAAGCCGGGAATAACGGCCAAATATTCTTAGACTAATTAACAAAAGAAAAGGGGTGGGCAGAGGGGAGATGTCCATCCCTTAAAACGTCCCCGCCCCTCTTTCGGCCCCAGGAGAGCACCCCTCTCTCAAGTTGAGTGCGTCTACTGGCTGTGGGCACCACGGCCTAGGCAGCAACAGGCAGAGGGGAGGCCGCGGGTCAGCGCGGGTCGGGCCGCGTCGGATGTTCCCCAGCTCCGCGCCGCGCCCGGAGCAGGTGGCTGCCCCCTGTGCTGGGCGTGCGCCGAGCTCAGGCCAGGCGAGCGGAACTCTAGTCCCTGTGGCGGCCGGGGAGGAGGCAGGGGCCCCCGGGCGCTGGGCGCAGGACGGGCGACAGAGACCCCCAGGGCCGCCAGGGCAGGAGGGGCGTCCCCTCCGCTCCCCGCGCGGCGCCACCGCCGCAGCATCGCGCGTTCGCTCTCTCTGCGCCCAGAGGCCGCGACACCTATCGCGGGGCCGCGGCGAGGAAGGCAGGGCTGGCAGGAAGGAGGAGACCGGGAGGAAACCGCGGACAAGGCAGCCCCGCTCAGCCGAGGGCCAGGAGAGGAGACTCCCAGCCTTCCCGCCCACCCCGAAACTTTTCCAACACACGCAGGCGTATTCCTCACGGGTTTTGGCGGCCCCGGGTCGCCATCAGGGAGGAGGCTCGGCCAACAAACACGTCCCCCGGCACTCGTGCGGAGGTACACAGGCACACCGGGGGTGGGGGGACTGGGCCTCTGGGGGGGTGGGTAGGGCGTGAAGGCAGCAGGCGGCCACACAGCGGAAAGGGACGCCCCGTGTTCGAGGACCAGTGCTTAAAAACCTGCAAAAGCTCGGAAGTGTAGCGGTGCCCGAGGCTGTGCGTAACTTTGCCCACTGCGCCCCCGCGTGCAAAGGCGTCCCCGCGCACTCACACCCTCAACCCACCCCACTCCCCCTCGGCTCCTGCCGGAGCCTGCGGTGTATTTCAGCGACAGCGAGAGATATGCTAATTTGAGCCAAAGAGGGAGGGGTGTAAATTGCGTAAATTCCACTACCTGGCACCCCAGTTACCGAGGGAGAACGTCGCGTTCTCCCCGAAAGCGTCCCCTCCGCTTCCCTCTGCCTTTCGGTCTCCAGCTTCTTCACTACGGTGGACTCAAGAAGATAAAGCACAGCCAGATCGATGTGCAGTTTTTTTCCCCCCGAGATCACGACCTCTCCAAATCCTAGCCCTCAAAGAGCCAGGTGGGGTTGGAGAAAGACAAGTTATTTCGGGGGGCAACAGCACCCCTCGCAAGGCCAGAGCGCGGCCTTGGCGGGCGCCTCGCGGGGCTCCGCGCGGCCGGGCGGAGTGGCTGGATTATGTAAGTAACAGCCCTCCATGTGCTCACCACCATCTGTTAATATCTTGCTATTGGAAAGTTCGGTGCCTGAGGCAAAGCCAGGGTTGGCCGCGCGGAGCTCCCAGCCTTCTTTCTACTCCAGGATAAGGCACATAACCTCCTTTTGATTGTTTTCTCTCACTTTCATAAAATCAGGTAGTAGTGTGCCCGTTCACTTTCTGACAACCAACCCCCTCTCCCCGCAGGCGTGTGTTTGTGGGGGGGAAGAGTGATCTCCTTCGAGGTCACTTTTGGGTAATGAATCCTTTCGATGAACTGATTTCTTCACGACTATTCTGGGCTCCTTTAGGCATTGTGATGGACCCTTATTCGGCTGGGGGCTGTATTATTTTTTAAAAATGACTTTTTCTGCTAGCACCCTGACCCCAAATTCTTGTAAGGGTTAGATTTCTACTTCTTTGGCGTGATGCGCTTTTGTTTACTTTGAAAGCTGTTGGTTGAACAAACATCACTCTGGAGGCTTCTAAGCAGTGGGGTTCCCAGGAGAGAAACTCCGCAGCTGGCATTGCCACTGCTCTTGCGGTATTTCACTTTCTCCCGATTCAGACATTCAGACCAAATCCAAGTTGGGCTTGGCATCACACTGGGCACAGGGGCAGAGAGAGAGAGAGAGAGAGAGAGAGAGAGAGAGAGAGAGAGGAATATAGAGGTCAGTTAGTCTGTCTGCCTCTAGATAGCCTCAAGCAGGCCGGCCTGCACCCTCGAGTTGGTTTTTCTTTCTTTCTCTTCCCCTCTTTAGGGTGGTGGTTGGTGGTGTGTGTGTCCAGGCAGGATCTCCAGCATCCTTCTCCTGAATCCACGCCCACGTTTGTCTCGCAATTGGATCTGGTCGAAATTCCCAGAATTGGTTTGTTTAGGATCTGATGACGATTGTTTGCAAGGTTTTAAATTACTTATATGCAATCTTCCCTCTTACTCCCACTTAACGACTATAAGAAACAACAGGAGGGGGGAAATACATCGAAGAAATATCAAGGCAAAGTGTGTTTAACCCAGAAACAGATGCACAAGTGATTACTGCAAATTTAACTAAGAACACACACATCACCCTGCAGATAAATAAGTAAACGCAGCCTGCACGTTTGGATGGGGTTTGTTGACCTGTCAGAACTTGGGTTAACTTTTAAGTTATTGGGGTTGTGTTGGCAGTGGGTCGGAGAAAGGATTGACCCCTATGCTTGGCCGCTGGTTTCATAGATGGAGCCAATATCAAGGCGACTTGTCGTCTCCCGACTGACTGATCGCTTCTCCCCTATCAGAAAAACAAACCAGGAGTTGCCAGAGATAAGGGGCTCGGGCCTCACGCCTTGCTCCAGGGCAGCGTGAGACCCGGGAGAGCGCCGCGGCTCTGGCCAGAGAGGTGGCCAAGAGCCTGGCCTGTACGTGGCCCCGACGGTAGGGGACAGGACAAGGCTCTGAATAAGCAGCTCGCGGAGCTGGGCTGCGGACCGAGCTCGCTCGCCCAGCGTCGCACGCGCTCCTATTTCAACCAGCAGCTCCTGAGCCCTAAAGCGGGCTGCGAACTGCCACCGCCGAGCGTGGCGAGCCGCGAGCCTCCGCTGCTGAGGCTGGGGGTGGGGGCGCTTCCTTGTTGTCCAAACGGATTGCCCCGACTTCGATTCGGGCCTGCCTCTCCCGGGGAGTGAGAAAGGACTTACTGGGGCTTGCAGGTAACTTTTCCCGCCATCAGTTCCAGAGCGTAGTGTGTACAAAACGTGCATCGAGCGCTAGGTGCAATTGACAGAAACTTGTGGGCTGCAGTTCAAGCCATTCCTTTCAAAGTCCGAATGTTTTCTCTCTTTCAGCTTCCTTTCTTTCCCCTTCTCCCCCTCCTCCTCCCTTTTAAATGTCAAACTGAGCAGATGGTTTTAAGGTGTGGAGGACATAACATATTTACTCCTCCTAGTGTATGCCCGGGCTGGCTTTAACATAGGTACAAACTGGGAGACTTCAAGAAAATAACAGGAGGAAATAAGAAGAAAGGAAGTAGCCTTGATCCATTCGCGGAACCCAAATTCCCCTGTTCAATACACCCGCTTACCTCGAAAGGACCCGACCAATAGAAACAGTATTCCATCCTGCAGCTCATGGGCACGTTGATAGATTGTTTCTTTCTGAGCCTAAATTGTCACATCTCGGTTAGAACATTTGATACAATAGTCACTCACTGGAAGTGTGAGTGGTGTGTTTGCGTGAGTCTATGTTGTTTCAGTAACGGAGTGGAGGGAGTGTCCGAGGGCAGTGAAGGGGAAGAGGTGAAGGCTGGGGATGCTCAAGCAAGTCTCTTTTCTGATCTCAGACACCTAACCTGGCCGACCTGATTTTTCTTTTCAAAGTTTGAATTCCTTGCCAAAAGTTTCCTACTGGGTATAGACTTGGACATATTATCATCGCTATTCTTATTCAAAGAGAAGACTTCACAGTGTGATGAGTTTGAGGCTGCAATGGTAAATATCCTAGGAGAAGGGTGTGTGTAGTGTGTGTGTGTGTGTGTGTGTGTGTGTGTTGCAGAAGCCGGTGGTAATGTTCAGTCCTAGTACTTGTAACAAACCTCATAAACACCCTGTTGTCATGAGGCAACATCAACCTTTGATCTGATTAAATTCGAGGGACACACCAATACTATTTGCCCCATCCTACCTAAGAAAATGAGTCTCTAATCAACTAGATATGAATGTTTCTGCTTTGCAGCCCTTGCAAATCCTAGCTTTTATAGGACCTTTAAGTTATAAATGCTGTTGCTTTATTAAAAGCCGTTTATTGTGCCGGGAGAGAGAGAGAGAGAGACGTTGGAAGCGTTGGCCAGAGGCTGCCTCCTCAGCATTTGTAACTTGCAAACCCCGAAGACCTCATCAAGAGCCACATTATCTAAAGAAATCTTGCTGGTTATTTTTCATCCAGGAAATGTCAAACCAAAGTGAATTTTCTGTGGCTTTACGTTGAAGCCCGAAATTTAAGCGTTTGAAATTTCTTACCCAATAAATTTAAAGTTTGTTACCCAGGCGTCAAAACGATGTAAATCCTGTATGAAACCTCTCTTTTTGATTATTCTGGGGTGAGTGAGTGCGGGGTAATCGCGAGGTAACGTCTGTTAACATTTTCTTGAAGGCTGTTCTACCTACCGTCCAAATAACGTTGTTAGAAGTAACCACCGGCAAGGAGTCTTCTTCCTAATCATTTTGACGGGAGGTTGATTAGGACTTAGCCAAGGCTGGTCTTGTAATACCCGACGCAACAGAGCCGGTGTGAAACCTCTGGCACCTCTTAGTTTAATCCCAAACCTACCTGTATTTTATTGTCCACCTCCCCTTTACAAAGAAGCAACAGTGACGTGTATTCTTGACACTACCTATAATCATTTTAAAAGTGGAATGATTTGAGGCTCCCCACTCCCTCCCCCTACACCACGCCACCCCTAAAACCGCCAACTTCTCCAGTATACTTTTCCGTGCCTTCCTTCACCCAAATCCGAGGAGCGCTCAGTCACTCGGCCACTGGGCGAACTCGATCAGCTGTATCTGGGAAATGAAGGGGGGGGGGGAGAGGACCTGCGTCCTGGAAGAGCGAGTGTGAGCCGAGCGCCGCTCGCGCCGTCGCCCGCTTGGGGTAGTGCCCCGCAGATGGCTCGTTCCGGCCCCGAAGCGGCGATCCAGTGGCCCCGACGCAGTGGCGGGGCGGGGTGGGGGTGGGGGCCGGGGATGGAGGCGGGGGAGGGGGAGCGCGGGGCCCCTCTCCCCTCCTCTTTTCCCAGCCCCTCACCCCCCCACCCCTTTTATATATATTTTTTTCCTCCCAAGTTCTCTTGCCTCGCAATCCCCCCTTGAATCCGAAGGCGCCTCGCGATTGGGTGCTGAGACCGGGTACGTCAGTCAGACTGTGACGTGCAGTCTTCCTGTTTCCTTCAGCTGTGTCTTAAAGTAAATCTTGTTGTGGAGCGCAGCCCGCAGCTGAGGGAGCGCTCTGAAATAATACACCATTGCAGCCGGGAGAGCGCAGTGGCGCAAAAGAGCTTCGCGGGGTCCGCCTGCTCGCACTCCGCTTCGCTCCTCTGCTCTCCCCTCTCCTCCTCTCTTCTTTCCTGCTCCCTTCTCTCTTCTCCTCTTCTCTTCACCTCTTTTCTCTCCTTCTCTCCCATTCTCTCCTCTCCTCTCCCCTTCTCTCCTCTCGCTCCTCTCCCCTCCCCACCCTCTTCTCTCTCTCTCTCCCCTCTCCCTCTCGCCCCGATCGCTCGCTCGCTCGCTGTCGCACTTACTCACCGTCCCTTGTCCAATTATCATATTCATCACCCGCAAGATATCACCGGGTGTGAGCGCGCGCGTGTTTTCCTCTCTCTGCCGGCAGGAAAAAAAAAAAAAAAAAAAAAAGCAGCCTCGGTCCCCTGCTCTCTGCACCGCGTAAGTATCTTCTGTCCCCTTGCCAGTCCCCTCCCCTTTTCCAGAATCACTTGTACTAGCTTGTTCTTGAATGAGAAGAAAAGAGACTCCCAGGACTTAGACCCATGTAAACACCTTTTTTTTTTTTTCCCTCCAGGAGAAAATGGTGTTATTTAAATGAATCCTAATAAAATAGCCGGTCAACAGTTTCTGAGCAGGAGACTCAGTGGAACTCAGCGCTCCCTCCTCCCAGTTCCTAAGAGTAAGTGATCCGCTTGGCTTTTATTTCTTTCTTTCCTGCTGGTGGCTGGGGGTGGTGTTGGCGAAGGGGGGAGGTTGATATTGCTGGACTTGTCGCTGATCTTGTCACCTTTTGTGTGCTGTGTCTGGGGTGCGCGGGGGCGTTTGCTTCCTTCCCTTCTTTCTCTCGCCCTCTCTTCTCAGGAGAGAGGACCGCGAGGGGGACAGGGTCGCTTTTTGTTCGTCTGGATCCCCGCTTTCCGCCAAGCTTCATCCTTCCTATCTCCCTCGGTTAAAACTCCTGGGCTCGTCCCCCACGTTCTTTCTCTTTGTCTAGTTTATTATAGCTGCCTTTCTTCCAGGCTCTTCCAATTTGCTTGTCATTTGCATACCTTTCACTTCTCCTTTTTAACCCCTGCAGAGGGCCAGGGAGCGGGGAGGAGGGGTGAGGGAAGAGGGGGGCGCTCTGTTACTTTCCTCTCTAAACGCTGTCGAAGCCGAAATGTTGGAATCGGGGTTGGAGTGGTGGAGAGATGGTCCCGAGAACAGAGCGCGGCGCCCCTCTCCTGAGCTCCCGGGAACCCCAGGGTAGGTCGAGTGGAGTAGGGTAAGGCGGTACCAGGAGCCTCGGGGGGTCGAGTGGAGGAGGGTTTGGGGCCCGAGCGCCGCGGGCAGACGGACAGATCGCGGTCGGAGTGGGGATACAGGATGTTCTTGGGCAGCGGATGTGCGAGGCCGAGACTCTCGCAGTCGTTGCTGGAAGTCTGTGGTGCTGGGCTGCTTCGATCTTGTCTTTTCTGGGTGGTACCTACAGTTTTGCCTCAGTTCGGAGGACTGGGAAGGGAGAAAAGGAGAGGTCAGAGTAATTGTTACTCGGACGAATACTGAGGAGCGCGGTAAGAGCCGCTATCTTGCCTGAATAAACAAGGAGGGGAACGGGGGGCGGGGTGGGGGGGCGCGGAGGCGTTGGAGGGGAGACATCACCCAAAGTCCAGTTTAGCAAGTTGTTGGTTCTTCTAGTGTGCCGGCCAATTACTCCTCCGGCTAAAACGGGGCGTCGCTGGAGAGTGTGGCTTGGGGATGGGGGCAGAGGGGAGGTAAACGGCGAGTCGCTTTCCAGACACTCGTTCGTCTATCGCCCCTTCTCAGCTTCTTTGGAAGTTGAGAGTTCTCCAGGCCGGCTGAGAGAAGTAGGTTGAGCGATAGTCTTCAGTGGCCCAAGGAGGCAGGTTGGAGAGTGAACCTGCTGGTGCTCTTGGCGATCCAGAGCCCTCCTCTGCCTGGGGGGAGGCTGGAAGCTCACCTGCTTGTTTGAGTCTTTCCAAGGAGGTCTGTGTTGTCTCCTGGAGCTTATAAAAACAGAGCAAGCACAGGATGGCCTTCTCTCAAAGTCAAGGCTAGAAGTCTCTTCTCTCTTCTCTCCTCTTCTCTTCTCTTCTCTTCTCTCTCTCTCCTCCCACCTATACCCTCCCTTATGAAAAAAAAAATAATCATTTCCTTTCCTAAACTAGGTAGGCAGAGGTGTATTTTTTAGCAGAGTGCGCATGAGCAGGCCTGACAGGTGTGTTGTGTCAAGAAAGACAGGTGCAAATTTCCTCTGTGTCTGTGTGTGTCTGTACAGTTCCAGACCACAGTGCATGCCCCAGGGTTGTAGAGGTTTATGAATTTATGGTTGCCCTGGTTAATAGGATTGTCTGAGCTAATGGGAACGGGCTAATGGGAGTGGGCTGTTGCTATGTTTTGAGCCCTGCCATGTGAGTTCTTTGATTGGGGGTGGGGGCCAAGTTGGTATGTGTTTGTTTATTTTTCTTAAGGATGTTGGCAGGCTGCTGCTGAGGCTGTGTCTCAGGCTGCTGTCTGCCAGGCGGCTGAAAGTACCCCCACTTCAGGCAGCAGGTGGAGGGAGATTGACTTTCCCTTTGCTTCCGTCCAGTTTATGTCTATCTATCTCCCAGGTCTGTGGTGGTGAGGGTGGGATAGGGGTGGGGGTGAGAGCTGGTGTGTGTGTGTGTGTGTGTGTGTGTGTGTGTGTGTGGTGTGTGTTGGACAGCCGTGGGTGGTGTGTGTAACTGCCAAGAATACTAAAGTCAGTTTGAAAGTGTTACTATCGTTAAAGCTTATCTTTTTAGCATGCTTTCTCTCTGCCCAGAAAGAATAGGTATGTGCATAAACTCTTTCAAGTCATATGTTAAATATTCTCATAAAGTAGAATGAGCCTGTCATTGTACCAGACATGTGCCAGATGTCCTAGTTATTACTTTGATGAAGAAGGAAAATCTCAAGTACGTGAGAGGTAACTGTGCTTTTCTATTTGATGCAAGATGTGGGCAGTCAGTTCTTGCAAGAGTTTCTTGCAAGAACTTCTTTGTATTTTCAAAATGAAATGAGTTGTATGTAGTGAGGAAGAGAAAGGGGAGGATTCAGGTTAACCTTTCCACGCACGCAACATGGACCTGTTTATATAATGGTAAACTAGACGAAGGTAAGGACTATAGCTTGATGTGTGAGGAAGATGTTGAGAATCCAATCTAAGCACTATATCTGGATTCTTCAAACTTGGCCTTTACATGTTTTTCTTTACACAGGCTACTTCTTGAGTCGCATCGAATTAGGTTAGATGGTGAATGATTTTTGTTGGTTCTGTTACTTGGGTGATGATCGTTGTTTCATGAAAATGAGATAGTATGTGTCATTTATTCTTTAGACTTCAACATCAGAGTTTCCCTCCAATACTTTCCTTGGATGCTTTTGAAGTTCTTTCATAATTAAAATGTCATCTACGGATATGTTCTTTTGCTTTATTTTTAATAGGGGTTATCTGTGATTGGCACTTACTGATATTTTTATGTGTCTATTGTGCAGAATTCTATTTAGTTTAATAACTACCTTGTGGGGAAAAAAGTCCTGTCTACATAACATGTATCTTTGTTTCTACTTTATTCATTTCCTAGCATCATTCCTCTACAAGTAGCACTTGCAATCTTAAAACATAAGCTAGCTGCCAGGCTTGCTTTTCATTTGTTCCAAGTATAAATTTTCCCCCTGAATTTCTTATATCATTTTAGGCAACTGCTAATATAAGAAATTCCTTAGGTTCAGGGTTAACAAAAGAAATTATAAAACATTACTGATTTTATAATATGAAGATGGCTTGCACATGACATGTTATTATAAGACTCCATATAAGAACCTGTATAAATTGGGAAGGACATATACATAAGAAATTTCTCACACCTTATTGCCTACTGTAGTTAAAATCTTCAAAGGATATTTAGAGTATTTCAAATTTCTACGAAAAGAAAAAAAGTGTGTTTTTTTCTTGAGATTATTTCTCACTCTGATTTTCTAATGTGGTGAATTATTACCCTTTACATGAGTAGAAATATGGATATGTTAGGCATGTCTCAGGAAATATTATATGTTCATTTTGCTGGTGACAATGGATGGAATTTTTGATAGCATGAAGGAATTTGAAATGAAATGGTTATGATTTGAGAACTCTATTATGATACGAAAATTTTAAATCTGATATAAGATTTTGACAATACAATCTTAGTTAATTGAAGTGTTAACTTATGTCAAGTGAATTCTTCAAAATAAATGTCAAAGCCTTCCTTAACCTGATCCTAGGCAGAAACACCTCCAAAGGAAAAGTTGCTAATTAACAAAATGAACTCTTGAATACAGCGAAGGGGACAGCGTAGTGATTTGGGGGTAGGGGGAGAGTTACCTAAATCAAATCATCTGATTTCCCACACCCCCCGGAGTTACTGATTTCTAGATTGACTGAAAATGTTTTTGATAGTGATATTCCATTTGAAATTTCATAACCAGGTTGACCCAAATAGATAAGAGACCCAGTCAAAGGATGGTTTCTAAAAGAAGGGTAAGCTTGAGCAATTTCTTCAAATCATTTTATTAACAAAGACAGATATCCTAAATAATCCAAATGAGAAACCAAGCCACCCTTACACTCCCCCTGCCTCTTAAAAGATGTGTCTGAACTATCTGGATAAGTACTGTAATGAAACACTTCTTTGTCCAGAATCTGGACTCCAGATAATTGTGTAAAAGTTGCACCCCCCCACCCCAAAATAAGTTCTTTGTTAAAGTAAGAGCACTTAACCACTTTCTACTTCACCCCAGGGTGTTCCTTCAAAATTCTTCACTGAAAATTATTTTCTACTAACATTAAGCTATCAGCTACTTTAGGATTATGTTAAATGGAATGTCAGATAATTCAGATTTTAAGAAGAATCTTTTGGAGTAGTTAAAATCTTACTTGATTATACCTGGCTGTTTGTTCTGATATCATCTTTTTTGGGGAGGAATCTGCTATGCTAAAATATCCGTT
Source organism: Rhinolophus sinicus (assembly GCF_036562045.2). Taxonomy (NCBI): domain Eukaryota; kingdom Metazoa; phylum Chordata; class Mammalia; order Chiroptera; family Rhinolophidae; genus Rhinolophus; species Rhinolophus sinicus. The sequence goes on along the minus strand of NC_133766.1, from coordinate 15,967,484 downwards.
GTGTAGGAATTACCAAAGCATTTGTGTAATTAGATGCCAAATGGTGCAACAAAATATTTAATAGTGAAAAATATTCTCTATAGATTTTCACATTAATTAAAGAGGAGTTTACAGGATTAGAGTATGTGTATCTGATCAGTAATACACTTGACTTCAAAATCAACATCAGTATTTTTCTGCATACTTGCAGATCTTGATATTCACCATTGCTGACGAAGAGGTTTCATAGTGCCTGGTTAAAACTCAAAATTAATGTTAAAATTAAAATATAAGGAGACAATGATGCTAGGAAAAATAGAAGGCAGCAGGAAAAGAGGAAGACCAAATAGGAGATGGATTGACTCCATAAAAGAAGCCATAGACTCGAGTCTACAGGAGCTGAGCAGGGCTGTGAGGACAGGACACTGGATGTCACTCATTCATAGGGTCGCCAGGAGTCAGAGCCAATTCAACGGCACGTAACACACACAAGAATCAATTATAACTGTAGTTGAAATATTCTGGCTTAGTACATACGTTGAAAAATAAAGGAATTTTTAAAATCTTAAACTCATTCCATAGCATTCTCTAAATTCTGAATTGGGAAATCATGGAAATGCTTTGAAAATGTTTTCAAGTGATTTAGTTTATATTATAGTCATTTAACAGTATGTTTTTTTATGTAGCAAATATATTTACATATATAACTTGTGTATGAGACATTATGTTGGTAAAGTACTGTGTCAACCAGTGATAATTATTTAATCCTGCCTAGAGCCTCCAAGGGTTATAAGCCCAACATGCACTATTACTTTTATTTCTAAGTTTAGGTCTAAGCTATATGGAGAGATATATTTATTTGTGCTTATTAATATAATGCCCTGTCATGCTGGATTATACTAGTTTTCCTATTTTTCCCATTTGTTTCATCCTATTTATTATGCCTCAGCTGGACATTTTACAAGACCTAAAAGGAATTAAATTTTCTTAGCCCCAAACAGAAATGAATCATTATTGAATCTAAAAACTCTGACCAGTTAAAAAAGAATTGCAAAAACCAGATGAGTTTGGAGGAAGTTACAGGCTATTTTGTTCTTAAAAGACCCAACAAGCATGTTTCACACTTAGTCTCCACTGAAGATGGGAGTATCATTTGTTTCCACCTTAGGAAGAGCACAGCCCGCCTCTTGGCTCTGGCATGAAGCAGGGATGCAGCTGTTGATACCTAGGCTAAATGAGAGGAAGTGTAGTTGACGCAAGGTAAATGGCACTTGGGAAAGGAAGGATGCCTGTGGGTGACCTTGTGCTCATCTCTTACACCAGCATCTCATTTCTGAGTCTCTGTTGCAGAGGTACTCTTCCTATAGCAAGGATGGGTAGCAGGAAAATCCAGTTCAGGTGTTAAGGTGAATTGGGGGAGAAAAATACTACAGAAAGTTTGTTCAATGTTTTGATTGGAGAGTCGCGTGCTTTGCAGGCGGTACTAAAGAGAAAAGGATTTGCACACAAAAAGGAAAGAGGTAAAATTTTAAAATAATGACAGCGAAGTCTAGTTTTGGAAAGCTGGTATGCATGCAAAAATAACCTCCCCACAAGGTGCAGGTCTTTCTGAGTTTCGAAATAATTCATCTTTTTTCTTGTTTGTCTCCGTCTTCCCTTTTTATCTCTCACCTGACAGCTACACCTGATTTATCATATCGAATGTATTTGTGAAAGATTTGTCGTTGCCTTTCTGGATTCCTGAAACCAATTTTATTATTAATGTGTGAGGGGGTCTCAATTATTCTGAATTCGAGTTTGAACCCAATATTGAAGTTATTAAGCTGTGTTTCCATTCCAAATTCAGGAAATTTTATCCTGAGCATACAAAATGTACTTTATTCTCAAGCATATAAAAATAGATAAAGAGGCATCATACTGCTTTCATGATACTCTCAAACAGGCTCTTTTAAAATGTTGTATCTTCATATAGAAACCAGGAGCAAGGACTGCTTGATGAAATCTTTCTCGCTTAAAAAAAAAAAACATACACACTGCCATCTAAGCAATGAGCATTTTCTTGATTTTTACAGGTTATTTCATGCTGAAATTATGCCTATTTGCATGGATAGTCATTCTTTAAAACTAGCCACAGATGCAATCCTAGGGAGCATGTAGATGTTTTTACAGGTGAACCGAAAGAGATGGGAGCTGTTCCAAACACTCTGCACGCTGCTTTTGGCAATGGACCCTGTTATTGTGAAGATGTGCTCTGTTAAGCAAACGTGAAGTTTAATATTAGATAAACCGTGTGTGAAAAAAATATTCTCATTTTCTTCATAAAATGTTAATTGTAAGCAAAAAGATGTGACATCTTCTATTTATGCCAAATTGGGTATTAGCATCAGTCGTTAGTAAGTCACAAAATATGTCAAGTGCCTTTTATAAAATGCAAGGAAGGATGTCCTCTTTTTATGGTGTATTCCCAAGAAATAATGGAAGTTCATAGGCAGAGAAGGTATTTCTCTTTCTCACCTATATTGGAGTGATGTGATTTTCTTTCTTCTTTATGTATCTTCGTTCAGTCTTTTTTTTTCCCCCTTAAATTTGGCATAAGACAGGCAATTCACAAATGGTATATATTAAAGAGTTTCTTTAAGCACATGAAGTATGATTTTGGCAGATTTGAACAGAAGAAAACTGTGTATGTATCCTTGCCTAAGTAAATTTATTGATTTCTACAAAGTGACAATATCCTTTTTATTTTTTTGCAGTGAGCCCCTTTATAATAATTTAGGTCATCAAAAGGACATCATGAAAATTTATAAATATTCTCATACTTCCATTAAAATATACAAACAGACACCATCTTCAAATGCGATTTTACTAATAAAAATGCACAGCTATGCTAAATAAGCAGACTTGTAATATGAGTATTTGTGCATTTATTTCAATGTTAAATTGCCCATTTATGTTCAAAAGATGCTGATGGGGGTGTGTTCCTTCCCATTTCACATATGATGAAAATATTTTAAAATTCAGCAGTAAGGAGTATGTGTTAAATATTTGCATTTATTTTTAAAGTCTTTTTCTTTTCATAGCGTTAAAACCACAATAATTTTAATGCAGAAATGGAATTTTTCATCCAAATTTCACGCAGCCTCCAAATTTAACCTTATTTCTTAAGTATAGCCCACTTTCATCTTCTTTTGTAACATGAATCTCAATGCCCAAAATTTAATCAATTGGTTGTCAGAGGCTGTGTACTTATAATCTACTGTTTCTTCTGAAGATAAACAGTATCATTTTAGGCATTTGTGAAAGAGAATCATATTACTGGTGCTTAAGCAGTTTTTTGCTTTTTTTTTTTTTTTTAATCTTAATCCATCTTAAACCAGTGGAGCAGAAATATTTAAAAATGTTTCATTTCAGGCAGAGTGCATAATAAATTGCAATAATTGTAATGTGCCATAAATCCCAGAGCCTATGCATTTTGCATTTGATTCAGGATTGAGGTCAGGAAATTTGGAGAAATTTAAAGAAAATGATTCATCAGTCCTTTTGTTCTGTTGGCCAGGGTCCCGGGATTCTTGAGCTGTGCCCAGCTGACGAGCTTTTGAAGATGGCACAATAACTGTCCAGTGATGCCTGACCATGACAGCACAGCCCTCTTAAGCCGGCAAACCAAGAGGAGAAGAGTTGACATTGGAGTGAAAAGGACGGTAGGGACAGCATCTGCATTTTTTGCTAAGGCAAGAGCAACGTTTTTTAGTGCCATGAATCCCCAAGGTTCCGAGCAGGATGTTGAGTATTCTGTGGTGCAGCATGCAGATGGGGAGAAGTCAAATGTACTCCGCAAGCTGCTGAAGAGGGCGAACTCGTATGAAGATGCCATGATGCCTTTTCCAGGAGCAACCATAATTTCCCAGCTGTTGAAAAATAACATGAACAAAAATGGTGGCACGGAGCCCAGTTTCCAAGCCAGCGGTCTCTCTAGTACAGGCTCTGAAGTACATCAGGAGGATATATGCAGCAACTCTTCAAGAGACAGCCCCCCAGAGTGTCTTTCCCCTTTTGGCAGGCCTACTATGAGCCAGTTTGATATGGATCGCTTATGTGATGAGCACCTGAGAGCAAAGCGCGCCCGGGTTGAGAATATAATTCGGGGTATGAGCCATTCCCCCAGTGTGGCATTAAGGGGCAATGAAAACGAAAGAGAGATGGCCCCGCAGTCTGTGAGTCCCCGAGAAAGTTACAGAGAAAACAAACGCAAGCAAAAGCTGCCCCAGCAGCAGCAACAGAGTTTCCAGCAGCTGGTTTCAGCCCGAAAAGAACAGAAGCGAGAGGAGCGCCGACAGCTGAAACAGCAGCTGGAGGACATGCAGAAACAGCTGCGCCAGCTGCAGGAAAAGTTTTACCAAATCTATGACAGCACTGATTCTGAAAATGATGAAGATGGTAACCTGTCTGAAGACAGCATGCGCTCGGAGATTCTGGATGCCAGGGCCCAGGACTCCGTGGGGAGGTCAGATAATGAGATGTGCGAGCTAGACCCAGGACAGTTTATTGACCGAGCTCGGGCCCTGATCAGGGAGCAGGAAATGGCTGAAAACAAGCCGAAGCGAGAAGGCAACAACAAAGAGAGAGACCACGGGCCAAACTCCTTACAACCAGAAGGCAAACATTTGGCCGAGACCTTGAAACAGGAACTGAACTCTGCCATGTCGCAAGTTGTGGACACTGTGGTCAAAGTCTTTGCGGCCAAACCCTCCCGCCAGGTTCCTCAGGTCTTCCCACCTCTCCAGATCCCCCAGGCCAGATTTGCAGTCAATGGGGAAAACCACAATTTCCACACCACCAACCAACGCCTGCAGTGCTTTGGCGACGTCATCATTCCGAACCCCCTGGACACCTTTGGCAACGTACAGATGCCCAGCTCCACAGACCAGACAGAAGCCCTGCCCCTGGTTGTCCGCAAAAACTCATCTGACCAGTCTGCCTCCGGTCCCCCTACTGGCGGCCACCACCAGACCCTGCACCAGTCGCCTCTCTCCACCGCAGGCTTCACCCCATCCACCTTCCGTCACCCCTTCCCCCTTCCTTTGATGGCCTACCCATTTCAGAGTCCATTAGGTGCTCCCTCCGGCTCCTTCTCGGGAAAAGACAGAGCGTCTCCTGAATCCTTAGACTTAACTAGGGAGACGACAAGTCTGAGGACCAAGATGTCATCCCACCACCTGAGCCACCATCCTTGTTCACCAGCACACCCACCCAGCACTGCGGAAGGGCTGTCCTTGTCGCTCATCAAATCCGAGTGTGGCGATCTTCAAGACATGTCCGAAATCTCACCTTATTCGGGAAGTGCAATATCCTTTTATTTTCCCCTCAAGGAAAACAAAACCAAAAACAACAGGCTTCCCAAAGGGTCAGGTTTACACAATACGTAGACTAATGTCAATTAATATCTTGTTAAGAACACAATCTTTCCTATTATTCAAAGTAATAAGCTTTTATCCACACGTGTGGCACTTCTGATGGCACAAAACCTTCCCACTAAACCAACATCTTTGCAACTTTCACAGGTTATTTGCTTCCAAGAGCTAATATTTAAGATGTGCTTCTTTTGCAGTGTTTTTTTTCTGTTGTTTTTCCTGTATTCTTACCCTGTTTTTAAAAGAGTAAATTCAGAGATGGGGGAAAAAAATCTCATTGTAATATTGAATTCTATCAGATATATTATTTTTTTTAAAGATGGTAAGTTTTATAATGGAGTGAAAAGTCAGGCTCAGATCCCTGAGATTCCATGCGAAGTCTCCCTTTAAGCCAACTGAGCCCTTTACAGAGGGCATCATTCAATGAAGAGCACTGTATTGGTGGGAAGCTGCGGTGGGAGAAAGATGGATGTCGGAGGGAAGTTAGATTCTCTCTTTCATCTTGAAGTGAGACATGGTTTTTTTAAAGGAAATACACAGGTACTGATTTATTCAGACGGCATCGGTCTCTCGTTCACCCAAGGTCTGTTCTTTGGGTTTGGTGCAGCTGCCTCCATGCATGATTACCCTCTGTTCAGCCATACACAGAAATCTTTTGTCCTAACATACACAAAGCAAATTATTTTAGAAAGCGAGAGAGCACAATTAAATATAAAACTCAGCTGTATTCGACTTAAAAAAATGGCTCTTTTTATGACTCTTTTATATTTTGAACCTGACTTTGATGTAGTGATGCAGTGATAGTATTTTTTATTAGACCCTGTCCTGAACTCCAGCTATTTTTAACTGACGATTTTTTTTTTCTCTGTAAATTGGTCCTTGCAGTAAAATTTTAAAAATCTTGTAGTCATTGGTGGTTTGGGATAGTAGAACAATAGCATTTGGGGGCAGGTAGAGGCATGTTTCTTTAATAAATTGCAGATGGATATAAAATTTAGCAATTAAGTTGGCTGTTGCTAAATTGAGGACTTTGAGCAATCGTCTTGATGACTAGAAATTGACATTTTAGTGTGTAAGCCCACTCCAGTGGCTGCCACGTTAAGTGCAGAGTCCCAGCTCTGGTGGAAATGTGTTTTCCTAGGCAGTGAAGGGCATCCTTCCAGCCAAGTCTTAGGATACTGGTGAAGATTTCTGATAAGATGAAGGGGAACTAGTATGAGACCCACAGGAAGCACAAAGTCTCTTTCCACATTGAGGAAGAAGAGAATCATGTCATGAGGGAAGAAGAGAATCATGTCATGAGGGAAAGGAAGAGAAAGATGTTGAGCACTTAGATACAGAAAAAGAAATTGAGTTTGGGGTTGGTTGCTGATTTAACTTCTACCTTTCAAAGATCTAAAATGGAATCCACCAGTCAGGAATCAGAGCTGCACAAAGTACCTTACCTGTTCTCATAAGCAGGCAATAAACATTGGTTAATATGATTGGAGTACAGCTGTTGGTGATAAGAAAGGCAAAGTAAGACACAATGGCTTGAATGTTTTTCACCCCTTTTCAGGATGAGCATCTTCTGAGTTTCATACCAGGTTACTGTCAGGGGCTAGACCCCCATTGCTCCTCAGAGATTTCTTACTTCATTTTGAAGCCAATAGTAGTGATGGTTGTGTCTCTCTCTCTCTCTCTCTCTCTCTCTCTCTCACACACACACACACACACACACACACACACACACGCACGCAAGGGACAGGCCCATTTTGGTGACTATTTGAAGCCAGGATTTCAAAGTCCGAAAAGTCCATACTAAACTCTTTAACTCAAGATGACAGTTTATGGCTTTCTTTTTTTTAATTAGACTTTTCATTGTAAGCAGATAATTATGTCTGTGTTTTTTGTTTTTGTTTTTTGTTTTAAGTAAGTTGGGTCTTCTATAAAAAAAAATCTTTTAGATTGCTTTAAGTGTTGGCCATGTTCATTGTCTCACCCTTCCTAAATCCCCTGAGGAATTCTGAGGATTTGAATTGAAAGAAATTCCTTTATTTCTACAAGTATCAAAGGCTTTAAAGAGAACACAGTTGCTGCTTCTTCAGATGAATAACTTGTCCTCTCTCCTAACAATGTAAGGTTCTGTTGAACAGTGGTGGTTTGGAAACACCTGTGTTCATATGAAATGTTCAGTGCTTATTCCTGGAGTTGTTTCTTTCATGTAGCCAAATAACTTGGGCCTCTCGTTGCAATTAATGATTCTATTTCCCACCTTCTAGCCTTCTAGCCTGTTTCTTTCTCTTTTCCCTCTACCACATCACACTTAACCATTTATCTCATTGATAAATTATTTCTTAGGAAGAAGATAGTCAAGCAACCTTTTCTATAGTCCATATAATTCTGAAGCCAGTGAGGATGTGAGTATTTGTTGGGAAACTGGGTCCACTTTTCTCCTCTCTCCATCCTTGCATGGCAGTGAGTTCTTTCCTTGATTTACCTGATGATGTGTAGGCAAAATTCTCAAACGTTTAGTTTAAAGAAATATCTGGGGATCACAATGAGTGATGTCTTACTTCAGTTTTAGGTATACGAGCTCATATTTGAACGTGTGGTACAGTTATTCCTAGAAAAGATAACTAGAAATGAGCAGAAATGGTACCACTATAATTATTATGTTTTTATTTTCAGTTCATGGCTTTCCCAACTGTAATGAATAATTTAATTCTTAAAGAATTCTTTCCCATTCCAAAGGGCATCATCTGTTTCTGTGAACAAAGTAGTCAAGATAAGAACTATTGAGAACACCCGCTTATCAGATAAATCCATTTTAAGTTCAATACATTAAGCGTATATGTTCTATATAATAGAACACACTACCTCATTATCCCTTCTAAGAGAAAGGAAGTAGTGAATGTGTGCATGTTAAACTGAACTTCAGTGCACCTGCTCCAAGAGGTCACGTCTTGGGTATAAAAAACTGTGTTCAGTATCTTTGCAAATGAATCTATTTAATCAAATATTAAGTTTTATTCAAATTGCAAAAGAAACAGCCAGCCTATTGCTTTTCTTCATGATGTTCCTTGTCATTCATCCTCTTTGCATCTCAAGAAAAATAGCCTTGTTTAGGCCTCAAACATTTGCATACACCCAATTAAAGCACAAGAGGAGGATTATCAGCCTTTAAGACACGCAGGTGAAGAAACGGAGCCTGTTGTCTGTGACAGCCTGCTTTCCCGGACTCAACTTTTAGGGAGAATGTTAAAAACACTGGAAGACGTTTAGAAAGGAAAATGGCTTAGTAATTTGAAACTAAAATCCAACAGAGAAACATGGATTCAGAAATGAATTTCTGAAATGTGAAATAATCCATAGAAGTTGATCTTTTACATTTTTTAGAAGTCTTGTAGGGCCATAGTAATTCTTTTGGCTATATTAGGGAAACATGTATATAAAAGACTGAATGATTCTGGGTTCCTAACCCCCGTTATGAAGTAAGTAAATTTTTTTAAAATTTCCATTAAACTACACATGGCACCAGTTCTGTTGAACTTAGTGGTGTGACAAGTTGCTTGATCACTTTCATGAAATGAGGGAGTTTAGGTCTTTGCTCTCCCCATTTAAGGTTTCTAAGGGGCAAGCCTCTTAGAAACATAGCAAATCAGAGCATAGGGAGAAAGCTAAAATTCACTGGGTTCAAAGTGGTTTCAAAACTGTAAGTAAGCAGTCCCAATCCCTTTGGTTAGAAATACAGCTTGCAGAATCTCTAGCCACGATTCAGAGTTCAGCTGGAAAAAAGAATGTTCTGCCTCCAGCCTTCACAACCTATTATTCTACCATTTGCCTTTTTGCTGCCTCTGCTGCTCCCGCTGCTGCCCGCTTAGGTAAGGTTATATTGTGCTTTGGTAAACAGACAACACTTCGATTCTCAGGTTGTTTGAACACCGCTTTAGGTTCAGCTGTAGTACTCTCCTTCTCTGATCTTTTATATTCCCGAGCAGATGTCTTTCATTAATTTATGGATTTATCATCTTTTCTTTTTTTTTCTTTTTTCTTTTTCTTTTTTTTTTTTTTACACCTGGCAGCTGTCTCAAGTTTCAGTAGTTATTGTCTATTTTGCATTACACATAGAATTGAATGTCATCTGTCTTCACAAAGCTATGGCTAAGAGAATTGAGGCAAAGCCACATGAGCTGCCTGCACAGATCTTGTTTGCGTTCCGTCCCCCCTCACCCACCCCCCTTTACCTCCTTAATATTTATTTGTGCTCATTTTCTTTCCTGGCCTTGAATGGAGCTTAGCTCGTGTTCAGTACAGCTGTATGTTTACTGAATCTATTCCATCATGAGTCATTGTGCGCGTGTAAGTATCCTGGAAACAGCTAGTGCTTTCTTGGAAGAACAGTTGCTTTTCAGCACAAGCACTTAAAAGGGAAATTAACCAATTGGTCAGTTCAGATTTATTTTGAGGAGGAAAAAAAAGGATTATCTAACTGTTGGCTTTTAAATGTTTCATTAGCTATTTTTAATAGTTTATTAGAAACATATATTTTATGGGAATTTTATCTCAATTACACGATGAGCAAGAGATAAAGATTTATTCTGTGTTCCATGTCGACTGATCAATTCCAAGTATTACCAACAGGAAACGTTTTAAAGCAAAAACAGACTTGAGAAATTCGAATCAAAATAATTTTTTTTCATGAAACAAAAAGCCCCTAAGTCCCCATCAAAAAATAAGATGGATAGTTTGCTTTGTCTTTTAAATAAAAAGAATGAAACCATCTTAGCATAATTTAAATGTATGGAAAGCCTCAGGAAGTTTGGGTAGCTCTGTAACCATCTGAAAACCACCGCAAAACAATTTGTTTTTGCATGAGACCAAAATTGAAAAGATTTGGGATTTTTTTCCCCACTAATAATTAAACGCTCCAGGTTGTTTCAATGTTGCTGTCTGAGAAAAAAATAAAAATAAAAAAAAAGATTAGAACCCAGATCTGAGAATGTTTGTCGAAGTTTGGACTTGCCTAAAACTCTTATCACGAGGCAATAGGAGACAGCTTGCAACTATTATTTCACTTATCCTTTTGGACAGATGGTCCTGAAGTGTGCTATGCTCCTTTAGTCTTCTCTATCTGTCTAATGGAGGTTACTGGAGAGCCTTTCAGCTCTTTCCTTGGCACAAAAAGTATGTCAGTCATAAATTATCGTCTTTGTAATCATGAAGAATCTCAAACAAAAACACAAGTTCAGTTAAGCTGCTTTGGCTTACAGATATCAAATCAAAATTTCTTTCTTCAGTGTTTATTTCCAGTGTGTGTGTGGGGGGGAGGTGTGTGGGGGGAACCACAATATTTAACTCTTCTATTTACAAACCAAGGTGATCTTTTAAAAATTTGCATGCTCTTAAAGGAAATGCTAATCACCTTCTCAGCAGAATATTTGGTTAAACACCCTGTTGTAAGAAGTTTATCAATATGAAGAGCTTATCGATATTAATTTAATTATGCTTCTAGCGCTACTTTCTGGTTTCTTTCTGTTCCTAAGATGGGTCATGCTGTATTTGGTGGAGGTCATTTGGAAACCTTTACCTTTCCTACATATTTGTATTTATTTGATCTTTATTCATAAGGTGTGAAATTTTTGTTGGGTAGTAAACTGTGTGTGTGTGTATACACACACACATACACATTTTCTTTCCTTTTCTTTTTTTTCCTTATTTTTTCCCAGACTCTCTTTTAAGAGAAAATCCTTAGAGAAGCTTCTAGGAAGGACCCTTAATTGACCTTGTGGGGGACCACATTGATTTTCTCCACGTGCATCTTCATTTCTGATAAATTATAAAGCCATTAATTTGCTGAGGAAATGGCAGGGCCAGGCTGCGGCACAGATGTGACCAGAGCCATCCCAGCTCGGAGTCTGCTGAGGAGTGCCAAGAAACTGGGGGAGAATCAGGAAGCCTGGATTGTTATGGTTAGCCTCACGTTCTCTTGGGAACTGTTTTAGTTGCTGCTGTTTACAGATCTAAAAGGGAATGATGTTTCCAGATAAATAGGCCTTCTTATTTTGGGTAAGTGGCCATTTATTGATCTGCTAACCCACAGTTATTGATTTGTTAGTCCCAACCACTGCGCTGCTCTCCAAAGGAGTTAACTATAAATCCGGGAGATGCAAATTGTATTTGGTTTTGGATCGTTGCTTTAACAAAAGCAACACCCCCTCCCCGTTCTGTGCCAAAATTACCCCTCCCAAATTTTAGCTATTATTTAAAAGGAAACAATTAAAAGGATATAATAATGAGATAGGAAGAAAGTGAGTCAAGATGCTCCATTAGATTAGCACTAAAAGGTAAAATGTGAAGCTTGCCTGACAGTGTTCAAAATAATGCATTTTATGTTTTCACGTACATTAGTATAATAATTTGATGTGAACTGCAGAGTATGGAGGGAAGAATAAACAGAACTGTAATTGTGAAAAAGAAAAAACTCTTGTGATGAGTTGTGTAGCATGTGTTGGGTGCATTTGTCTCCTTAGCAACAAGTGAACATATAGATAGGACTAGGATCTCCAACAGGGGCACGTCCTCACCACAGAGTAGCCAAGATTCTGCAACTGAATTGTGCATCCTCGCCGTGACATTTGGCCATTTCTGACAGGCAGTGGGCATTTTGAGCAAGCGGCAGCAAGTTAGTGATTAATTCCATGGCCACTGCCATTTCCTTCCAAAATTCCCACGGCTGCTTGGTGGGCCTCCAGATTCCTGGTGGTGGGGAGGTGGTTGGTCCTTAAAAAAAGAATTTTTTTCCTTAACCAGTTGCATCCTACATGCAGGAAGGACTGTCACCCAATCACTTGAAAAAAGCAAAGCTCATGTTCTTTTATACCCGCTATCCCAGCTCCAATATGCTGAAGACCTACTTCTCCGATGTAAAGGTAGGGACATCGTGCATCATTGATTTTTTTTTTTTCAATTTCTGTGCATGCCATAGTGATGTGAACTCGTGGAAGTTAATAGAGATGAGTGTGCAAGGAGTTCATTGACACACCTGTGTTGTAACTGATTTAATGCACTTCTCCTTTTGTCTAAAGCTGGACCAAGCAAAGATGCCCCTTGCGTATTAAGACCACAGGACTGGTATTAATAAGTCACATGGGTCTCCAGTGTGCTTGGGGACACTTAGCCTCTGTCTTTATATGTCTTAGTAACTTCTTGGAAGAAATTTCTACTGGTACTGAATGGATGTGCTTTAGAGGATAGTTTTCTCCCTCCCCTCAGCAACAGTAAGCTGTTTCTGTTTTTGTTTCTGTTAGTTTCCCTGTATTTGTGCTTATGAAAGCAAACTCGAGCACCTCGTTCTCCCCCTGTCGAAAAGGAGCGTACATTGAAATTCTCTATGCAATAGCTGCTTAAAAACAAAAGTGATGATTGTCTCTTATTTACAACTTAATTTGTTGTTGATGCAGAGTACACTGAGCATAAGGAGAATGAATAAAGTGACAGATTCAGGACACATTATTCAAATGAGGATATGAAAGCTGTCGGCCCTACAGCTGCAGCCTTCCACATTCTACAGAATATGGGGACCTCCTGGTTCTGTGTGTGTGTGTGCGTGCGTGTGTGTGGGGGGGCAGTTTAAGTAATTGCATCAACTTAATGTTGTGTTAATCATCTGTAACTTTTTAAAACATAGATTGGGTTTTGATGATGATAATGACACGCATGGTATCATTATCCAAGGATCTTGCTAAACATTACATTAGCTGAGATTAGTTTATTAGGGTTGGGTGCTTTCTCCCCCACCCTCCCCTGCCCACCCCCATATGTACAAGTTCTGATTTCTGCCATTGAGAACTCACGAGCTGCCAAAACATGCTCGCTCTCCGCCCCTCCCCTCTACGAAGAGTGTTTTGTGCCCAATGCCCACGTTGCTTCGTTGGCCCCCTTTTGCAGGCCAGCTCATTTCAGTTTCCTTCACTGATGTTTTATTTGGCCTTATAAGAAAAGTTCTGTTTTCCCTCCTGTTTGCTTTGAATTGTGTATCAACTTCGGCCTTTTATCTTTCTCCTTCCCTGGCTGAGCTCCTTAAGTGGAAGGCATGTTTTCTCCTCATTCATTGCCAACAAACTGGGCAGGACAGGGAGGCAGAGAAAAGCAGTAACTTATATGGCTGGTTAAGAATCATGAAGCACAAAAAAAAAGGCTGCATGACACCATCAACCAGGAAAAGGGCTTGGACTTGGTGGCGAACCATCTCAAACAAACACATTGAAGAGCATTTGTCAGCTGGTTGAGGACTGATCAGCTTCTAGAGCCTAGTAGAACCTGGCAAAGTTCTTCCAGAGAATTCTCCCAACACTTTAGTTCTGAGAGGGACAGAAAGGGGAGGGGCCCAAGTGTTACCGTACACACGTGTGGTGTGGTGTGGTGTGTGTGTGTGTGTGTGTGTGTGTGTGTGTCAATGGCCTCCTTCACTCCTCTCAGTGCAATGATTTGCAGTGTTGTGATATAATGACAATACCTTATATTATTAATATAGCACTTTTCATCCACAAGAAGGCCAAAGAGCTTTACAAACTGTGTACATTGGGATCACTTGCCTACCATTGAGATGCAGCCACCTGGAGGGTGGAAAGCAACAGCCGTTGTGAGCCAGCAGCACTACCTAACAGTAGATAGCAATGTTAGAAACACTCATGTTTTTGCGTGTGTGGGCGCGTGGTCGGGGGAAGAGAAAGGGTGGGGAGACAGTTGATTGGTAGCTTTATAAAAACTCTGCAGTGTAAACCCACAAGAAATTGTGTCCCTTCCTTTAGAATACATCCAGTCACTCAGCGTTTTCAAATAATCACTCACTCTACCCAACTAACAATTCAGTATCTGGGTGAATATTTTATTTTAAAAAGCGCTAATATTCAGATTATGGATTCCTGCCCATACTCTATCCGTACTAAGAGAGAAGGCTGTTAAAGTATACGTGAGTCTGGTTAACTCCCAATTATCCACTCTAATGGAGGGAAGCAGTAGGGCATATAATGCAAAGCAGAAAATCACTGAAGGTCATTTCGATTTTTTTTTTTAATGAATTATACATTTTAACTTTCTTAATTATGTTTTTCCTTTGGTTAGCAGTAAATGAATTTGTATTCCCTGAGCTTACATTGATGATAATGGAAAGTCATGTATAGAAAGTGAAGGAGAGCCCAGGCAAGATATTCCAGAAACTTTCTAGAAAACAATAACAGAGCATTCTTGGATTTCTTTCATGTTGAGGAAAATCCAGAATTTGAATGTTGACAATGAATATACTCGTACACATGTGTAAGTGTATACAGTGTGTATATATGTGTATACAAACACACATACCTATCTATATCTAGTTATAGATATATAAATGTGGATAATTATTTGCAAGGCTGAAATAACTACATGTTTATATATGAATATACAGTCAAAAAATCTTATTTCGGTCTGGATTCAAGAAACCACTACAAAACTGAGAGATGCCTAGAAATTGGGGGAGGGACCTTAGGAGTTAATCAGAAATGAAACCCTGCATCATATATCTTGAAAAAGGCATTCAGTGTATCTGTGGACCAAGTAATACTTGTCACAATGACAGAAGCCTATATGTCTTTGTGGCCACATTCATCTAAGAGAAAATTCCTAATTCTAGCAAAGTAACCTTTCCAAATTATAAAGTCATTTCTTCTCATGTACTGATCAGAAGTTAGTGTTGTAAGTCAAACACCAGGAGAAACAACACTAGTGGAAACTATTTTGTTTCACGAATATCATGTCACCTAGAAATCATCAAAGACACTATTGGAAGATGGTGTAAGGCTGAGGTAATCCTCCGACCAGCTTTAGAAGCTGAGCCCTACCAGGGTGATGCATCTTCCTTTATATTTTTCCTTAGGAAAAGTCACTCTCTACCAGTGACTTCCATCTATGTATGAAATAAATGCTTTTAAATTACCTGGGAAAGAAAGAAGAATGCACAATTCAGAGACTTTGCCTTGGTGAGAGAAGTTCTACAGTGTACATCGTCACTGTATATGAAGGATGAAACCAGGGCTGACTTAGCTTAACTCCTACAGCAAGAATCTAAATAAAGTTCCATGTTCTCACAGAGTCCAACTAAATTCCCTCCCCACGACAGCTAGCCAGACCAAAAGCACAGCTCATCAGGACTTCAAGCCCTTTGAGAAGGGCAAGGGGGCAGATGTGAGAGAGATACCAAGGACCGAAGGGCCCCACCGTTGCCCTGGGCACGAGGGGGCACAGATTCTAACGTATAAACGAATAACTCTTAGACCAATGAGTACAACAGAGTCACTGTCATTTTAGCTTCTCAGAACAGACGCTCACAGCTTTTCAAGCTGGCAGTGTTAAATGACGTATCTCATTCCCTCCACCCCTTGAGTCAACTGCTGCCTAGCCAGATTAAGGTGTCAGATTGATTTGTTTTATACATCTTTTGACCATGCTCATTGAATATTTAGGAAGTTTCTTCAGCCCATATTGAGGCTGAGATGTCCCGTGGGAAGCATTAATCAAAGTCACAGAGACTAGTACGCTGTGGAAACACAGCCTCTTTATTGTAGCGATTAGTTTTTGCAGTAACACATTAACACACTACAGAGCTTTCCTTTATAGAACAATTGATCCTTTTCTTGTAAGCCACTACACAACGGGGGAAATGAATTCTTTAAAGTTTAACACTTTTTCTCCCCCAAGGTGAATATCTGGAAAAGAGGGAGCCTGCCTTTGCGTTTAGCCAGCCACTAAAACCAAACAAATCCCAGTTCACTGCTAGTGGAGGGGGACCCTGTTCTTCAAGCTGTTGTGCTGGTCATTTCACTTGTCTCATGTTTTGGGAGTCTGTTGTTTTTGCCCATTCTTTCGCTCTGTTATTTCCATTCTCTAACAATGAGCTTTAAATCTCCCTTTATGTCCCATTCCTAAATAATGGCAAGTGCACTTACTTTTTTGTCCTCCCATTAGGTCATTCATGACCATTCTAGAAAAAAAAAAAATACCCTTCTATTTTTTTCCTCTACAGTACCCTTGTCCATATGAGACAATGTCTTGTAACAATGCAGAAGCCTAATCTCCATGTCAAAGCAATTTTCATTCCCCAGTGCACAGCCTGCTATCATTTTGTAATGTTTTGTTTCTTATTCTAAAAGAATTAAAAAGGAACAGTAAGCCGTCACGGGGCCTGTAGTCCTTATCTCAGTGTCTGGAAATTTGGACAGTGTATTTTACTGCTGAGATAAAATGGAAAGAACTCCAAGTTCAGCAAATCGTAATGGGTTTAAGTTCTATTGAAATCGGCAACCAGAAGATCAGATAACGGGGGTCCTTCAGTTGTCTTTTTAATCGGGTTCCCCACAAGGCTGAATAGAGACAGAGCAGACACACAGAGTGAAAATATAATTCTTGGATAGGTTAAGTACATGTTTGAACTCTTGCAAGCAGAAGCGATTTGCTGATGACTTAATCATTTTCTGGTCAATTATCTGTAAGGGCCCTTGCAACTTCATGGCAATTATGATGCAAGTTGGCCTTTTGGGAGAAACAGCAGTCTCCCTGCTTCTGTTTCCTTGTTACTTCCATTCTCTGCCATAAATTTTCATTCATTTATTATCTTTGCTAGTATAGAAACAACTTTCTGTGTAGCAATTACAGCCCCAATACACACTTGAGCTGTCATCTTGTGGGAGTCTGGATGTTCTCATGGCCACTGTTTGATAAGTGGTCTTTGTTGATTTTTGATGAATGTATATCTTTTTCTGGGGGCCCAGGGAAGGGAATGCCTGTGATGACAAAAGGCAGGGGGGGTTGTCTGTCAGCCCACCTGATCTAAAACTATGGTTTTATTACTTTTGACTTGGCAAGTTGAGATGCACCTGTCCTTTACACAAACAGAGGGCTGTCACTAAGAATGGTATCATTTGCAGTGAATCCAGGAAGACATCTTCCTTTGAAAGGTCATTGAGGAAACTCAGTAAACAAAGTTTTAGAGCCGAATCCCGTTATGGTAACTTGTCATTTTTAAAAAAAAATGTAATAAAGATTCTGTCCATGCCGTCTGTGCCCTGTATCTTAACCACACTTCCCATGCAGGGCAGCCTCCAACAGAAAGCAGTCTTCTCCAATGCTGGCTGTAGGAAGTGTGTGAACAGGTACGGTGGTCTGAGCAGACAGCACTGGACATGACTGCAGTGTACAAACATCAGGTGGAATCATAGTGGGGTGTCCATAGGGATCACCCATTCCCAAAAAAATAAGCAAATGTCAAATCCCTCCCCCTTTGTGTGAAAGCCATTTTGCAGCATTGAACGAAACTGTCATGTGATGACACAATTTCTCATTAAAGAAAAATCATGCTGGTGGTGAAATCATTGGCTGATCATCTCTGGTACTTGAAAATAATAACTCTTCCCAGGGTTCCATGGCTTGAATGAATTTCCATAAGAAGTATATAAATGCAATTTGTTTTACTGAAAGATGAAGAACAACGTTTAAAGTAAGATATTCGGCTTAAAGGAAAATCAGATTTAGAATGTGAGTTTTCCATCTGCAATGTGGAGGCTTGTGATGCGATTTCCATTGTTGATAGGTTTTATATCCTGTAAGTAGATCATTGCTCTCACCTCTCCTGCCATCATTTTGGTGGAATTAAAAACATACCTTTCTGAGGACGGAGGGGAGGGGAACTTGAAAAATGCTTCGAATGCTTAAAGAATAAATTAAGAAAATAGCGGTGTTCTTATCCCTTTCACTATTTAAATTCAACAGTTCAACAGATGCATTACCTCTCAGCTCATCAAGTGGTTTAGCAATTTCCGTGAGTTTTACTACATTCAGATGGAGAAGTATGCACGGCAAGCCATCAACGATGGAGTCACCAGTACTGAAGAGCTGTCTATAACCAGAGACTGTGAGCTGTACAGGGCTCTGAACATGCACTACAATAAAGCAAATGACTTTGAGGTAGGAACTCATCTTTATTTTTCAGTCCTCTCTCTTTTATTTTCAAAAAACTTAACTTTCTTTAGAAATGTCCCCAAATCTGGTTTGTTCACAGAAACATCCCTCAGGATGGTAAGAGGTAGAGCAGCAATGAGGGCCTATCCCCCCACCCCCACCCCCATGGTTCCCATCAGAGTCCTGGGGACCTGAGCCACTTCCGTTTCCTTTCCCACTCCCTGACTCTGCCGCTTCCATAGAAGACCCATTTGGCCATGGAAAAGGGAACTGGAGAATCCAAAGAAAATGGCAAGAAGAAACACATACAGAGTGTCCCCTTTCCAAAGAAGACGTCCCTGCCCCATAGGCCTTTTTCATGTTTATGTTCTGGCATGTTGATTGAGCTGAAAATATGCTCTGTGCAATGGTAGCTGCAAAGGTTGTTTTCTAAGAAGGTCTAGAAATGTTGATGGGGCAGTGATTCCATGGTTTCTGTCTTTAATCAGCATTTACTTCCTCTGTGAAAGAAGTTGTATGAGAATTTACTAAGTACCTAGCATAAGAAGGAGATCCATCAAGATCTTTTGTTTTTGTTTTTGTTTCTGTGTTTGCTGTTTTTGGAGGAGAACCTCCTGTGTTTATTTTGCGTATGTGTAACTTCATGAGTGTTGTTTTGGGTTTGTACTCTCTTACACACACGTACATACCGTGTTTCCCTGAAATAAGCTCTAGCTCTAATGCGTCTTTTGGAGCAAAAATTAATGTAGGACCCGGTCTTATTTTACTATAAGACTCAGTATAGTATAATATAATATAATATAATATAATATAATATAATATAATATAATATAATATAATATAATAATATAATACCTGGTCTTATATAAGATAATATAAGACCAGGTCTTATATAATATAAGACCCAGTCATATAAGTCTTATATTAATTTTTGCTCCAAAAGACGCGTTAGAGCTGATTGTCCAGCTAAGTCTTATTTTCGGGGAAATGCAGTATCTACAACCTGCATATTCTAGATACACATGAAACACCATAGCCCATTCTCAGAAAGCAAAATCCATGCAACAATAAACATGTGCAGCTATGGATAAGGCATTTCTTTACTGGCTAATGTGGTGCTTCAGCAAACATTTTTCATTGCAACATGATGACTCTATGAGACAACACTAGAGAATCGCCCAGTACGCACAAAGCCCTGCTGGCTGAGGCAACAATAGTGAGAGGTGGGAATGTGGCAAGAGTTTTCTGCAGGCCGAACCCCTTGACGATGAGTAGACAGGCCGTGACTTGACAAAGTTGGTCCTTTTCTTCTATTACTATCTTGAGGCTGGGAATTTTTCTCCCACATCTGCTCATGCAGGGACCTTCTATTATTAATATGCTTGCTTTCCTCGCATAGCTACGTACCCAGAAATGCCCCGGAAGCTCTCAACTTCAAAGGAGAGAGAGGCAGCTTGGTCTGGCTTGCCAATAAAGGGACCTGACCCCCACTGCCCACACTGCTGACCCATCCCTTTTCCGGCCCTTCTCCCACTGGTCGTAGCAGATCAATTCTGGTAGCTTAGAAAGAACTGAATGTGGAAGCTTAACAGTGCAGAAGTCATGGTTGTGCTTTGAAAGTTTGCATGGTTATACCATGACCCACCAATTTATCATTGCTCTTCAAGATCGATACAGGTTGCTCGCCAAACGTGTTATTAACAAAGTTTTTTCTCTGGCTGAGCATGTTACAAGTGGGGATGCTTTTTGTACTGCTTCACAATTTTAAAGTCTCTGTTTTAAAAGTTTCTTGTCACAGAGCACTGGTGTACTGTATTCACGGAACACTCTAGCAGATTTCCTCTAAAGCTGAAGAATGTGACTAGGGCTAAACATTTAAAGAAATCTTATTAAGAACTTTATTTCCCTCCCCCCATCCATCGCTTTCTGATAAAGCTATTGCTCTACACATTAAACTGAGAGAATTCGACTGTGTGCTAGTGGACACTTTACATATTTATTACGGCAAATATTCATTCATTTAGCAACATGCATCAGGCTTCGTAAAAGAATTGCCCAAAATTCATGGATGAGTTCTGCAGTTTTGCTGTGTAACATATTTGAGAGAACAAATCCTGACAGTGCACATTAGGCCTTTTAGGGTTGTTTAAACCTTACCTGGTTGGAATTTAATCCCCTACTCACAGCGCAAGGGCCAAAATGAAACAAACAGGGGACGGTTGGCATCAAGAGATACCCAATGAGCTGCTCTATTTAGCATCATCTAAATCCTCCTTTAATATGATTAACATCTGATATTTCTCTCTTTCTGAATCATATCCACTTCCAACCAGGCCACCTCGCCTTTATCTGTAGTGTCTATTTTAAGACCGCTTCAGCGCAAGGAGATGGGGCCCAGGGAGCAGTTTTGTCACTTCTCATGTGACTTCAGACAAGTTATTGGTCTATTTTGGGTCTTATTCCTCCTTCAGTAAAAACTAGGCTCTTTCTGGAAACGTGGTAACAAAGAAGCAGGAGCCTGGGTTCTGCCCTGCCCCCTTCCGCTCACACGCTCACATGTACCTATGCACGTACACACACACACACACACACACACCCCACCACCACCACCACCACCACCACCACCTGGGATGCTAACGTCACCAAACAGTGTTTGAATTTGCCTCTCCGTTTTGGAGCATTTACTAACAAAAGCTTCAGATAAGATGATCCCTTCTTTTCTGCGCCTGCGTGCATGGAGGTCAGTGCTTAAGTGAGATGCTTCAAAAGCCACTGGCCTTATCACTGCAGCTTTACCAGTGTGGGCCGTGGCTGCGAGCCCGAGGTAGACCCGGCACCTCGAGCCGAATACCTCAACAGATATGGAGTGCACGGCATGACTTTTGCACTTAAGTTCCTCCTCTTTAGATCAAGTAAAATGAATCTGTAGCCTTAATATGAGCAGGAGGAGAGGATGGCAGAGCAGAGAACTGTAGCCCTTGTTTCTCTTTACATTTTGAAACAGAGACGGAGCCTGGCAGAGGGACTCTGACCTTATGTCTGCATGAGGCCCTAAGACCTGTCAAGTCAAAGGAATATATCAATCCAACTGCATATTTGCGGGTCAAATAATAAAATCTCTCATTGATTGCATTTTTAAATGTCTCAATCAGTTGTTTGCAGCAATGATAAAATAGCTAATAATTGTTGACTGTTTACAATGTCCTGGGCACTCTTCTAAGTGTTTTACCAATGTTAACTTTTCAAGGTGGGCAGTAATAATAATACCGATAAGAATACAAGAGAAACTTCAGTTTGCCTAAAATTTATACTGTTTTTAAAGTCATTCTACATGGGCGGGGTCAGGGAGAAGCAGCGAGGGCAGTGAGAGAAAAGGAGGCTAGTGTTTTCCCTCTTTGGCTTCGACTTTCTTCTTCTTTCTCTTCTCCTACCCTTGTCTTTATTCAGCGTTCTGCTCCATCTCTGCCTGTGTCATAAGCTTGCTGGTGGCACCTCTGTCATTGTGTAGCACCATCCCCCCCAGCCCCTGCCGCTGATGGCTCTCGAAGCTCGAGTGGTTGCTGACCCCTGGCCCACAGGAAAATAAAGCAGATGGGGGACGTTTATCACTAGCAAAGAGGGAGTGGCTTGAATCTCTCTCCTCTTCTAGACCCTGCATTTCCCGGCCTTTATGAGTCAGGGCCTTCTGAGTGACAGGGGAGCTTGTTCTGCCTTTTGTATCAATTTACACAATTGCCAAGATTCTTGGCACGGCATTCAGACTTAGGGTGGTGAGAGCTTGAGAAATCCCAGGGGATGTGGAAGAAGACACTGAACTATGCTTTTCGTTTGTGCTAAGGGGAAGAAAGTTGGCCCCATCGCGTGGAATGGGGCACCTCGCTTCTGAACGTGCGTTTGTGAAGGTGTGCAGGAGAGCAGTATTCAACTACAGGCTGCATCTTTTGCTCCTACTTCTCACATTGAATGAGATCGGCAACAATAAATTTGTCTTTCCAGGTGTTATGGTCTATATTTCCATGCTTCAGTTTCACCTCACTTTGAAGAGCTTCCAATTTTTTATTTTTTTCATGGAGAGGGAAAAGGGGGTTTGGGATTCTGTCCCAGTTTTTAAATCATACTGCTACTTCTGACTTTTGGGGCACATGAGTTGGATTTTATTGCTTTTTTGTTGCCCTCACCCCAGTGGCAGGAAAGAAGGTAATGCTCACTATCAATTTCCAAGGCTGGTTTATAGGTTTTTGCAAAGAACCCAATTAAGGCAACTGACCTGTGTAAGTCACAGAGGTGAATTGCACGACCTAAGGCGCCGAGACACACCAGTCTCATTTGACTGCTTTCCCTAGGCTGCCCACTTGATAGGGTGCAGCGAAGACAGGCAGAATGATCCCCAGACTACAGGGCTGGGCATGGTCTTGTGTGTAAGCTGAGAAGAGAATGTGACGGACGCTTTCGTCCTGGAGGATACTTCTGACTTTAGGGGCATAGGAGTTGGATTTTATTGCTTTTTTTTGTTGCCCTCACCACTGTGGCAGGAAAGAAAGTGACGGTTTCCAAGGCTGCATGGAGCGCTCTTTCTCACTGTGGTCAGCCAGGCATCCCTCCAAGGCCCATCAGTGGTCAGCCATTTATCTGTGGGCAGGGTCCACACTCCCAGTAAGTGTGACTGAGTTCCCTTGCCCTCATCGAAAGACCCAGGTTTTCAGATGGACAGTTTAGAAATACATAGAATGGGGCATTTCATTCATTGATTAGTTGGCTTACTTCCTACGATACTAATGCCATTTCCTAAGATACTAATCGCACCATCGTGGTGCCTGTGGTGTGACTTTTTCTAGGTGTCACGTGACAGGCAAGAAGCGTACTTCTGCAGACCTCTTTCCGTGTTCTCTCACTTCCCTCTTAGAGAAAATAAAAAAAGCAGCACCCCTCACATCCAACCCCCAACACAGACCCAAACATGCACACGTAAATACACATACTAAATATATTCTCCGCACCAGGCCTACCGCCATTCCCAACCCACTCCCGCTTTCAACACAACACACGTTTAAGAAGATTTAACATATTTGGAAGTCTTTCAACACAGTGCCATCTCTTTAAAGAAAAATGAGGACAGGTGGATTTAGGAAGCACTTCCCTCTGCTCCAAATAGATACTTAAATATGAGTGATCATTTGGAAAACTGGCACATGAGTGCAAACCTTTTACTGCTGTTGCCGTCTTTTGGCCTCAAAGCTGCAGAGCTGTTTTAACGATCACACAGCCCACTCTTGGTGGGTGGCAGGGAGGCAAAGAAACCCTTACCATTCCTTTCCTTGCCAGTCCAAATGACAAGCCAAATTGATCTCTTCAGAGACGAAATGAATGTTCTCTAAATATATGTACACACATGGCTGTCTGGGAACATGTTCCTTGCATAGAATGATTGCCTGAAATTTGAAGGAGACCGCAGTCAAGACGCCAGGGTGGAAGTGGGGTGGAACGGGTGGGGGTGGGGCAGAGGTAGGATTGCGTGTGTGCACAGAGGACCTTCGTTTTTTGCACGTCGTCCTTTCGGAATTCAAGGTGTTGTTGATCAGTATAATGAAGCAGGCCCATTGATTTATCATCTATTTGGTAATGTCACTGCATTTTTAGCTCCCCGTGTCTTTTTTGTCATTGGGTTACATTCAAGCACAGTAAGATCAACTTTAAAACCTCCTTACTCAACAGCTTTATTAGTTATAGCATTCCATGACCTTTCTCAACATTCTTAAAGAAAAAGATACAGTGTAATGTCGCTTTACTTTGCTTATTGTCCTTTGTTGTGGCGAACAAAGCATTTTCTACAGTGGCTATAGCACATAATTATACGGCTTTCAATGGCAGTGTCTTGGCCCATATCAAAGTTCAGAGGAGCCTTTAGAAAAAAAAAAGATGTTTTGTGGCAGCCTAGGGAGGGTCTCATCTTTCCTTCAGAAAAAAGTTCAAGGCTCTTCTGTCAAGCTTCCCTACTTAGAGCTTTTTCTCCTCCTGCTTCATAAAGTTTAAAGCGGATTCAGTGGAGTTCTATGATCTATTTCCTTTGAAAGATTGTTCCTCGGCACAGAGAGGGCCTTTGACTTCAAGAGTTCAGAGATTCATGTCTTTAGGTATCATATGTCTGACCTTATCAGTTACTCCATTTAATGTCGGAGAAAAAGTCTCAACTCTTTGTGTTTGTCTGTTTTGCCTCTGTGAAATGATTTGGTGAAAAGACCATCCTTTTTAACACACCACTGAGAGGCCGTTTCGGCTGCAACCTACCCTGTGGCTTTTCTCTCTTTAAAAAAAAAAAAAAAATTGTCCTTGTGTTTTGTGTATGGATGAGTTCACAGTGAGAATAGAATTATACAAGGGCAGACGCACACACAAAAAAATCTTTTGCTTTCCTCCGTCTCTTCCCCCTCCCCCCCCCAACACCATGATCTATTGGCTCTCTTGGTGGCTGTACCCCAACAGGCGAAGCCATTTAGCAAACACAGAGGTGGCAGCGGTGGTGCTGGGACAGCAGTGGGTTTTCCCTTGCTTTGACCTACCCCTAAGGCCTTCATAATTAATTGTCCTTCAGAGATGAGGAAAGTTCAGAGACAGTGTGGGGAGTGATGTCTATTGTCTGACATTCAGTTCTCCTTGCCTCGGTTCTTTCTCTTCGTCCCACAGAGGGTTATCAATAGGAGAAAAGGAACAAGTTCTCTAAGAGCTGCTGGTGGTGGCTGGAGCTTTCAGTGGGACATTATCATTGTGTTCGGCCCATCCTGGATTAAATGTCTGAAGAAGTTCTAAGAACCTTTTGAAAACCAGCCTGTTTATTTCTTCTAGATGAAGCAAACTCATTTAGAGAACCCAAGCTTGTTCCAAAGTGGGTGATCCCTTTCCACATGGCAGATAACATTTTAAATCAAATGTCCTCATTCCCCACTCACCCCCACCCATGATTTTATTTTACTTTAACTGTTTGGTTCTTTTTCAGCCATAGGGCAGAACTTTTAGTGATCATTCCTTCATTTCTCTTAACTGCCTCGGTATAAATTTGCAGGAATAAGGATTTTTGCAAACATGATTTTCGGTGACACGTGGGGCTTTGGTTCTTGAAAGCAGATTTTTCTAGTTTAAAACTACTGTTTCACCTTCAGCGATTGCCTGAAGCCAATCTTCAGTGCTCTTTGGTAGCATGACATAAAACAAATACGAGCTGTTCCCCTCCCCCCTTTTTGGCTGAGACACAAAATAAAGACGCAACATGGAGACAGCTATTTGAGAAGTAAAGGAAAAGAAGAACCATTAATGATTATTATACTACTGTTCCTGTTAAATTGAGTGAAGCCAAGAAAAACAAATATAATCGTTCTTCCAAGGAGCAGTTCAACTTGCACATGAGAAAGGATTAAGATTACATTCACACAACTTCAAGGCTAAAGGGAACCACCTTCAGAGGAAATCTCTGTCCCTCAGAGCAGTTTCTTCTGGAGGAAGGACCTACAGGATGGCCAGAACCAACTCTGTCCCCGTCCGTAGCTCTTGGAAACACTTTCACAACAGACCTCTTGGTATTTAAAGGGAACCGTCTATGGAAGTTGACACAACTAATATAGTCATACCAAAAAGGGGGGGGGGGGGTCATAAAAAATTAAAGTTATGCTTATGAATCTTTCATTAGAAGCAATGAAAAGGGGCACTGGTGTAGTCTATGTCCTTTGTGCTAGGAGCCCTTCTTCCGGGCTCTGGGCTATTGTTCTTTCAGCTCCTCAAACAGACTTTCACTTTCAAACTGACAAAAGTCACTTAAAAGCCAGACAGCTGTACTAACACACCCACCTTACAGAGCTGGAGCCACAGGCAGGTGACAAGGCCTGCTGAGAGGCCTTGTTTAAAACGGGCCGGGGCGGCTTCCTCCTGGCTTCAAGTTGTTCCTACACTCACTTGAAGAGGGACCATTTATTTCTAATTTGTGTCCCCAATGCCCCGAGGTGCCCCAAAATATTTCTTGCATTTTCTTTACAGCATGAAACATCGACAGCCATGATAATATGTATACCTCAGGGTTGTAGGGCTAGGGTCAAGTTCGTGAAAGTGTGAGCCCAGGACTCAGCAGAAGACAGAGGGAGTTTGACTCAAAACTCTCTCCTTCTATTTCTCCCCCTTGTTTATCTTTATTCAGCCTTTTCCAACCAGTCCAAATCTGTCTTAAGCTTTTCAGATTTCTGTTGCCTCATCAGGAGTGGCTGGGATTGCATGAGAAGCACCCAGTCGCGATAGGGTAAGTCTCACCCTAGGATTTTAGATAGAGATAGAGATAGGTAGGTCGTTCTGCCTGCATCCCAGGCGTCTGGGCCGTGGAGAGTCCTCCCTGTGTGTGTATTACAGGCCCTCCCTCCCCTGTCACCTTGTGTACAGTCTGGTCTGTGACACTGATGGTGATTATGTCATTATTTTGCTCTGGGGGCCCTGGCACATCTGCAGAGCCCAAGCACATCTTCTTTGTTGCGCTGGCAAACGTCCCACCCCACAAATGCTTCATTAGCCCTGCTGCCGGCCTCCTTGCCAGACGCGAGTGCCCAAATCCAGGCTTCTTTCTGCTCCGTTCTTTTGTGTAGCTGATGATCGTGTATTCATCTTCCCGGTTCTTCCCCATTTTCCTCAACTTCTGAACTCCAGATGTCCCAGTTTTCTGGCCCAAATCATTCCAAAGTCTACAGTGCCACTCAAGGTGACCCCTTATCCCTTAACCCACCCCCAGCCCTTCCCACCTTCCCACTTGTCCATTCCCCCAATGAAGAGTGCCTGACTTGCTTCCCCCCCCCCCAAGGACGAAGCTTTTCAAACTTGCAATTTGAAAAGATACCGAACGATTTCTCCCAGTTTATGATGGTAGATGGGGTTAGAATGACGACTTATTCGACACTGCTTATTTGATGTGTGCCATCCTCCCCTCTCCCCACCCGTCCCCTCCTCTTGACTCTTTTATTTGCTTCTGCACATGACCACATTTTACCAATTTTCAGCAAGCTAAAACGGGAGGACAGAAAAGATTCTTCATGCCTCACTGTGCATGTTATAGTTGTCTGAAGGTTCCTTTTCTCTGAATGGAATCTTCGTATCCACTCTACCCCCAACCAAAGTCCCTTGTCCCCTCCTTCTGCCATCATAACCTCCCCAGCTCCCCACAATGACCTATTACTAGACATTGAAAGTGATTAACACTTGACTGTTTTGGAAGCGAGCTAAACTATTTCTCTGAAGTTTTACCCTGTGTCTTTAACAGAATCAAAGCTTTAGTTAAGGTGTGCTGGTTTCTACATTAACTTCAGTGAATTTTTGAGCTTAATATTTTGGGCTGTCATGGGTGCTCTGTAATCGGTATGTTTAGTTTCCCCTTAAAATGAATTAATTGATCTGTGTTAGCGTATTATGAGCAGCTTCCCCTACAGAGAGTTTAACCAGTTTTTACCCCCCAGACCACACCAACATACGATGGTTTCATGTCTCTCTTTCTTTGAGGAAAACACAGATATCCAAAGGAGTAAGTTCATGTTTTTATGGCAGTCGTGGTCAGATCAATGTCCTAAATTCTAACTCAGAATCCAAGGACAAAGACCTGGTAAGGATTAAAGAGCATTTCCTCCAAGGAATGAGTTGCCATATTTCATAGGTTCCTGAGCTTTTCTGTCACTGAGCCCTATTCTGAATATTAGGGACAAGCCAGCTGACAAAGTGAGGAGAGAGGTGGGATGATCAGTAGGCCACCAGCCCTGGGCAGGGAGCACATCGAGTGAGGCTGGTACCTGTCATTGATTGAATCATTTTCAAAAGACTCAGGATGTCCTCAGAATTCCCAACCTCCCATTATTAGATCATTATGGTTTTATTACCCATGGGTTTATTTAAACCTTTTTCAAACCTCATTCCAGTCTCAGAATATACCACTCCTCAAGATAATAATTCTCTAAATTTATTACCTGCTGTGAAAATAGTATCTTCTTTTTATAGCCCTTAAAGTGATTTCCCTGGAACTCCAAAGGGATATCCCTTGTTATAATATCCTGGGATTTGTGAACAGAGCTGTGGCTATATTCTCCATTTCCTTTCTGATTTTATATATCATTACTCCCCTTAATCTTCATCTCTGCAGATTAAGGAGCTATAATCCTTTTTAAAAATCTCATCTCATAGAGTAAGTGGGCTGCCCCTGCTCATTTTAGCTGCCCTTCTGTAATTTGCATCCAGCGTGACTGTGTTTTCACAAAGGACAGTTACAGTTAGGAGACAATAGGGTAGAATTCCAGCTGTGGGCAGCCACACCACAATTTAGTGAGTGTACCTCACATATACACCCAATGGGACTTTTTTGATTGCCCCAAAAGTTTATCCTCAGAATTTAGATTTCTTGAGTTGCATCTCAGTAGCATTTACTGGTTAAATGATCCTAAGACACAACTTTATGAGACTCTTGGCAAGTACAAGTATTCTGGCAAATCTGATAGTTTTCTACAGGACCTATCCAGCCAAATAAAAACAGGCAGATATCACCAGGCTGCCCAGATGTGTTCAGTGTTTTTGTAAATAAAGTACAGGAGTATTTGACATCATAAAGATAGAGCCTTCATCTTGGGCTTGAATCTATAAAAACGACAACTAAGGCAAGAGCGCTGTGGTTTCTAAATTATTCTCAGGAAGGAAACAAAATGTTCACTTACAAGTAGCTGTTATTTTATATAAAAGCATCACCTTGAAATCTTAAACGGGAAATCCTCTGGAGAGTCTTTCCAATGTCAGCAGTCCTGGACTAATCGTAGCGTAGAACTTAAGAGCATGGCTTCTGGCTCTGTCACTTTCCGGCACTGAAACTTTGGCAAGTGTCTTACCCTCTCTGTGCCTCAGTTTCCTTCCCTATAAAATGGGGGAAATAATACGGCCTACCACACAGAGTTGTCATGAGAATTACATGAATATATTAGCACAAAGTACATGCTGTACTTTAAGCATTTGCTTTTATTCCTTTGTAGGGCCAGGTAAAAGTTACCTTGTCCCTGCTGTCAGTAACCCAATTATTGCACTATTTCCTGCTGACCCTAAATAGAAAAACAAACAAATGAGCAAACAGAAAGTTCTCATCGGAATTGGGACAAAAGGTCAGTGCAACACTGATTTTAAAAAGAGAAAGTGATTCCTCCTGCCCCCAAGTGTGTCTGTTAACGGTGACACCATGCGGGAACATCTCTGGAGTCCGAGGCTCCGGATAAGAAAGGCAGTGATGAGGGGCCACGGTACCGTGGAAGGAGCACCAGACTGGAGGCTACACCTGCCTCTTTGGGCTCTACTTCGCTCCCCTGTACACCGATAAGACTATACAACAAGGCTTTGTTCTAGGTCTGAAGTTCTGTGATTCTAGCATAGAAGACATTCTGCATTCTCTAAATAAATCCTGGGCATGATGCAATGCTTTAAGCAGTGACTGTGGGTCCTCTGGGAATCCTGGTGGTGTCCCCATGGGGCCACTTCCACCCTGTCGCTCTGCTGTGGCTTAATTATCTCGGTAAACATCTCCAGAGTGCCCATTTTAGTGTTCTCCCAAGGCCCTCTTTGCACATCTCTCAAGAGTGTCTTTGGAGACGTGGCAACTCCCTTGCTGGGATTACAGAGACTAATTTTTCAAATTCATAAACAATTTATTGACTGAATTGGCACTAATCATTATACTTGCTGCTCACTTCACTTGTTGTTGTGTTGGCTTAGGGCAGCCAAACAAAGAGGACATACATCAGTGAAGTCCTCCAGGCTGTGGGCTTTCTAGGAGGTGATAAGGACCCGAACAAATGAAGGGGGCATCTGTACACCTGTCCCCATACACATTCCACCCAGGCCACCCCTCAGCTCAATCAATCAGCAGTCACCGTATGTTATTAATACCTGTATAATATGCAATGTCTCTCTTCTTTCAAGACAGAATTAGTTGTTATCGATGGTATAACTACCTTCACTGCTAGGCTTGGTTAGTAAGTTTTGCAAAAGCAATAGCATCCTTTCCTGTAAGTATTCCCCAATACTAGCAATCTAGATCATGCAAGTCTTTTGCACTGAGTTTTGTGGGTATGTATGAGTTTGTGGTAGGTAGGTATCAAATCCTCCCACAAGGCATTTGAAGATGTGTGTTTTATCTTGCTAATGGTTAGTGTACCCCACTTCGGTTTTGAAAAGGCTACTCGAACATTTTTAATGAAAATCTGGTACTATAAGTGACTTTTAGTAAAAGGTACTGTAGTCACTGAGAACAAGTGTGGGGGTTTGAGGAACGAAGGCAGAGAAGTGACCAGAAGCAAAAGTAGGGGGAAGAAGATGAAAGGCCAAGGTTTCAAGGCCCCTGCATTTCCTGTAATGTGGAAACTATTTTCAAAGATTTATCATTTTACGCGATCGGAAGGTGTACAGGGTGGTCTGTGTGCAGGCTCCTGACCTTGCCGTTCAGTGGGCCAAGCCTAGGTCTTGACAGCACCCTAAGACTCCACCCCAAACAATATGTGTTGATGGGGGTTCACGAGGATGTCCAAAGGCTCCTGGGGCCATTCTGGGATCTGTTTCTCTGCCTTCCTGAACGGGTGACCTTTCTTGGAAAAGGAATTTCAAAGCCCTTAGGTTGCTTCTGAAACACAACTCATCCTTAGTTTTTGCAAAGGATGATTGAGGAAGAGAGACCAAATAGATTTCCCTAGAAATACAAAACAGAATTTCTCTGACATAACAAAGATCTTGCCATCAAAACCAACCGATGGGACTGAGGCCATTGATGCCGGTCCCTTCCCAGAGCAACCCAGATGTGACTTGGGACGCACAGCTATGTCAGAGAGTGGCACTACCTCCCTGATCCGGTGTTCTCTCAAGCTCTGTTTCGTTACCATCCATATCTCACAGGGCTTTCTTTGGTGCTTACTATGAGCAACGCTGCTCTCTTGGTCCTGCCTGAACCCCACTTCCTAACAGTTCCCCCCTAGGCTCCTTACTCACATTGCTCCATCCACATGAACACAGGGCACACAGACTAGTTTGAATAGTAGCCTAGGCAAAGCTTAATTATGAAGGTAAATCTACCGCAGAAAATAATCACATAATGCATTCTCGAACGAAACAGGAGTAACTGGATTATCTGTGCCCCAGCTTCCCTTCATGCAATATTGGAGAGTTTATGTCGTGTTGTTTTTGGATAATCTCCCACCCACGAATGGCACCAAGCTTGCCCCTATTTATTTTAACACCTCCCCTGAGAATTGAAGCAAAAGTTAACCATCAAGCATTGTCAGCCTGTCTTGAACTCAGACACCAGTGGTACATCTTTCCCGGCGCTGACCTGAAGGGAAATTAGTTAACAGAGTGACTGGTATACTGCTTATTGTTCCATCTGAGCTGATTCATTCCATGTGACAATGTGTCGATGTGTCGTGTCGTGAGTGAGGGAGGGACAGGTACGTCCGTTTAGTGCATTTAAATATTTACTGGCAGGAAAACTCCTAAGGAAAATCTCCTACTCAAAGCAGGTGAGACTGAAGTCTCCCTGGGTCTTGACCATCCTCTGTGTGGGCCGCTCACTGGGCCATCGACGTGGCAGCCTCAGATGCATCTGAGGAATGGCGTGGCATTGCAGGTTGAATTTGGGTGTGGGGATCCCAGCTATCCTGCAGCAACAACCACTGTGCCGACCCAGCGGGGCACACAGGATTAATGAAGAATGGAAGAGCATTAGGCCTTCAGAGAAGTTCTTAGCCCCCAAGTTTGGCTAAGAGCAGGGGTTGGCAACCTATGGCCTGTGGGCCAGGTCAGGTCCTCAGTCTGTTTTTTCTGACCCTGAGCTAAGAATCGTTTTTAACTTTTAAAGGGTTGGTTAAAAAAATAAATAAATAAAAGAAAAGAAGGGAAAGAAGAATATGCAACAGAGATTGTATTGACTACCTAGCCCTTTACGGAAAAAGCTTGCCGACCGCTGGCTGAGTTTGTTTCTCTCTTTGGTAAAACATGTATTCTCTGAGATCCCTTCTAGTTCTGAAGTTCCAAAACTATGATTCTTTGATGGAATAGTCTTGATCCAGCTCTAACCTGAACAGCCTCCCAAATGCGTAATCTCAGCGTGCTAGTTTCTCCTTTTCTGGGGCTATGGAGAGATGGGTGTGTGTTTTTTTATGTTAATATCTATATGCAGAGTTGCCAATGGGATGTTTACATAGTTTCAAATGTATTTACCCCAAATATTAACGGGTAGAGTAGAAGATGTGGAGACATTTTTTTCCATTACCCGAAAGCCACGATTATTTAAAGTGTTCAATTCTAGCACACTGTTGAGAATCATATGGTATTTTTACTGAGATACATGTTATCAACATTTTAAAGGTGTAGCAATGCTTTTGTGGATTCCGCAGTTGCTAAATACCCACTCCTAAAAGATACAGATGCAAATTCACGTGAGAAAACAAAACAGAACTCCTCAGGGCACATTGTGCCCTGCTTCACGCTGCAGTCAGGGGCGTTCCAGGCCCAGGTGAGCGCCAGGACCAGCCCCCCGCTGCCCAGCTACAGACCAAAGTCCACTTCCTGTGAGCCTTTTTCATGGAGTTCCACAAGGTAGATCCTTCACCTCCTTCCTTGTAGTTTCCTGGCCGTCCGTTCTTTTTATTACATTTCCCCTAGTGGGTCATTTCCATTGCGTCCTATCTGGTTGCTACTCTACCAGCATTTATAGGGGCTGGTGTGGCACTGGAAGATGTCAGGTGGTTTATCTTGGAAGTGTGCTGCCCCAAGCTCCATGTGGGTCCTTGCCGTGGCAACAGCTGGAGAGACCTGCTTCCCTTTTGCCGCTTTTTCTAATTACCCGGCAGCTCTTTCCGTCTGGTTGAAGAGAGACGTGATGGCTGTTGTGTGGATCTGGGCTCAGGGTCCTTCCCAGCCCTTCTCCGCGTCGACTTCCCCGCCCCCACCCCCGCACACATTAACATGACATTGCAGGGTGAGCGCAGACCGGGAGCAGCTTCCACCAGCTGAAACCTCTGATCCCAAACCCACGAGAGAGTTTGGCTTTTGGATTTTGGCAAGAAGGCCCGTTGCCCATCAGGTCAGCATGAATAAAGATTTCTTTCTTCCTTTCTTTTTTAAAGTCA
The DNA here is from genome assembly GCF_036562045.2 of Rhinolophus sinicus. Classification (NCBI taxonomy): domain Eukaryota; kingdom Metazoa; phylum Chordata; class Mammalia; order Chiroptera; family Rhinolophidae; genus Rhinolophus; species Rhinolophus sinicus. Next base: position 15,933,964 of record NC_133766.1, on the reverse strand, counting down.
GGCATCAACTGACACTGCCCCCAGAGCTCCCTTTCTCAAGACGATTTAACCCTTTCTCCCAAGTACCTTTTCTATTCTGAGGGCACGGTTTTTGTTTTATTCTTTTCCTGGGAGACAACCAAGAAATCTATACGTAAAATTTGAAAGCTGAATCAATTCTGAAGCATCTTATCATTTTTAAAGTATGTTTATCCAGCTTTGTAGTGGGAACAAGCAAACTGTTCGAAGGCCACATACTTCTCAAACCTTGGTTGCGACACGTTTGCGCCGTTTGGAAACTGTCTTTATCTAGCTGAGAAAACGAAAATCTATTTGATAAAGTGGCACTCTGGCCAGTTTATCTTGCAATATGGCTTTAGCTCACTGAGTCTATTGATTTCCTTAAATTAATGTTTACAGAATGCTACTGAATTTTGCTCAACAGAACATTGTTCTTTTGAAGGTTTATAAAAAAAAAATGATACAGACTGTTATTGCCATGTGTTCCGTTGCTGAGACGGAGGAAACATGGGTTTTTGTTTTGTTCTTTTTTTAAGGATAGCCTTGAACTATAGCCACTTCCTATAAGCATTTACTCTCCACATATTTAAGTAGCAAACATGTCACTAGGAAGTGAGCCCACTCGTAGACCTAAAACGGCATGGGCATTACACAGATCTCATCCTGTAAGGTCCCCGAAAGCTGAATGCCACGTGGAGCATCCAAGTAAAGAGACTTTAGTCTGAAGTCCAGTTGTTGCCACAGAACCTTCCTTTGCCTCATCTCGTCTAATGTGGGAGGTGTCTGCAAGCAGCTTCACAGCCAGTGTTCCTGAAAAATACCCGTCCCTCCAATAGGTGCAAGCATCCTAGTAAAATATAACTGCCCTGTAGGCATTTCGTGGGAACTCTAAATATAACACCTTGCTCTTTTTCCCCTGGTGCTCAGTGTTTGATACACAAAACCTAATCTCGAGAGATGATTTTAAAACTGGCCTTCCCAGGAAAGCACACATAGCCATTCAGTTCTTGACAGGGATTCAAGTCACAATCATGAAATAACCGAAGTAAAACTTGAGAAACACAAAGCACCTTTTCTCAACTTGTTGACTGAGCCAATAAAATCACCCAAGCGAACCTCTTCAAAGCACCTCTCAAAACGCTGCTTTGCACATATTTAGTAATCACAGAGAACTACCTTCCAGAAATTGGGCTCTTCTTGAAAGGTTCACACCATGACCTTAATTTAGGTGATGGTTTATGCTTTCCAAAGCACAGGCATACTTGCTTTCCCATCTGATCCTTCCCTTAATGAGAGGGCCGTAGGATACAATTCCACGATTCACTCAGTGTAGCATCCTGCCCCATTTCTTCCCTTCTGAAGGGCCAGTTAGTCCCCGGCTGTACCCACAGGATAAATGCATGCATGGCTGCAAAGGGAGACCCTTAGAACAGCATCCTGTAACCATATTTCATAGCTCCATGATTCCTCTCTCTGCCTCTGGCAGGAGAATTCAGTAAGAGTGAGACAGTGGAGAGGAGAAGCAATAAGGTGTCTGTTCTTGCCTTTTCATCTGATAATCTCTCCGAGGAGTTACTAAAGCATCGGAGTTTATCCATTTAAGCCCACTCTGTCTGCAGTGTAAGTCCCCAGCTTGTGCCCCTGCGCCAGGAGATATGTCTCTCCTTGATCAATATTTACTTAACAAACAGCAGGGATGGGAGAGTTTGTTTAGAGGAATCGTGTGCAGCACACCAGGGTGAATGAATGCTCGGCGAAGTACTTCAACTTTGTCTCCTTTCCTAGGATCTTTGTGTGTACGCGCGCACCCACGCGCTGCTGTCCTCTCTAACTTCTCAAAGACACTCAGAAGTCATCTAGGCAAGTGCCCCATGACACGTGATTAGTACATCGTTCATACCGTAACAGAATTCATGATGTGCATTCAGTCTGGAGAAACCCAGCCCAAAGTTTCAGTTTCCCTCTACGGGTTAGACATTGGGGAAGGCTCTGAGGATGAATGAGACGCACAAGATCTTCCCTTGACCCCTTTCAGATGAATGGAAGGGAAGAAAGTGCAGATGGAAACAATAAAAGCAGTCTGACAAGGCAACTCCAACTATATATTTCTGATGCCATTCCATGTATGTTTTAGAAAGCCCACGTGGAAAAGGAGCGTTCCAGATTTTCAAAGCCACTTACCCCGTTTTTGGAATTCGATGTGTTTAACTCTGATAATAAATATGGATAGCAGGGCGTTGAAGTTGAGAGGGCACTATTCTTTCTACTTCACTGAAACAATTGCTGGAAGGCTCAAGTCAGTGCCTTCAATGCAGTTGACTTGGAGGCATCTGGGTCTGGTTTGAGGGGTTTTGTTTCTCTGTGTGGGTGTGGGGGGGGAGGAGGCTGGGAGAGTTATTTATTTATTTGATTTTGTGAATCGGAGTTGTAAAGCCATCTGAAATATTCATGCAGAATTGTCTGAGAAGCCCGTTTCTGTTTTATTTACTGCACAGTAGAACAGCCACAGCGGATTAGTTCTACAATACCCGTAACAAAAGCCCAACAGCTGATGCATGTGATGTTAGGAGGTGACAAAACAGTTAAAGTATGCTGCTGGCTACAGGCAGGCAGTCAGCAGATGCAGACAAAAGGGTTTGTGACAAGAATAACTCTCTCTCCAAGGCGAGCAGTGAAGAGTATCCAAAATACCAGTACCCTTTTCTCCTTGACATTGTCTTCTTACAGTCAGCATTTTATTGTCCTTTTATAGTATTAAAAAAAAAAAAAAAAAAAAGGAAGGAGGAAGAAGAAAGAAAATCCACACGCAAACTAATACACCAAATACTAGCCCCGATTTCACTTTGCCATCAGTTAACCACCCTTGCCCACACGTACGTTTCCTTTTCCATTTCTCGGCTGAAGTAAGTTTGAAAAAAGAAAAAAAACCAATAATAGTTTAAAGGATGAACTGAAAAGATGGTCTCCCTTGATGAGATTGTAACCTATTGCTAAGCTTGATAAGCACTTTGAGCCTTGGTTATTGGGGAGGGGCTAGGGGGAGAGGTCTATGCCAGGTTTGTTTTCTGTCTATTTCAGCAAAAGTCATTTCACTGATGAAGTTAGGCCAGTGGACCGGTTTTTAAAGGGGTTCAAGGATGGAAGTTATCCATGGGGAGCTGTGCGAGGGGCAAGGTTTAGGTCTCCCACAAGAGGCCGATGGATGAGTTTGTGGATGGATGTTTTAGAGGTGTGAAAAATCTCCTTCTCTGTCTCCAGAAAATAGGAGAGGCTGTCTTCTTTTTAACCTTTATAATTCCCCTTCTATTCTCTGTGACATTCATTCAGCTGCCAAGAGCGTTTGGCAAGGTTTGGGCCAGCGAGCACACTTTCGGTGACCGCTAACCTTGGTATGTCCTGACACTTATGATGAGTGTCTGCAGGACACAGAAGGCAGGCAGCCTGCTATGTCAGGCTTTTATTATGTACTGCAGAGGCTAGGGACAGTCCGTTTAATAAAACAAATCATCCTTGAAGGTAAAACAACTGGGAAGAAGAGGAGGAAGATGGAGGCGGGGGTGGGCGTGGGGCGGGGGCTGTGACTGGGGTGGGGGCTGTGTCTTTGCCACTCATTCTAATAAAAAAAAGCGAACAGCAAAATAACCATCCACCCAACACTCCAAGGTGTGTGTGTGTGTGTATACGGGTGTGTGCATTTGCACACGCACACGCAACTGAGCAGACTTGAAACCCTCCTCCTTCCTCCCATTTCATCAAAACCCACAGGTCCTCTTGCTGTGAGGAGACTCAAGTACAAACAATTGTGATGAAATTGGTAGATGCTAATAGCCAGCCCCCTTCACATTTCTGAGTGTCTTCAAGTACCTCACTGCAATATTATCCTCCTCCAAATATCACCGCAAGGAGAGAGAGGCAAGACCATTTGGGGCGAGGCTCCTGTGCTGGGATGCCTTTTATCAGAGCAAAGTTTCCACTCTCCTCTCCTGAAGAACACTCAGCATAGCAGCTCCCACAATAGCTTCAGAGTCGCAGCCAGAGCCTTTGGAAGCCTTTTGTTTTTCCCCTGTGGCTGGTCCAAAGGCACGGCCTTCCCTCCCCCTTCGGCCGCCTGCATTGTCTTGCATTCCAGGGACTTGATTGACTGTTGCCACCTGATGCTGAGGAGATACTCTAGGGTTCATTCTGCACATTGTTGGGTTCTATTAAAAGAAACCTAGATAAGGGATTACTTGTCACTAAGGGCTTTTCTGCAGATGTTTATTAGTGATTGGAAATCCATTAGGTGTGAAGAGGTACAGAAAAATACGGGAAATAGAATTTTCAGAAGCTGGAATTCTAAGACATTCCTTCCCCCACACAAAAAAAATCACAAAGGACTCCCCCAACATACTCTGTGAAATGGGGTTGGGGAAATGTTTCTAGCAGAGACGTAAGGTTCTACCTGTGGATAGAATTCCTTGGCGCTCTCTCAGAAGATCAGTTGCTACCCAGCAGTTTACTTCTCTGGATCCACCAAAAAAGATTAATTGCTCTAGCTTTAGAGGATCTCATTATAACTTTATTTTATGTAACCCAATTCATTGCGTGAGTATTGCCTCAAAGTAAGCACTAAATTAGCACACTATTTCATTTGTTCGAAAAGAATTCATCCCTTCCCAAACATAAACTGAAAACCAAAGTCTCCCCTGGGAACTTTTGTACGATTCCCATTTATTTTGAAGTTACTAGCTCTTCTGTGGTTTTGCTCAATCACAGATCCACAGCTTGTTGAGGTTTTGATGCCTCAGATAAATAGGAATAACTGAAAATGCATTTAAAAGGAGCCAACATGGTTTGATGGAAAAACACCTGGACAAGTTATTTTGCACGAGTCTCTTAATCTCATAATTTCTTCATCTTACAGAATCTCACAGTTTCTTCATGTAGAAAATGATGATTATGGAGATCTAGTCCAACCCTTTCAACTCCATCTTATTTAAAAAAATTTTTTTTCAGGTATTGAGGGAGAAGGTAAGTGTGATGCTACAGTAACATGGAGTAAAGCAGAAGGCAAGATCTCATTGTGAAATATTTATCAAAAACTAGTCAGAAGCGCGCTGCTAAGCATTATGGGGGATATGCAGAATAGACACCATGGCTCTTTATCTGGTGACATCTTATGATAAATTCATTACAACTAGACATAAGTAGGTGAAAAGTTAAATAATAGCAAGGCACAAATACAAAAGATGTTAAATGGCAGCCCAAGAGCACTCCCAAAAGAAATGAACGTTCAAAAAAGGATAAACCCACTGAAAACCATTAACAAGCACGGCAAATGATAAGAATAGTTAGGCGGGCACTGCATACCCACTCCCCTCGAAGAAGTGACTTTGATTTGTTCTCAGGCAAACCTTAGAACTGCACTTCTCTCCCTCCCTGTAGGGCTGACTCTGTTCTAGATTCGTCTTCTTCCTCTTAAACAATGCCCCTGCTCCCTTAGCCACTGGCTCCCCAGACCTCCTGTGGGGTCCTGGAGTGGGCAGGGCTTCCATCCTTCTCTGACTTCATCTGAAGCAGCTGCCGTACCCTCTGTCCCTCACAGCTCTCCCGAAGTATTCAAAGAACATAGATCTTCACCATGGCTCTGTTGCCACTGGTCAGTAAAAGCACACTTCTTGAAATGTTTATTTTAATAAATGCCTATGATTATGTTCCTGTAGCATTTGGCTAACAGCTCCCAAACCAAGTAGTTCAGAGTGGGTAGCTGCTACAGGAGTGGGTAACGGTTCTCCAGCCAGATTCCCTCTCTCAGTAATGTCTATTTGATAAAATGTGAGGGAGTATCTTTGGGGGAAGAGGGAAGAGTACTCAAAAAAAACTGCATAATGACTTTTTACTTATTAGTATAAGGTGAGTGGGAGTGCTTAGCTCTCTTCCAGGCCCTTCCCATCCCACAAATATTCATGTGTATGCAGGAGACTTGGGGGGAAATCAACAAAGTTTTGTAGAAAATCCAGATGAACTCTCAGCAGGGAATGGCCATTGGGGTATATAGCTTTGCACATTGATAGGGAACAAGGCGGTGTTTGATGGTTTTCAACTACTGTTGGGATCTGTGTTATGAGAAGCTGGCCCGCGTGTGTATCTTTGGGAGGGGCTACGCGAAATTCTCACTTTTTCTCGACTCTGATTGGCCCCCGATGGGGGCCCTTTTTTGTTCTGGGGAGTTACTAGGTTTCTTTCAAAGGACAAGTGACTTGCCTTTGGAAGCACTGAAAGTGTTTGTCTGATTGTAAATGTTTAAAAGAGTCTGTGTAAAAATGATGATAATTCTAGTTTTCTATAAGAGTTACTGTCATTATAGAAAAGTCTATTCCACAAATTGAGAAAAGGTGGGGAGAAAGGGATCGAATATGTTCATCAGGACAATACCTCCCTTTTAGTTTGATAAGTGACATGTCTGAACTGAGATGAAAATCTTTCACCTCTTCTATATGTGTAGACAGATCTGTCTACACAGACAACTATAGGGCATTTCCTTTCTCATATGTCTGCACTTACTGTAAAAATAAAACATGAATGCAGAAGTTCCCCACTAAAAGAAATCTACTGGGTGTCAATGTGTACTTGGAAAATTATGAGTTCATAGAATGATTCTGTGAATCCATTATCTTGAGGAAGGGAAAGGTAGGCCATGCTTTAGAATACTAAATAAGTACATCAATAGCTACTCCTTTCCCTACACAAGAGGTCAGACTATTAAATAAGCAATTAAGAACATATACAGACACTACATATATATACTAATTGCTGTGGAATAAAAGGATTAAAAATAGGGATTCTAAAAAGAATACTTGTTGAATGTTTGTTTATCTTGGAACATAATGACTTTGAACATTCCCCTTGATCTCTGAGACTCAGTTTTCTCACTGTGAAATGGAAATAATAATACCTCTTAGAGATGTTCAGGGAATTGAATGATGTAATTCACTTAGTTCCTAACACGGTGCCCAACACATAAACAAACACTCTAAAAATGTTAGTTTTTGTATTACTATCAACTGCCTAAATCACTCTTACGGTGTAATTCTAACCTCAAGGTAAAGTATTTTGTGATGTAGAATTTTAGGATTCAGTACAAATTTTGTATTTGTGGACTCGGTGTTAATGTTATTTTCTCACTCCTTTTTGTATAGAGAGCACTGTACAGTGCAGATTACTGTAATACACAATTTAGCATGTGAGTCAATCCTCTGATACAAACAGGCAACTCTGATTTGGGTTTTCTTGGGCTTCGTTTATATCAAAGACCAATTATTTATTCTATTTTTGAGAACGCATTTTGTTTTCATCATGGATATCAAAAGGAGATCTGATTCACCTTCTGGAAGATTGGTTGGAGACTTGTTTCTGGAATACACCTATTTAATGAACCGAGGAATCCCAACAGTGCGTCCCCCTTTTTTACCCTAATATTCACAATGGCATTCTTAGCTTTTCAATAGGTCTGCATGTATCCTTGGCACAGGTCTCTTTCTGAAACTCTCCAAAGCTGTCAACCCCATATTACAATGCTGCTATATATAACGACTTTACATAAGAGAATAGAGGCCGGCCATTTTTAGAAAATGCAGGTGCCATGTAAGCCCCTTTCTGAAAGAAAGAACTTAGCTCAGTTTCCTTTGAAGAACTGGAGACTTGAAACTGAAAACTTTATTAATGCCATTGTCTCCTTGTATCAGCAGGTTCCAGAGAGATTCCTGGAAGTTGCGCAGATCACATTACGGGAGTTTTTCAATGCCATTATCGCAGGCAAAGATGTTGATCCTTCCTGGAAGAAGGCCATATACAAGGTCATCTGCAAGCTGGATAGTGAAGTCCCTGAGATTTTCAAATCCCCGAACTGCCTCCAAGAGCTGCTTCATGAGTAGAAATTTCAACAACTCTTTTCGAATGTATGAATAGTAGCAGTCCCCTTTGGATGTCCAAGTTATACGTGTCTAGATTTTGATTTCATATATACGTGTATGGGAGGCATGAATATGTTATGAAATCAGCTGGTAATTCTTCATCATCTTTCTCATATTTTCTTTTGTTTTCCATTGCAAGGGGATGGTTATTTTCCTTCTGCCTTTAGTTTACTTTTGCCCAAAGCCCTTAACATTTGGAGACTTAAAATAGGGTTGATTTTCAGGGAAAAAGGAATGTTGACGTGTGTAAAGTCTATATTAGCAAGGAAGGGCATTTGTTAAAGATGCTTCTGCTTGATTGATGGTTTATTGCAAATGGCGGTTGCCAGAAGGAGACCCGTGACACAGCACAACTCTTTTGTTTTTACTGCTAAGAAGGTCAGAAAACTCAATGAAACCACTTTAAACTTAAATATTTTGTTTGGTTTGAACTCAGATTTTTATTACATGTTTTAAAATAATGCCAATCAATGGCAGATGGACAGCTCACTTCTTACTAGTGCCGCAAAAGGTCAACTTTAAAAAAGAGAAATAATCACTAACTGTGATTATTTCCTAAGAGAAATGGCAAACAACCCAAGCTAGTACCAATTTTCTTTTTTATGGAGGCAAAGCAATTTTGCACAAAACTGACTCTTTCAAGATGAGACTGGAAATTCATCCATGATCCTCTCTAGTCACTTCTCTAAATTTTACAATAGGTTCTTTTTCATAAGTGATAAGTCTATAGCATTCTTCATAGAGGAAAAACCCTTATAACTTGTTATCATTTTCTACTTATCTTGCTTTGGATATTAAAAGGCACTTAAGTTTCAAATTTACTCTTTACTCAACTTTGTTTATGTGCTTAAAAGAATTATTTTTGTTTAATATTTAACACTTTTTTTTTCCCCAAAAAACACTATTTTCTGAATACGTTTCTATTGTAAGGAACAAAGGACATCCAAACTTGACCATAAAATTCCTGCTGACACTAAAAGTTTGTTGACAGCTGTTAGCTTACTAGATCTTCACCTCCCTGAGAGGAGCACGTATGAGATTGAACTATTTTCATATACAATTCCACACTACCCTGATGGATAGTCAAAGTGATGACAGTCTAATTAAGTGTTTCTTCACTTTAGGTATAGCATTTTAAAGCAATTGATGAAGTCTCTTCTAATTCAGAAGCTAGTATTGACCAAAATGTGAGAAGAGTGTACAGCATAGCAAAGTTTGGGGGTAACCCAAAAGACACAATTTCAGCACACAGAAGAAAGCTAGCTGCTATTTTATGCTTTCTTCAATGGTTCTCTTTTTTCCTTTCTCTTTTTCCAGTTTTTCAAAGGTGTACAATGTCCCATACTTGCTCTTAGAAAAGTCGTGTGACATTCACACTTGTTTTCTTTGGTGGGTTTTGTGTGCAGATGCAGTAAGAATTCCTTGTTCATTCTAATAGGCTTTTCCAGACCCTTCTTTCCCCTTAAGTAATGTGATATACACCTCCTAAAATGACACAGTAACAACCTGGTATTGAGATCATAGAGAACATAAATACCATTTTTCCTTAATTTTCAGGAAAATACATTTGACCTAGGAGAATGCAGGTTGACCCATGTTACTAACTAGCTGATCCAGTCTCTCTAATTTAACGTCGTTTATAAATTCTGCTGATAGACAGGAATGAGTGAAGGCAGTTATTGTCAGCACAAAGCCTTAAAACCTGCTGACTTTAAATTAAATGGCACAGTCCTATGATGACCTGAGGAAACTAACCAGCTCTCTCAGTGTGGACAGAGTGCAGTGGCCCAGGCTGGAATGCCACCGGTGTCTTTCTGCACCCACAGCCAAACACATCCCCCGGCTCACACTCTCCTCCACAGCACACAGAGCCTTCAGATCCAATATGTTCTTGTTCCAGCTTGCACAGGGTGGGGGCAGTTCAGAGAATCATGACCTTGAAATAAAATGCGAACCAAAAAAAATGCGATCGGCACAAAGGAGGGAAGCAATCTCAACCCTTGGTCACACTGTTTTGACTTGCTTCACGTGAAAGAGGGTGGCGTTCACTGTTCCCATCAGATAAATTGGGTCTTTGCTGTTCCATGTAATTCATGTCAACATTGTGTTGCCGTTTGCAAGGGAAAAGGCAAAAAACATAGTGTGTGCGTTCACCTACGTACTCAGATTGCTAGAGTCTTCTGGATCTGGGGCAAATTCAGTATTGACTCCAGGCATAGTTGGATTTTTGGTATTATTCTCCCCTGCCTTCCTAATTTAAACAGCCAAATTAAGCAAAAGTGTGTGTTCACAACCAGACGTGGATGCTCTTATCAACGATAATATCCTCTCAATGTTCACTGAGGCATAGAAATCATTACGAAGCAGAAATTGCAGCATGGGATCAACTCACCTCATTGTTCGGGAAATAGAACTCAACCACTTTGCTTTTAGATGATTTTTCCCCTTTTACAATCATAAAATCTTGTGCCTCCCAGTGCATTGGAAAATGTCAAAAGCCTGTCTCTCAGAACCCCTATTTAACAGTTTTTTTAGTTTGTTTTTAATCGCCATCTTTCAAATCTTAGCTCAACTCTCACCGAGTGAAAATTGGCTACTTGGGAGAAAGTTAACTTTCTATGGTGGGAGGGTGAAGGACGAGGGACAGTTTACGTCGGAAAAAAACAAGTATAACGTCCATGTTGAAATACCGCTATACCACTTATTTTCTGCTAACCCTAAATTATTTTTGCATATACACTTTGAGATTATAGTCTGTGCCTAGACCTAAAATGCACCAGCGGGGGGATTTTTAAAAATCCTTCAAAATACCAGTTTTTTCCCCACAAGTACAATTGTTCTTGTGCCTTCTGTGGCTTTCGATTTCATCTTTTTGACTTTATTTCCAATTACTACAGCTGCAATAAACACTAGATTTTTTTTTTCTTTTCTGGCTGTTTGACATAACGTTGATAGCTATGCATATTTTGTGTCTTTTTAAAACAAAGCGGGAGAATACGTTTTTGAAGAAGAGAATTTTTAGAACAGTTTGATACCGCAAATTATTTTTTCCTCAATTGTTTGAGCAGCATTCGAGTTTTGAAAATTCTTGTAGAAGCCAATTTTTTGTAACTGTGGTGCAAATCTTGTGTTTTCTTAGCCTAATGAAAAGTAGTATAGAAGCAATATTTCATACCATGTGCTATATATGTGTGTGCAGATATGTGAACATAAAACACACACACATATACACACATGTAAAAATATACATATATATATGCGTGTGAAGTGGAAAGCTTACCTTTTCCTATCTAGATTTAAGGACCTATTTTAGACATTTGTTATGTTTTGTGAAAAGAATGTTCTATTTGCAACAACAAAACATTTAATTCTTACTGTATCTCTGGCTGTTTAATGGAGAATGTTTCACATTCAATGGTAAAACAGTGTGGAAGATGGTAGAATGTAGTCATTATTTAAGGAAATGTTCACCCACATATTCCTGAAGTTTGCTTTGTGCCTCCGAGTATTATTTAATTAAAGTGTTTTATGTTTGCAGAATCTTTGTTGCTGTGCTAGGGATGTGGGTGAATATCATTTTAAAAAATTTTAAAAACAACAAAAAAAGCAAAACAGAAACACTAAAGCAAGAGGGGAACTTTTATAAAGCAATGTAAATATTTAACCTCGGCTGTTGTTACGTAAGACATGAGATTTTAATAAGTAACTACATTCTCACAACATCTGTTAAATTTATTACCAACACTACAGTGACTGTATATGAGTAGACAGTTGAAAGCATTCTTGAAAATCCTGCTCTCTACTTTTAAAAGATAACAGTCTCTTTCATCAGATATCAATGGCGAGGGTAATGCAGTTTCTGTAAATTTATGAAATTTCTTTTCTATGTACATGAAGACATATAGTAAGTAATCCCCCACACACATACAGGTTAATATTAAGTCATAAAGCTAAAGATTCAGGGGCTTTAAAAATAGGATGTTCCCCAGAAGCAATCATAAATTCATCAAAGAAAAAGTGGTTTACAGACTCCCCTGAAAGAAGCAGTGTACATGTAAGGGCAGAGCAAAATATCTTTGCCATGTATATTATAGAATATTCGTTGGTGTGAATAGTACAAATGTTTCCTTCTGGTACAAACTCTGTGTTTGTAAATTACAAGAAGCATTGTTTTCAAAAAGCTCCCCTTAAAAGAATGTAACTGGTTTATTATATGAGTAAACAGTTACTGTATTGCACTTAAATGTTATGTTGAAGGAAATGCAGCTTTGTTTTCTGTAGATCTGTTGGTTGTAAACCATCTATAAAACTAAAGCTAAAATGCTCATATTCAGAGCTGGGATCAAAACTGGTATTTAACCTTTGTATCTTCTTATAATTATCCTTCGGAGAATATAACAGAATCTGGAAGCATCTGGGTTTTGAATCTTTTCAGCTGAGCCCTTTCTCAAATCTGATACCACCCCCACCCCCCACCCCCAAAATGCACAACCATGAGCAGAAAAGGCAAACTGACTGGCCCTCTTTTGTGAAAATGTATTCCTTCTGTATTTTTAAAGTATTCTAAGCCTCCACTTTGGGGGGTGAGGGGGGAGTATTTTTAAATTGTATATTACCACTTCAAAATGAGAATTAGAAAAACAAATGTGTTTGGGGTTGGTCTCAGTGCTACCTAGAAGAATCAAAGTTCCTGGCTTCCCCAATATTGTCCCAGCCATTTCTCATATGTATATAGTATAAACCGTGACAAAACACTGCCTTTATATTATTTAGCAATATGTTGTAAATAGCATTAAGCTTTTTTTTGTAATAAAGATCCTTTGATTTGAATATAGTACAATAACTGAACTGATAAAGTCAATTTTTGATTTTTTTTTTTTTTAGCTAGAGGCAATTTCAATTGTGGATTTTTGTTGTTGTCTATTGTTCTGAAGACTTTGCATAATTTATTGGTTTAATTTATCCTAATTTATTTGATGAAGGTGTACAATTTTGTATTACCAAGGATGTACTGTAATATTAATTGATATGATTTTAAAAAATGAGACTCCCTGTCCATATTAAAAAGAAAATAAAAAGGTGCAGTAGACAATTGATTTTAAAGTAAAAGTAAAAAGATTTAGTTTGGCAGCTACTAAATTTTAAAACAGGAAATAAAAAGTTGTTGGGGGGAGGGTGGGAAGGGGGTTTTACTTTGTGTGTTTTAAGCTTTTGTATACTCTCCAAACTTTTACCTTTTGCTTTGTACCACTTAAAGGATACAGTAGTCCAATTGCCTTGTGTGCCTTCCATCTTCTCTTAAACTGAATGTATGTGCAGTATATATGCAAGCTTGTGCAAAATAAAATATACATTACAAGCTCAGTGCCGTTTGATTTTTTTTCAAACATGTGACATTTAATTTTTGGACCTGTGTCAAATTATAGAACACTAGGTTGGTTGTGACCATTAAGATCAATTATAGACTTTTCCTTTCATTACAATCCTTAATTATACAAACCTAACATCAATACATGCAGCTCCTAGAAATCTTTTTTTGCTTCAGACACTTGTAGTAATTGGCGAGCTGTCTCTCTGAAATCTCTTCTCACAGAGTTAACATTAGCTCTCAAAATTTAAAAACAACAAAATCCTTGGCTCAAAACAATGTTGTGAGCTAAATTCAGTTCAACAATTGCTAACGTCTAATGATTCAAAGGGAAGATGGTCCCACAAGTCACAGGATGGCAAATACACTACTTGAAATATGGGGTATGAGGGCTTGTACTGTTTCTACTCTGGTTGAACTCAGCACTAAGTACTTACGTAGATTTTCAAGACCTTTCTAAAATGTTCCTTCAGACACGACTGGCAACATGTTTCATACTAAGAGCATTGGTTATATGACTTTTGAAAATTTCCTCTATCTCTTTTCACTGTGGTTTAAAATCATGTCAAGCTGGAAACATGAAGAATTGGCAGCAATCATTGCATACGTAAGATTGACTTAATATACCATTCGCAGCTGCATCTCCCTTTCTGTCCTCCATATCATGGTAAACAGTCTTCTTAACCTCAGATTTCTTCTTTTGCTTTCACCTAAATGATGAAAACTTTACATTTTGACCCTGCTGACATGAGGGTGCTTAGAATCAAAGCAATATCAAAACTATTAAATGTTAACAGTATTTTTCCACTTTCAGCTCTTTTTCTACCAATGGCACAAATTTAAATTCCAGTCTTCCTAACTAAATTGTGCAAAAGAACATGCCTATGCCTTTCTATGCTGAAATATTTACTCCCTGATTAGGGGGATAAAAAAAAAGGGGCTCCACTGCTCTTGGAAGGGAGAGGGCATTTGCAGTGATGTAATGGCTGTTCCGTCTTCTTGTACTTATTTAATACTGATCTGCTTTAAAACAGGTTGCATAAGCCAGGTAGCAGCTAAATCACTAAGAAAGGTACAGCAGGTGGATGTTTTCTGATAGGAGATTTATTAAAAATATAGCTCCAAATCATTACTTTTCTGACTCTAAATTACCCAACAGCAAGGGTCTAGAATAACATGTAGCACCATTCTCAGCACTGACCTCAACCCAATCACAAACCTTCCACACACATCTGGTCTCAATGTCTGCCAGTACCTTATACTTGAAACTATGAGCTTCACAAGCTAATACTAAAGAAAAGGTTGATTTTATTTAAAAATGTGATTTACAAGTTTTTCGTAAAGACTAACAGCTAAAAATGATCACATTTTCACAATTAATTTACTATTACATCTTGACGTGAGGGATAAAGTCCCCTGAAGAAAAATCACAGGAAAACATCAAATCTTTGCATTGTATCACCAGGTTTGTGGGTCTGTGAACACGCCTGTTTCTAAAAGGCATAAAATACAAGGGAAGCATATATAAAGAAAACAGCTAATACAATTTTAGAAAACGGCTAACACGACATCTAAGCAAAATTGTGAAAGATTCCTAAAGAAAGAAATGGTTCTACACTTCCCTTCACCAACAATATAACCCTTTGCAGGGGGGTAAAAACATAAAGGGTGACTTTTTTAACTAAAGAAAAAAAAAAAGAGATTACTGATTTGGGTGTCAAAAATACTTCCTCCAATCAATTCATTTCTAAAATCTACACAGCCTACCCAGGGAAACCAAGGCAAGTCACTTAACCCTTGAGTGTTCAAGATAATCAAAAGAGGCTAAAGGATTAAAAAGACTAAAGGATTTTCAGAGTCATTGCAGCCACCATGTTGACTTTCTCCAAAGGATTCCTACGTGGGGGGAGGAAAAAAGTTGACTAAAATGTTTTTTGGGGAAAAAAAAAAACATAAGAAAAATGTTTTTGCTTCTCATTTTAAAAAAAAAAAAAAAAAAGGCAATTTAAGTTGCAGGGCAAGGCAAGGGCAAAATTCTGAAGATGGCCAAGTGTGACTGTGTATCTTTTTCCTCTGGGATCCATTCTCCCTTCAGGATATATTTCTGCCCATCACCCGCATTTACTGTTCTTGTGTTGCCTCAGGGATGGGCCATCTCGTAAAGCTAACGCTAAGATGTCACTTTCTTGGTGTGTTTCTCTTCCATGGTGCATGGGAATACATTTTACATTCTCATATCAGGTCCAAGGACATCGAATGCTAGTGATAAGAGGCAGGAGGTCTTCCCCTCCAAACATAAAGCCAGATCTTTCGAGTGGTATCACTCGTGGCTGCACCTTGCCTGAATGCAGTGCCATCGGTCCAGGCATTTCTGCCTCCCAGACTTTCTTCCTTCCCTCTCCAGAACTTATTTTCTGCCCATGGTCATAGAGTCCTTCCAAA
Organism: Rhinolophus sinicus; assembly: GCF_036562045.2. Taxonomy (NCBI): domain Eukaryota; kingdom Metazoa; phylum Chordata; class Mammalia; order Chiroptera; family Rhinolophidae; genus Rhinolophus; species Rhinolophus sinicus. The sequence goes on along the minus strand of NC_133766.1, from coordinate 15,918,202 downwards.
TGTCCCCAAAATCATTCATAAGAACTCACAGAAGGAGTGACCCTTCTCCACTGGAGATTGGTTTATTTTCCTGGTCACAAAGGAAAATGATTAGCACTGAAGAAATTTTAGAGATAATCTAACTCAGGGGCTTTTATTCCCTAGATCTCTAGGGCAATGTGGTAAAAATCTCAGCCACCAGACTGAGACCTCTTTTAACCAAAGGAGCTTCGTGTCTATATTGGGGTGCAGTGCTTTGCTCAAAACAATGATCTTATTGAGTAAGACCAAACAGATCTCTAAGTATGAATGTGAGTATTAAGTAACAAGTAAGTTCTGTCAAACCCTCATTTAAAAAAAAAGTTCTCTGCTGAACCACACAATATTCAGTAGGTAGAGTAAGAGATCTTTAAGGATGGATGTAAAAATTAAAATAATAGCTTATGAGAGTTCTATCAATCCTTAAACAAGATTATTTTTATACCACAGAGACAGAGCAGAGCCTGACACATGCATTTGTGTCGAAGTATTACTGGTTCCCTTTTTTCCCCCCATGTCAGTGGCTTTTGTCATCTCATCATGCTTTTTAAAGTTATGATCTGGGAATTACACCCCTACCCATCGCAAATTCCCAGTACATTCCAATTTTGAAGAACACAAAAGTTCTCTAGGAACTGAAAGCTTCTGCCCCACACTTACCATTTCCCCAGACCCTTGCCCTCAGCCTCAGGCATATAGCTGCTGTGGCCACACCTCCAGCCTGCCATGTTTGGGTAGGCCCCAGAAGAGGAGTGAAGCAGCTTAGAAAGATTAAGGTGCCATAACAGACTGAAACAGAATCACTCAGGCTGCCTCTATCCTGGCAAAGGGGAGGGTATTATTTGCAAAGCCCCCTGCTGAGTGGCCCAGGTGCTAGCTAGACAGGCTCAGGAGATAGTTTGGCAGCCACCCTGGAAAAAATGCCTGTGTCTCTGCAAATAAATCTGCTGGTGGAGAAAGCATTGGGTTTTCCCCCAGTGCTTGTGCAAATAGTACCCTGCGCTTTGCTGGTATTGGAAATTCCTTGGTGTACGCAGCTCTAGACCATGAAAATTGGAGCTATGGATTTCTTGTCATTGTTGTTACTCTTGACCTGTTGGGAAATAATTCCAAAAATCAATGGTCTTATTTCCAATTATTCACAACTGGAAAATCTTTGGTAACCAGGGAAATGTTTTCCCTAAATTCCTGTTTACAGCTCAGCAACTGACGTAAGGTTGTGCAAGAAAGTCTTGAAGTCTGACACACAGGAGGATAAATGATCATGCACCCAAGCATTATCTGGGCATGTGTATCTGTGTGTAGGTATCTGTATTCTAGAAAAACTCATGAATAATTATACATTACCAATTGAGTATTATTGCTATGTTTTCTCCATTTGCTATCCAAGAGTTCATAGAATCGACACTTTAGTTAGATGTGTGAGAAATCTCAGTGAAATGAATGCATTTCTAACCAAAAAGAAAAAGAAGGTATTAAAATTTACTCTAGAAAAAAAGAAAGAAAGAAACCAGAGCCATAGAAGAAATTGAAAACGTTATCCAAAAAACAAAACAAAAATATTCTCCTTTCCTTCCCCAAAGGCAGCTGGCCTCTATAGTTTTATGGGTGAATTCTATCAAATTTAGATCATATTGGATACACAGATCAGATCATTGTGTGTGTATCTTTATATATTTATTTATATAAAATTACCCAATTTATTTTAAGAAACGTATATTTATTAATTCAATGCAAAAATCCTAAATAAAAATAGAAGCAAATCCATTTCAGCAGCGTAGTTTGAAGAAGTACTATACTACAAACAAACAGTGCTCATTACTTGTAACCAACTGAGATGAAGGAAGATCTAGACTTACTTCAGGGTGAAAAGCAGGAAAAATTTTCTTGATATGTTGATTTGCTTTTTTCCTGCCTTCTAATGAAAATGGAAACAAATATTTCTGGATGGGGTTGTCAGCAAACTCAAACACTATGTGCTAATTTCTGTCTCCTAATTTCTTCTTTTACTAAAGCCAAGTAGCCTTTGCTCTTTCTGCCATTTCAATTTGCCAGTTGGCCTAATTCAGAAGCCATGTCTCATTTAAATATGTCTTTTTGGAACTCTGAGTGTTGGAAAAAGCCAGATTCAGCTAGCAGGACTTTAAGGATTTCCCTCAGTAATTAAAAAAAAAAGAAGAAAAAGAAAAAGAAACCAAGAAAAGTAATGCAAATTAAAGATAGGCTCTTCATTCTGTATAAAAGAAATCATGACAATTTCATCTTCTGGACTATTGACTTAAAATACAAAACCTGTTTGTTTATATTCTAAGAAGACAGGATAAGACACTAGGCTCTAAAGTACCGTAGACTTGAGTGGCACTGAACCCAGTCAATTTGGTGAAGCTTGAGAATTGCATTATAAGGAACAAGACATTGGAGAGGAACTTGGCCATATCCATGACATTTAAAAATGTACATGCTTTTGCATTACCACATACAGCCGTCAATCTTTCAGAAATATTTGTACTTAGCAGATAGGAACGGCAAAGGCACATATTCAGTTAGGTTAAAATGTGTGGCTTTCTTTTCCCTGCAACTCTACTTCAAGTTTCTTTTTGTCTGATGGTAGAAATAATCTAATCACTGTCAGACTAGCTTCCATCCCTTTCTGCTCCTTTCCTTAGGGTGGCATCTAAGTTCCTGGGGATCAGTGAGGAGGCTTCTGGCTCTCGGCTGATGTTTAACAATACTTTCCCTTCTGGTCCTTGAGCACGGAATCCAGAGCCATCTGATTCCAAGTTGTCATGGGGGCGCCATGCTTTGTTTGCTAACATGGTTTCTGGGATTCACACCACTTTCCACCGAGGAATGCTCAGGCCATCACTAGCTTACTTTCTTCCCCGTCATATTTCCTGCAGTGGTCTGGACACAGAAATATTTGTCTCTTTTCTCAAGCCACTCTGCAGCTGAGACCCTCTGCTCTCGGCGCTTGTAAAATCGGTACCCTTTGGCAGCTCCAGCATGGTGGCCCAAGGCATTTCTGCATGGCTGTTATATTCTAGATACCAGGTAGGACATAGATAGAAATCCCTTCTTCTGGACCCCAAGCATACTTTGCTGCTCTGTCACCTTCACCCAAATTCCAGATGCAGCCCAGGACATAAGGAGCAGGACTTTTCAGTAGGGACAGGGTCTGATGAAGTCTCTCTTAGCCATTTTGTCCCCTAGTCCAGGAACACTTCCCACCAGTGAGGGTGAGCCAGGCTGCCTCCTCACCTGTCACCTTCTGTTCTTTGTTGTGCGTGAGGTTTTACACCTTGATTCCTTCAGTGCTTAACTTTTGAAACTAGAACAGTCTTTTCCATCAGAAAAAGCCAGATTCTGGCAAATTAAAAGCTTTGACTTCCAATATTATTGTCTCAACAGAGTTTTAAGATCTTGTTTAGAAATTCAAAAGTCAAAATCTGATTCTTTATTCTCTGCATTTGCTCCCTGAATCCCCTCTAGAAACAGAGGTTACCCATGACTGAACAAGAAAGAGTCACAGATACGGTTTTGAAGCTGGGAAACCCTCCATCAGTGTGTCTAAATTTTATATGGCATGTACAGGAACAGTCATTGCAGGATTATATATAATAATGGAAAATTATAGACAAACTAACTATCTTCCACTAGGTAACTGTTAAAATAAAGTGTTACTTTACACCTCTTTCAGGTAAATTTAACTCAGGTAGAAATGACCCCAAGAATAACCGTTCCTCTGTTACGTTACCACAGCCACACAAAAATTTAATTTGTTTTTTTAAAGTTTCATATGTACTTTTAATTGTGAGCTCTGTATTTTAATTCCATCGCCTGTGGAATATTATGCACCCAGTAAAAGTTTGAGGTTGAGATATATCTATGTAATGGAATGAAAAGGTATCCATAATATGTTGTTAGTTTTAATAGTAAATATAGGAATATGTTTATATAAAATGACTCCACTTTTTTTAAAAGAATTGATACATCTTTATGTATAACTACTATGTGTACATACACACACACACACAAATTGGAGAACACACACCACCATAGTAAAGGTTACTTCTGAGGAGCGGAAATAAGCAAGGAAGCATTTAGGGGAGGGGGTAATTTTCATGTTTACTTTATACATTTCTGAAGTGTTTGCATTTTGTTCAGTGAGCAAGCCCAACTTTTGTCTGTAAGAGGTCTACCTATTAAGAAAGAAAAGCACAGAGAAGAGTATGCCTTTCACCAGCAGAGAGGAAACGAGGTCCTGACCTGGATCAATGTATTCCCAGTTTTGTTTGTGTGCTCCTGTGGGCAGTCTGCACTGCCCAGCTCACCTCAACTCTTGGGGACCCATGAGGAAAGTAGGAGACACAGAGCCAGACAGACCTGCGTTCGAAGCCTAATTCATGACTTGTTAGGTTTTTAGTCTTTTTGAGTCATTGTTTGTTCTTTCATAAAATAACACCCACCTCTCAAACTGTGCTATGAATGTAAATGAGATGTGCTATGTGAAATTCTTGGTATTGGATACGCTCAATAAATGGTAGGAGGAAGAGGAAGTCGGGTAGGGAGAATTACTGTTAACCTTGGACAGTGGGAAACATGGCTGCCCCCACAGGGTCATCATTGACATTTTAAATGCCATCATTGATGTCTTACTCTTTTTTCTCTCCTTTTATTAATTAAATGGCCCAAGTCAACCCTTGCTGAGCACCTGGTAAAGGAAGCAAGCAGGGTACATAAACCAGAGAGAGCTATGTCCCCCATCTTCAAAAGGACATTCCAAATGGTACATATGAGTGTGTGTTATAAATGGGAGGGAGGGAATCTAATACACAGATGGCATGTGCTGTGTTTTTCTGGGATTAGTGTGATGATGGGTTTGAAGTTTTCTACTACAGGTAAGGAAGAAGTGGGGAAGAGGCAAGGAAACTTTATTTAGGAAGACTGGAGTTAAGGGTGAGTGATCAGAAAAGATGGCTGAAGAAGGCACTTGGATGCTGAAACGTGTTCTGGGCTTAGTGAAATTGAAAGCTCATAATTCTGGGAATTGGAGACTTGGGAAGAGCGAGTATGGAGGCAGAGTTGGAAGGCAGAAAGAATCTAAGCCACCCACACCCCCACCTGCCCTGACCTCTCACCCTGAAGCCTCAGGAAAGGGAAAATCAATGGGCTCCCTAAGTGCAGGAGCCCGGGGTCTGTGGCTGGAATTTGACCCATGCAGAGTGTTTACTGATCTAGAGACGGATAGGTTCAAATGAGCTCATCTTTATCTTGAGAGGAAATTATGGAGCCCAGACCAAGACAAAGCCATGTGTTATTCAATGAAAATTTACCACTCTCCCGCCCCCATAGTACACACAATATCACATAAAACATCCACCAAGTAAGGCTACTCTCCAAAGTCAGTTTTGAAAGATCAACAAGTAGGAAATTATCAGCTTCCAGAAGACCAAAAAAGTTATTCCAGAATATCTTACATTTACCTTTCTTGCTGATCTCTATCCTCTTTTTTCCCCCCACAGTTTGCAAATATTGACTAAGTTCAAGGGCAGTGATATAAGGTCTAACTTCAGAGTTAGCATGAGGTGAAATACTTAAGATGGTGCAATCCTGTCCTAATGAAGAACATATTAGATCCCAAGGTTGGTTATGGGCAGTTCTTGTCCCCTGACCCAGTTGATATTTGTTTTATCAAGTCAGGGACTATTTTTGTCATCATTGTTAATCTCCCTCTTGCCAGATCTGTTTTGGCCGAGGGCATGCACTTGAGGTATGTTAGAAGAATGGAGTGCAGTATTGTGGGAAAGAATTATTGCTAATTCTGTCTCCCTACAGCTTCCTCAGCTCTGTTCATCTGATCTTAGCACACTAAGCAACACTGTAGATGGAAAGTCCATGACCGGGTTCCAAGGAGTAGATTCTGGAGCTAAAAGAGCAACACAGCAACACTCTCGTGATGACTATAGGTCTTCATGCTGTCAGAAAGAATTCTGACTTACCCACCAGAGGATAGCTTGACAAACTAGTTTGCCAATAAAGAAACCCACTTCTAAATGGATAGGTCCAACTCATTTAGACTCATCTTTGACCTCAATATTACACAAGTCTTATCTCAAAGATTCCTGGAGACCTGGCCTAAGATCTCTGGTAGTTCTCGCTGCAATTCTGACCCATGGCATTTGGTGTTAAACAGACCCTGGTTCAAATTTTAATTTCCCTGAACCTCAGTTTCTTCGTGTATGAATGACCATAACAATGCTCTTAGAAGATTGCTATGAGGATTAAATGTGGTATTGTATCTGGAAGTATTTAACACAGTGCCTGTTGCTTAAAATGGGATTAATATGTTTTAGTCTCCTTCCTTCCGCTCAGCTCCTCCAGCTGCTGGTGTATCTCCTTTCTCTGCTGCATACATTTGACATAGTGGAATCAGGCCAGTGACACCACCGGAGTAAGAATGAATAAAGAAAAGGTTAAACGATGTTCAGAACAGCAATACTCACTTTTAAATGATGTGAGTATAAACCAAGTGAGCCCCCCTGATATTTGAAAGAATGCAAAATATATAAATAAACTTGTAGTTCTGTGACTGCTTCCTAGACCTGGACACAGCCAACAAAAAATCTCCATGTGGAGACCTTTGTTTGGAGAGATTTTTTTTATCTGAACACCGTAGAGGCCATCATATTCTTTCTTTGATATTAATAATGTGACTCAGTTACCTAGTGAGCTGATAAATCTGCAGGGTGGTTTGTTTTAGGGAGAAGTGATAGCCTTTCAGACCCATAAGCAGCCGCATACTACCTCTTGTTTGAAAGTACCATGTCTAAAAAATTTGGTAGATTATGTAACCCTTAGCCACTTCCTCTCTTAGCATCATGGGGAACGCTGTACTCCCTTAAACTACATCCTCTTGTGGGCATCCTGACTTCTCCAGGTGTCTCAAAACAAACTTGTTTTCTAACCTTTAGATAAAATGGCTATTTGCAAAGTGGATGGTCAAACATGTACTTTGTATAAGCCAGTATTCAAAAATTCAGATGGCAATAATTACTCGCATATGATATACAGTTAGTTCTCCAATGTATCCAATCTAGACAGAGGGAAGGTTAATGTCAACAACTGAGCACTGAAAATGTATTTCTGTTTGATTTTGGAGTGATAACACATCAACTCTGAGAGGAAGTCACATAGTAACTCCTGAATTTGGCCTCTGTTTCTTCACTCTTGGTACTTTCCAATATCACCAGCACTAGACTGGAGGAAGGAATGGGAGGTCTCCATAGAGAACACTCAATAAATATTTGGAAAAGTAATGTATATTTCAATTTATTTTTTCTACATGTTATCAGTAAACAACTAGAACATTCAATGGAAATAAAATAACCACCAAACTTATAAAATATCAAGAATAAAGCAACAGGTCAGGTCAAGATGGCAGAGTAGGTAAATGCTGTGCTCACTTCCTCTCAAGACCACATCAAAAACTAAACTACAAAACAATCATCATTAAAAATCACCTGAAGTCAGGCAACCGAAGCCCTACAACTAAGGAAATACAGAAGAAGCCTTTTCAAGACTGGTAGGAGGGGCAGAGAAGCAGAATGGGTTGGTCTCACCTGAGTGTGACCATGAAAAATCAGAAGGGATATCTCAGCTGTGGAGGGCCCCCCCCCCGCCCCCAGTGAGGAGTGAGGGGTCCCAGTGCTGTACCAGGCTTCCCAGCCCAGGGTTCCAGTGCCGGGGAAAGAAGTCCCCATAATTTCTGGTTGTGGAAAATCAGCAAATATTGTGGCTGAGAGGGATGGAGGGTGGCCACAATCCCAGGGCCTGTGCATGGACTTACTAATGGACTCATTCACTGTGCTCCAGTGCTGGGGCAGCAGCTCGAAAGGTGCTGGGGACATGGGGACATATGGGGAGGAACTGAATTGTCTGGCTTCAGAGTGAGGGCTGAAGGGGCAGCTTTCTCCCTGATGGAGGAGCTGGCAGAAGCCACTGTTTTCTCCCATTCCCGTGCGCAGATGCAGCTGGCTGCCATATCTGAGTCTCAATGATTCGGAGACTCCACCCCACCCAAATTTCAGACACACCCAAGACCCTTCCAGTGGCTTTTTCATACAAACCACCTGCCTTGGCTAATGCTTCAGACTTTCCTAAAGTCTTTCAAAGGTTCACAAAACCCAAACAAGCAGCTTCTGGTCTCAGCATGTCCCGTATCTCTGGCGGAGCATTCCTAAGCCCGCAATAGCAGCAGCTGACCTTGGCTTCTCAACGCACCTCCAAGCACAGTGCAGGCAGTGGTCATCTGCAGATTACTTTGCAGCTCATGCCAGGTGGTCCTGGGCAGGGCACAGGCTGTGGCTGAACTTGGCCTGCAGCAGGTCCCCTCCCAGATGACCGTGGGGTCATCTTTTTCTTTTCCGCCTTCCCTCCTTGCCCTCCTCCCCCCAACTCCGAATCAAGCCACTGTTTCTCAGTCTAGTTATGGAAGACGCAGCTCACTGGCCCATGTTGGTATTATTATCATTGCACTCTACCCAGCTGAGCCAGTGGGTCACGGGTCGCCGGCTGGCAACTCACAGCCACTCACAGCAGCTCATGGAATCTCTTGCCAGCTGCTGGCTGCTCATGCTGGCTGCTGGCCACTCACCCTGGCCACTGGCTGCTCACGGCAGCACACGGCAGCTCACGGCATCCCACCGCAGCTTATGCCGGCCGCCAGCCACTCACAGCCGCCCAGCTCCAGGTTGAGCCATTGTTCTCTATCTAGCTATAGAGGGTGCAGCTCACTGGCCCATGTGGGAATCGAACCAATGACCATGATGTTAGGAGCACAGCACTCCAAACACCTGAGCCACCCGGCCGCACCCCCAGTGGTCATCTCTGAACTGAGGTGGAGCATCACCCAGCCACCCTCAAGGATGACACACCCAAACAGCACAGTAGGCAGTCAGTCACCAGAGCCCTGCAAAAGCAAAGCCTGTTCCGTAAGATCAACCCCTCCATAATAGCTCTTTCACTGTAATCACAGCCAGTCCTCACAACCAATGAGCCCAAGGGTCAATCCCTTCCACTTACTATATAAAGAGCATCTATAAATCCATAAAAATTTGTACTGCTTAGTGGTAAAATAGTCATAGGACACAAGTAGTCAAAATACCAGAGAAGAAATAAAAGTGGCTAATGAATATCTGAAAATAGGTTTAACTTCACTGGCAATCAGAGAAGTGCAAATTAAAACATAATATGATTTTTGTTGCCAATTAGATTAGAAAAATGTAAAATATTGATATTCATTTTTGACATGGGCATCGGGAAATGGGCACTCTCAGACAGTATTTCAGGATTATAAACAGGTATTTTTTAGAGGACAAATTGATAGTACCGATCAAAATCTAATATGATCTAGTAATTCCACATCTAGGAACTAAAAGTATTCACAAAATGCACAAAAATATATAAAACTCTTCATGAAAGCAATGTATTCAAATGCAAAAAAATAAAATCTATCTTAGATAAATGATTAAATAAATTACTTTATATCCTTATTGGGAATGATTTTTAAACTTAGATACATCCCTATATCAACACAAAAAGCTCTCCAAGGCAAATTACTAACTAAAAAAGTCTAGGAGCAGAATAATGTAGTACTATATTTTGTTGATTCTAAAAATCATTTTTTCACCTATCAACACTTCCAGAATTGTGATACGTCATGAAATCAACAGTGTCTAATAATTATAATAGGTAACTTTTTCTTAGTAAAACATAAAATGATGGCATTCCTTACAATTGATGCATCTTAGATTTCATGAAATTCAGTAAATCATATAATCTTATTTATGCTTAAAATTATATATATAATTTAAATATCTATATAACAGAATTATATATATATATATATATATAAAATAGAACGAATAATTGAGAGCTTAATTGATGCCTTTCTTGTGTACCAGTCTTAAAGGGAAATGAAAAAGAGGGAAGAGGAGGAGAATTTCTTTTGTTCCCTTTAAGGGCAGTCTGGTCTTTATGTTTTTTTAATTTGGCTCACTCATCACAGAGGACTTTACCAGCCTTTAACCATCTGATCGATGAGTTGATATCCTGTCCCTGAGAAAGACAGGATGGAGGCATTTGTGTCTTAAGGGGAAGAGAGGGATCTCAACCAACCCCATGCCATGGTGACTAGGAGGAGATGAGAATTTAGGGTTTGGCTTAGGAGGCCAGAAAGCTCCTTCCTTGAAGTGGACAGATGGGTAGAATTGTGACATGGGAACCTGTGGAGGACTGAGAGCTAACCAGTGTTGAAGGCAGAAGCAAAGATTTCTGCAGCCCAGCCTGTCACAGTGCAGAGGTGCCCTGGCAGAACCACCTGCCTTTAAGAGCCTTTAGCGTTATAAGCAGTAAGCACTAAGTACAGAAGCAAAATTGACTAGAGACCCAAGGCCTGTCCACAGTCTTCCTGGATCCCATACGCACTGGGGTTCTTGATCAACCTCAAGGGAGAGAGAGTCCCTCCCAATAACCAAGATCAGCGGTCCAGCCAGCTCTGGTGGAATGTCCTATTGCTTCTATTGTTTAATTCTCAATATTTGGGACCAATTTGTACAAAGACAGATAAAAAGATGGAGGATTGATTGATTGATTGATTGATTGATTGATTGATTGATAGATGATGGATGGATGGATAGATAGATACTTGGGATTAGAGAGGAGAGATGAAGGGTATCTTATTTTTTGCTGTATAACCTTTTTATTATTGGAATTTTTACAAGCTTTATTGTTTTTATAATTTTAAAACAATTTTTAAAAGAAGAAATTTGACTTAAAAATGATATGATGGTAGATCAGTAGTTCCACCTGAATGTATACACTTGCTTATTTAACACATATGTATTGAGCTCATCTTTAGTACATGGCACTCAGGTCGGTCCAGGGGGAAACCATGGACAAGACCGTCTATCTTCAAGGAGCTCAGAAGGGGAGCAGCACTTCAGCTGCATGTGCCCGCTGATTTCATAGGTAAAACTGCAAGCTTCCTGCTGGTTATTGCCCCAGAGTGAGCTGGCAGCAAGTGTGGCTTTCCTAATTCACAACTGGAAGCCATGCATCTTAGAGGTCTTGAAGTTAGTTTTGCCTGAACTCTGTGCACTGTCCCCAGCGTGGCCTGTGATAAACTGCTGTCTGGGAATTTGCCACTCAACTTCTCAAACAGTTGCTGAGAGTTGGCTGAAGAGTCATTTCACTCTGGGGGCAGAGACCCTCTGGGGTCATGGCCACATGAAGTGTCAGGGCATTCTTCTCTTTCATTCCTTCAATAATCATTTGTTCTAGGCTTCACCGAAACAGTGATGACTAAAGAAGACATAGTTCATATCCCAGTGGAAGCCATGCTCTAGTGGGGGAGACAATTAAGCCCTGTACTTGGAGAAAATGGAGAGCATTTGAATTTGAAGGCCTGGAAGATGCTATGGAGCCAGGGAACCAAAGGAGGATGTGTCCAGGAGAGGGTTGTATGAGTAGGAAGATGTTCTGTCACACTGGAGGAGGAAAGACACTAAGCTCTTTCCTGGTGCTTCACCAGACAGCTAAGATGATATATATTTAAGGAGAGAAGGAAAGAGTTAAAAAAGAGGATTGGAAAACAGAGAAGACTTTTGAATGTGCTGTAGAGACATTTGTACTCAAGTGACATGGGGGCCACCTAAGAAGGTAATCATGATGAGGGCAGGCAATTTGTTTTGTATAATGCTAACACCTAAAACAATGCCTGAGAGATAGCAGGGAGTCAGTAACTATTTATTAAATGAATGACTTGAACCAGTCAAGACGGAAATGTACTCTTGACACTTTGCCCGGTTTCACTGTAATACTATAACTGTGGTTTACTCTTTGTTACCATTGAGAATCAACCTATGGCTAGAGAGGACTCAATGGTGTTTACAGAGAAAAATGTAAAGGTTATCAACCTTGACAATGTAAACACAAGGTATGGTTGGCCCAAGTTAAGAGGTACCGGTAGAGAGAAAGTGGGGATATTACTGTCCTCATCTGGGGAGTCAAAACACATAGAACTAGATCTCCAAAGACAATATTTAATGTGACCATGGTAAACAGTGGTAGGACTGGAAGCACCCAGGAGCTGTTATCACACTTCTCTTCATTATGTACAACCTCTAAATGATCATAAGCAGTCTCGTGGCTTTAAATACCTTCTATATTGACAACTCCCAAGCTGGGCCATGTATGGTTTAAGCTGGGCCATCTCCCAGACTCTTACATCCAACTGTCTATTCAACATTTCCACTTAAATGTCCACTGAACGTTTCAAGTTGGACAGGCTCAGTAGCACATTTAAAGAAATTTGCTCTTGAAACAATAAAGTAATTCAAAGCACTTCAAATCTTTACACAATCTCTAGATAAAAATACCACAAGACAAAGTGAGATCTTAAAGCACAGCAAACATCCGAAAGCTTCCCTTTCTCCATTTCTGTTCCTTCTAAAATCTCCCATATGTCAGCATCAACTCCCTGAAGCTCACCACCTCTCAAATCCTACTTTCCATTCTCAACCTCCGCAATTTCTTACAGTACTTTACTCTGTGGATGGTAATAACAGCAAATGCTTACACAGAATTACAACATACCAGGCACTGTTCCAGCTACTTTACATCTATCAAATCATTTCATCTTCACAATTGTGTAAGACAGATACTATTATTATACCCCATGAATGAGGACAGAGACAGAAATTATTTGCCCAAGGTCACCCAGCTAGTAAGTGGTGAAAGTGAGATTTAAACCTTCTCTATCTAGCTCCAGAGCTTGTGCTCTACTACATTATCCGATCTATGAAACTCACAGGTTTTTTTCATCTTCTCTATCACATGTCCATCATCTAGATTTTCACAACAAAGGAGAACCGGAGAGCTGTATCTACAAGCAGTATACATCCCGTTAGGAACCAGGGCAAAAAAGAGAAAACGCAAATACAACAAAATTTTCCCTGAAAAAATAGTAATAATGTTTGCCCCAATATACATATAAGGAACAAAATGCATGGAAATAAATGGTACTGCCAACAGAGGGAATGTGCAAACTGAAAGTCCTAAATTTCTTTGGACTAGGGGACTGCAAGCCATCAATTATATTTTGCCTTGGGGAACCATGACATGCAACTACTTTCATCCACCTGCAAGTTTCCTCAAGCATCATTAAGAATTGCAAGCACTACATCCTTACCTCTCAGTGTCCTCTCGTCATCAGAGATGTCTGTGCTCTCTTCAAATTCTGTGTGGTTGGCTGAAATCGCAGAGCGTCTTTGGAAGACCACAAGTCAGCGCGGGGCATCACACAGCTGCCGGTCTCCATTGCGCAGTCTCCAGGTCTGCAACACTTTTGATTTCAAGTGAATGAAGCTGTGCCCCCTTGACTCTTGATTGGTTTCCGGACTTCTCATAAAGGCTTTTGCACCGTGGATTGTTGTGAAGTTGGTGTCTCAGTGGAGGAACGAGGCCTGAGGCTTCGTGTTCCACCATCTTGCTGACATCATCGTCAAGAGTATTTCATAGCTTTATTAATTTCTGTGGCAAACTTTATTAAGTGTCTTCTCCATGCTAGTTCTAGGCTAAGGCTGTTACGTAGGAACCTTGAGAAATCCAAAACTAAATTCAAATATATCTGGTTCAAAAGCCCTTCTGTTGTCTGCACTATGCCAATTGTTGCATAGCACACCACTGGAGTGGTGGGAATTTGTTACCCAGCCATAAAAAACGAATACATGCTTCAGTGTCAATGGCAGTGTCCAGGAGGGGGTTGTGAGCACCAAATACAGTTGCTCTTGTGAAGAACCGCTAGACCCTTACGTGTCACAGCTCCAGGTTCCTTGACCCAGGAGGCAACATGCTCAGATGTCCGGTGTCTCTGAAGGAGGGCTTGGCACCCAGGGACAGGCGATGGGCTGGTTTTCCCAAGCACTTGGCAGAGACGAGAGTGGAGAGGGAGAAATTCCAGCATGTAGCAGGATCTTGATACGTTACCAACCCAGAAAGGCAATGGATTGGGTGGAGTCTGAGAGAAAGAGAGAAATCACAATAAAAGAAAGTTGCCTTCGTTCTTAGTTGTCATGAACTCTAGACAAGACAGACCTGGGTGCAAATCCCTCATCTCATCTCTTATTCTGTGCTCTCCAACCAGTTACTTGAACCCCAGTTTCTTCATCTCTAAAATAGTCCTTAAAGTACCTCCATCACCAGGTTGTTCTGAGAATTAAGAGAACATGTACAAATACCCTGGTACAAATCCAAGTACACAGTAGTCACCCAATAAGTGGCAGTTATTACTATGTGATACAGTATCACAACATGTTAGTTTTTTATGGCTGTATAACAAATTGCCACACCTCTAGTGGCTTAAAGCAACACAAAGTCATTATCTCATAGTTCCTATGGGAGTCCTGGCATGGGCTAGCTGGGTGCTGTCACTTTAATGGGAGCAATTTACCCAAAAGCAGACACACAAATCAGGCCCATTGGGAAGATTAAGCTGTTTATATCTCCTTTCTTCAGAGACAGTCCCAGCCAAGATGATAGAAATACGTCCTTTGGAGGTTCTGGCTCTCGGTGTAGGTGTGGTGGAAGTTTGGAGTTGGGGGGAGAAGATGTAATTAGTCCTCATCAAAAACAGGGAACAGGGCCTAAGCTAGGGCCAAACACCTCTCCCAACAACCCCTCACCCCCTTTGGATTTGGAACTGTGTGTCTTGCTACTTAATGGAGCTCTCTAATCAAAGAGATCAATTCATCAGCACACACATATTACTTCTGCTCATCAAGTTCAGTGTTATTTGTATTTTTCATGGGTTAACATAGCCTCTTCCAGAGCTGCTTCCCCTACCCATCTGAACATGCATGGGTAGTGATGTACCTCCTAAGGACTTGCCAACTCACTTAAAGGTACTTCTCCCAGGGTCTCGGGAATGGGTAACACTCAGTGGAATACTCAGAGAGGTTCCAAGCACCAGTGTCCCCGCAGATATCACTGCAATAACTATGGCGCCCAACACAGTGCTGAACACAAAGGATGCCTCACCAATCCTGATGGGCTGGTTGGTTAATCAACTTAGCCCCCACCCTGTAGCACACATTGCCTGAGCCAAGACCACTGACCTGCCAGCACGTGTACCTTACATGCTGACATTTACAGCATCACCCCTGGAGCTCACATCAGCTCTGGGCAACTCTTGGAGCGGGAAGGCCTGATTATTCCTCTCAAGTGGGTAAGTTCATAAATCTGCTTAGTGATGGGATTTGAGAGTAAACCCAGGACTTCCTAATCCTTGTCCAACCTGCTTTCTTGCCCACCTGTTTTCTTTTGTGAATCTGTGGTCACTGCCATCCACTTTCCTCCTGACTCTGGGTCATCTGTTAATGTATCAAAGTTCAATAAATCTGTACTCCAACCACAGAAGTCTCCCAAGTTCAGCAGAGGTTCTGGCTGGGAGGTGACCAGAGAAGTTTGCTTCTCCATCCATCCTCTGCCATTAGGGCAGCTTCAAAGGCATGAGCCCTGGGTATCACACAGGGTCCATTCACCCTTAGGAGAGTCCCACATTGGCTTTACTGCTTTGCTGTCACCCTTTTGAAATTCTTAGGAATTTTTAAACGAAGGGCCACACATTTTCATTTTGGACTGAGACCTACAAATTACATCATCGGTCCTGTCTGCAGTAAAGATAGAGTGGATTTTCTATTCATTAGTAAATTGGAGAGAGAATCGAAGTCCCTTTCCTTATTGGCTAATCAAACCCCAATTATTTATAAAAACTTAGTGTCATATCAGCTTTACCCTCAATAAAACTAGGTTGATTTTTTTTGACATGTAAACCAATAAAGTGAACAAATAGAAGGTTTTTGTAGGAGCATGTTTTTGATGTTTTGTAAAATATCAGAGGATGGCCCTCCACCCCAGGAACTGCCTGAGAACTCTCTGTCCCCTCCCCTTCATCTACCTCCATCCTGAACCCTCTAGAACTACTCTACCCACTGAAGCTTTCTCAAAATCTTTTCCAATGCATCTTGGCACCCTGGTTCTTTCCCTTGTCTCCTATGGCTCATCTGTGTTTGCTAAATATGATTTCACACATAGGAAGGTCTTCACAACAAGAGTCTTGGATTGCAGGGGACAGGCAATGGGTTTGTGACTCAAGTTGTGCAGGAATGAGGCTGTGCTGGGGTTGCCCTCACCTCTCCCCCACCCCCTCCCTCACCCACATCTACACTGTAACACAAACTGGGGCACAACTGTGTTGAGAAAGAAAAGTAATAGTGCCATCAAGAGCTTCGGAAACGAGACCTGGTAACTTACCTGGACTTAAAAGCTTGGATTCTGAAGGAGGCTGAATGGAGGCTGTTAAATTCATGTTCTTCTTTTCTAAGCGTGTCTGCTTCTTGGCACTATACTCAGAAACTCCACTGAGAAACTTTGTCATTGTCCAGGGTCTGGTGGCACCACGCTCTCTGTCACTGACCCCCAAAAGTCCCTAGGTAGAAAAAGTAAAATAACCATTTGGAGGGCATACCTCTCCAGCCAGGGGTTCTGCTGGCCTCATATCGCTTAATAAGCACAATTTCTGAAACCACAGCATTTTTCTAGGACCTCCATGGAAGAAGGACAGTGGATTTCTGATTCAGAACTCCCACAGTGCAGGGCAATGTCTTATCCTTACAGTAGAAGACACACTCTCCCATTCTCAGACCTTGACAATGACAAACACATGCATGTAAACAGCACTGTTTTGCAAGACACTTTCTAACCCAGCATCCTATAGGATCCTCTCGGCCCCCCAGAGAGATAAGCAGAGCAAATGTTCTTCCCATTTTACAGGAGAGGCAGCTAAGTCTAATCACGCTCGCGCTATGCCGGCAACCTCAGCACACATGTGGCAGCACGTTTGCAGCCATCATCCTGGCTTCTGTTAAAGACCGAGCTCTCATTACAAAGCGTGAACGATAAGAAGTCTTTTGCCTTACACTATGGGAACATTGGCAATTGCTTCCTATTTCCCCCTAAATTTGGGCCCGGGCCTGCCTTTGACGAGGCCACGCATCCTCTGACTGACACCGTTGTTGTGAAAGATGTGATGGCGGGGTAAGACAATTCACCGGAGGGAGAGGGGAGTTTTTAAGGCTGGAGTAAAAGAGGCTAGAAAGGGAGGCGGGGCAGAGAGAGACCCTGATTGAAAAGGGGGAAATTATCCCAATTCTAGCACTGCTGGAAAATGGGAAAGTTATTGCTGCACAAAGACCCTCTCAAACCGCCTGCCTTCCAAAATTTCTACTGCACTCTCTGCAGTTACTTGTGTATGGCAGAAGCAGCATCTTTGTATTATATGAACAGTCTGCTTCATAATCAAATACCATCTGTCGCTACATCTGAACTTGTTTTCAACATCTGTGCGTTCTGGTCTTAACAAAGCTTTAAAAACTAATTCAAAAACTTTCACAGATCAGTGACTAAATATGCGCGTTGACCATCTTTCCACATTGGTTTGCGATGTTTCTTCTATAGGTGCCTCCCTTGGCCTGGTGAGAGTGAAGCCATATACACCTGGAGGCTTTAGTAAGCTTATTTCCTAATGGCCTTGGGTAGCCAAGTGCAAGAGAGGGACACTTGCTTATGCACCGAGAGGACCCATCATATTCTTTCTTGGTGCCAATATGGTCCCTTCCTGCCAATGAGAAACCTGTAAGTTGATCAGCGACCATACCCCAATTACTCAAAATGACACTACAGATAAAACGGCAACCAAGGGGAGAATGAACTGTATGGCTTCTACGCAGCAAAAGTGTGTTTGAACAAATGGTGAAGTAAAACCATGAGAGCTCTCGGGAGGATAAGGACGCTGTTACTTTGCACATGCTTCAGAAATGTGAAGTACATCTTTACAGAACTTTCGGCCAACCCCCTAGCAGATGTTGACCAGTTTTGCTTATGTATACATCAGTTGCAGAACACTAAAACAGAGATTGGAAATTTTAATTTAGTCAAGGCAGTTGGGCTAAAATGATGGCTTTTGTTGAAACCATTAAATAGAGCTGCCTAATGAAGTACAGTACAGGGCTGGCCAGCAGAGCCCTGACGAGAGGCTGCTGCTTCCAAGTCGGAGAGAGGGAAGGCAGTGCCACAGATCTCAGTGCAGGAAGCATGGTGTCCTTACAAAGAAAGGAAGGGCTTGGAGTGGTGGGGCAGTGGAGGGGGGGGCTAGGCACCATGAGCGGGGGGGGGGGGTCTGTCCACAACACGGTCACTGGTGGAATCTTAGCAGTGCACAAGTGTGCATGTGTGCATATGTATGTATGGGCATGTATGCATGTGAGTGCGTGTGTGTGCATGTGTGTGCATGTGTGTGCTGGGGGAAGTGAAGGTTTTATTTTGGAAGCATTCTCTTTTAAGTTTCAGTTGACCATTTGCAAGGGGTCAGGAGGGAAGGACGGTATAGTGAGCAGCTGCACGGTCCCTTGAGCTGACGTGTGTGAGTGTGGATTGTAGACAAGGGAGGGTGGTGGCAAGGTGTAAGTCTGGGAGCGCGTGGGAGGGGTGGGAGGCTGCCGGGTTAATGAGTCCAGTGATTGATTCTGCAGCTTCCGTACACTTGCCCTTCCCATGGCTGCTTGACAGCAAGTAGCCATTAGGTGTGCCCGGGCTCTTCTTCCTGGCCCACTCGGGGTCAGCGGAGGCAAAGCTAAGATAACCTCAGTATCGATAGGAACCCACTTTAGCATGATGGGGCTGACTGATAATTATTTAGACGACTGGACATTAATTTCTTTCATAGTGATGAATATATTAAAGAGCTTTAGACTTTGTGCATAGATGTCAATTGTTTTCCTGTTTTAGTGGGAATTTTTACCATATGACCACTTAGTCATGAATGTTTAAAAAGATACAAACAATACTACATTTTAGTAAAGATGACTATGATTATTAAGGGATAATTATTTAAAGTATATAAATGAGTGAAGTTGCATTCACTAAACACCTATTATTGGCCACGTATAATAGACAATAAAGTCATTCCTTATTCATCTTATTGGGAATAGCATGGAACAGCAGTCGATTTTTGTCAAACGATTTCTATTTTGAAAACCACCAAAAGAATTAGTTAATAGTTGTTTGAAATGATTGTCTGAGATGAAGTGGATGCTGGTGTATTTTTTTTTTTTTTCAAGCTGGCTCAGATGTATAAACATGGCGTAAGGACAAAACAAACAACAAAAAGATACACACACAAACATGATTTTGTTGTTTAGTCTTTAGGATGTGTATGTATCGTGTGGTTGTTTGACTTGTTAAGGAGAGAATCATAGTCCTAATTCTTCAAGTGAATCCAGCAAAAGCCCAGGATTAAACCCTGAAAGTTCCGTGTTCCAGGACACAGTCCCAGGCTCCCAGGGATGAGGAGCCCTCTGTGACCTCCAGCATCCTGTAACATTAATTCTCTACACAGATGATGCTTACTGGACATAGGAAGTCGCTGACCCAAAGCTGGCGACCACTGCTCCAGGATAGCGAAAGCTCTAATACCCACTTTTAGCTCCAATTAACTCTAGATCTTTTGTAATTACGGAGATATACCATGTTTCCCTGAAAATAAGACCTAGCCGGACAATCAGCTCTAATGCGTCTTTTGGAGCAAAAATTAATATAAGACCCTGTCTTATTTAACTATAATATAAGACCAGATCTGTATAATATAATATAATATAATATAATATAATATAATATAATATAATATAATATAATATAATATAATATAATAATACAATACCGGGTCTTATATTAATTTTTGCTCCAAAAGATGTATTAGAGCTAATTGTCCAGCTAGGTCTTATTTTTGGGGAAACACAGTATTAATCCCATCCAGTGAATATGTAATATCAATTCTATGTGGTTAAGAAATATTTGTGTTTCACTCAGGCAAGTGACGAAATAAGTTTAGATTTCTTTAAAACATAGTCACTGACAGTCTAGGCGAGACAACCAAGGGAGTTCTGTGTGGGCCAGGAAAACCAGCATGGATTTAAACGTTTCCTTAAGTACTTATATTCTAGTCCTCAAAAATGGATTATTTCCCCCACCTAGATCATTGTGATTTGTCTGGAATACTTTTCCCACAGCTTCTGAATATCCAGATTTATCTAAAAATGAACAAATGTCCAGGAGGTAGGGAGAAGGGGAAAGAAGGAGAATTCCAATTAGATGCTGCATAATTTTTGTATCTACTAAAGGGAGAACAGCAGATGCAATTTTGAAAGCCAAATTATTTGGAGAGGGGGCAAAAAGAAAAATCAGTACTCAGTTGACATTGACGATCATGCTGATATACAGTTTCCAGGTCATTTCTTTTTTTTTTGCGAGGATGTAGTGTCAGTAAATGCCACTGCTCTTAACGGTTTGCCAGTATTTCTGTGAGAAATCTCCATCGTTTCTGCTGGGGGTGAGCTATAACTTGGCAATTTGTGAGCACACTGGGCTGAAGCGTGGTATGCACATTGTCAGCCCAGATGCAATTTTCCATTGCAATTACCAAAAATGAAATCAAAGAAGCTGCTTGGGATTTTAGTTTATGGGGACGTTAGCGAAAAGAAGGATATTTGTATTGCTCTCTTCTTGCTGCACATTTATACTCCCTGATTTTGTTCCTCTTTATTTCAGGCTGTTCTCATCTTAGCAAAACTAAAGTGTAAACACACACCAAAAAATCGAGGTAGGTTTCATTATAGAACACATCTTTGTTAGGGCACAAATGTGCTTTAAATATGGGTTTTCCTCTAGAATGAGGGAAGAACACGGACCTTCGCCCCAAGTATAACACCTTTGAGTTTCCTTCAGCTACTACAAACTCTTCCCATGACTGTGTTGTTTCCTCCCAAGTTTCTTGGGGTTCCCTGAGCGCCCTACATTTTAGTCTGTGTTGATTAATTGCTGGGCAGGCACTACTTCTATGCAAATCATTCTGTGCAAGCCTTCACACAGTGTCACCTCCCCGAGCCACAGCCACAGATTTTGACTGAATAGTCACATTTCTTTAACAATTGGCTCAACAGATTTTTTTCAACTGAATTAACCAAATCAATTGATTCCTCTGACTTTGTAGACTTGAAGACGTTATTGCAGTCGTACCGAAAATATAGGTCTTGAATGAAATATGAATGAAGGGATCCCTGGAGCCATCCACAGTTTAGTAAAGATTCTTGGATTAGGAGGAGGAAAATTTTTTGTCGGCTTCAAGGAAGTAGACCATGTAGTAGAAATGGAGTTCTCTTCTAAGATAAAGCTCTAACTTTATCCCTAAGTCAGTTTTTCTCCAACTGAGGATGAAAAACTCCAGGAAAAGGGAAAGAAGGTGACTTCGAAGGAAGCTTAAGGACACATAGGCAGCACATAATAAACTTTGATTGGATGAACAAGAGGCCCCAGGAAATGGATTGTGCAGTTAGGTAGAGCACGCTAATGCTGGGGCTCCTTCCAAGACAAGACCTGTCTTTTTTCCCCAGATGTGTTTTCTCCCTACATTTCTATATTGGAATACTTAAAAGAAAGGATCAGGACCCTGCTTGAATCCCTGGAAACTCTCAGTGGTCTGGCCCCCTGAGGATTCTTCCATTAGGGACTGATCCAAATCTTCATTTTTACTATCTTCTCCTTTCTCCATTATAAAAAAAAAAAAAAAAAAAAAATGAAAAGAAGGAAGAAAAAAGAACACAGAGGCTTGAAGGAAGAAAGAAAAAGTAAGAAGAAAGGAGGGAAGGAAAAGAAAGAAAAATCAGCAACTCTTGTACGTATTCAAGGACTTCCATTTTATTTCTGATTTCAAAGATGGCTCCTCCAATCACCTTGTTCGCTGATGTGCTGAGCTGAAAGGCATTTGAGGAATAGCAGAAAGAGAAAAACCTTGGCATTGCTGACAAGACACACTGCAGCATCTGGGGTGTTCCTCAGAGACCTGTGGCCAGGCTAACCTGGCCTCACTTTGCTGAGCTTGCAAAACCTAGAGGATGAGGTCACATTTGGCCATGACTATAAATAGACATCAGTGACAACTAAAACCAAAAGGGAGCTTTGCCTCTGATTCACAGGCTGACATCTCTGAACAAAGGAATTGGGTATCCATCATTATCTAGAAATCTCAAGAAAAGCAAAACACTCTGCAAGGTAATTTTTGTGCCCTCCCTTTTTTGCTTCCCTTGAAGTCATGTGATCTTAGAAAGAGATCCCTTGGATTCCAATATCAAGTTGACAAAGGATTCGGTGGAATTCCCTGGGATTCCCCAAGAAAAAGTGTCCAGCCATTGTCTTACAGCAAAGGGAATTATGTCACACCTCCAAGCTGCACAGTAACTTTATCCCAGGAGCAATTTTATGTAATACATTATCTACTTACAGGGAGACCTAACATAGCAGCCTACATCCCCTCTGCTGCCCTCGGAATTCCTTATAGTACACATAACTCATTATCTTCCGAGAGCCCACCCTTAGCTGACAACTTAACAGGGCTGAACGAGAGTGAAATAGCCTCCCTCGATTCCAACACAGTCCATAAGAACCAGGGTCCAACCATTTGCAGCACCTGTTCACAGACAACTCAGCGGAGGTATTTGTCTTCCAAATCACAAAGAGAAGTCACACGGGGAGCCAAGGTTCTTCCATTTTATGCAGTGGGGGGATGGGCTGCCCAGGAGTTATCCTTCCATTTCCCCAGAAGAACAAGTTGCTGCTGCTCCCTGAGACTCTGACCTCCACCCCAACTGCAGTATCACCCTGCATTGGTGAGAAAACAGGAGCCCAAGCCCCGAGTTCTAACATCAGTAATAGTATCTGAGCAGAGTCTGTTCAGTCAGAAAATGCAAGTAAAACTCTAAAAAAACCTGCCATCTGGACTTGGGAACCATGTCATCTTTCAGACTATGCAGTGTTTTTCTTTTCACAAATTTAGCACTCTGCCCCCTCCCCACTGCTGCCTCGCCCCCTTCCCTTACTTCCTCCCCGTTCACCCTCTGCACAGCTCTGTCATTTGAGAAGCCCTGTCTTCACCTTTCTTTGTATTTAATTTTTCATATCATTTGCAGGACATATCACATATTTGTTGTGATTTATTCAATACCCATCCCTCCTCTGACTTTGGAGAAGGCTATCACCTTCCCCTCCTGCTCTGGGAGAATCCGCCAAGTCTGCAGTTTGTGATTTTTGTCATAATCCATGTGCTTGAACAGTCAGGGGTGACTGTCTCAACATTCTGCAGGTCCCCAAAGCTGCCTTCCACCCATTATCTGCCCACTTGGGCTTAATTCTCAGGAGGAGGAAGGGCAATCCTGAGCTGAGGACTACGTGATATGACCTCATAGAGAATGAGAAATTCATTTATTTCCATTGATTTATTTCCCAGGAATGAATGTATTTGGATTTGCTAATACATGTATAACTGTATTTAAAATTTGCCCTAACAGGCTGGGGATATTTAAGAATTAGAAAATGAAACTTCTCTGCCATTTACATTTACATTTAATCATGATGGATCATTTAGTAGTAGGTATTGGCTCTATCTATGTACAAAATGGCAAAGCATTCATATTTACAGAGAGAGAGAGAGAGAGAGAGAGAGAGAGAGAGAGAGAGAGAGAGAGAGAGAGAGAGAGAAACAAGTACCCAAACTGCTCGTGTAGGTCAGTTATCTACTAAGATCATTTCCAGTAAAAGGTATCAGGAAACCAAAGGGAAAAGAATTATGACCATCAGTCATGTGCAGGGTCTTTTCCCTTTTGGGACACCAAAGAATAAAGCTCAGTCTGTCCCTTATAAAAGACCTAGATGATGTCCGTGACAAGTTAGCTTAGCAACAAAGGACCAAGACAAGCGTTTTCCCTGACAGATCTCACCTTCCCCTTTGCTCATTATTCTGTAGGCACACGTTTTAGCCCTCTGACGAGAAGGTAAACTGCTTGAAGGTGAAAATCTATGCATCACCTTAACCTCAATGATGGGGATGAACAGGAAGTAGGTTCCCAGTGAAATAAATGAATGAACTGTCACCTGGAATGGACAATCTCACCAGACAGGTCAGGGAACTCTCTGTGATCCTAGGGAGGAGAGGCCCTGGGAAGAGCACTCAGGAACTCCATCCGCTATTGTTCCTGCTCTTTCAGGGCATTACCACCTCTGCTGGCAGCTATAAAACGACTGAGGTGCCACCACAGTCCCCTCATACCTACATACACATATTACTATTTTTTGCCAAAGTAACAGCATGACGTGCAAACTCAAGGCTTTCGCATGCTCCTGACACTTGTTTGCAATCAATCTGAAGACTTCGACCTAGATGAATCCCCAGCCTTCCTGTTACTGGTCCCCACTTTGGCTTCTCTGTGGCTTGTGTTCCTTAGTGATACTCCTTTCTGAAAGTCATTAGAAGCAGAATCTCAGTATCTCAAGGTTTCCTTCTGCCCTGACTGCTTAGAGTCACACCACTCCACTTTTCCAGAAACCCCATATGGGGCATTTAGAAATCAACCCCAGTACTGACTTTATGACCTTGGGCAGGTCACTCAACCAACCATTCGATGCCTCCATTTTTCCCTTCTCTGCAACGGGGAAAATATTGGCCACATTTCCACCTCCACCATAAGTTTTTGTGAAACTCAAATGAGACAGAATTGTATGAATGTGCAGCAGAACTGTAGAATTTTTTTCCAAATACAAGGTGTGACTCTTATCCTGGGCTTTCCAAGGATTTCTTTTGTGAAATCGAGGCTACCCCTTGACATCATGGGTCTTTGTTGGGCTCACCTATCAAGGCAGAAATTTGCTTTGAGATCTTGAGCAAAAGATACTGTTGTACTACAAATTACCATGATCTAATTAGGCCTCCTTCCATAAATCTGTCATTTGAAAGCCATTCCGGCCTGCTCAGCCCAGCCCTTGATTTAAACTGCTCCAGGAGTCTAGCCGAAGATATGTCCAGGACAGAATCCAACACAATATTCTGGTCTCCTCCCACTGCTCCCTCGAGGATGGACTGTTCACCAATTTTGGCCACAATAACAGTTATGTAGAAGAGAGATTCATTATAGTTTGGGCATAGATCTTAACCAGTGCCCATGCAACCTCGTGACAACATTATTTAGCATTCAGATTGGATGTGAGCTCTTATTGGGAAAAGAATATTGCTAAAGATTAGCATTGCTGGGCCCTTGAAGCAAAGAGATACAGATAGGAAAGATGCATATTCTTTCCACTGAATTGACAGGCGTGAGCAACATCCCATAAGTATGATGAATGCTTTGCAATGACATACAAAACAGAACTATGTTGTTGTTTTTTTTAAAAAAATGCTGATTGCCACCAAATCAAATAATGTCCATTCCCGGTTGTTGTGATTGAAGAAGATAAAAAAG